>NC_086100.1:4925969-5270969 GCF_963921235.1 Mobula hypostoma | reverse complement strand
ACTTTCCTGCCTCTATCTTATCTATCCCTTTCATAACTTCACATATTTCTATAAGATCTGCTCTCTGAATTCCAGACAGTACAGTCCAACGCGCCTCATTCCCTCTTCATTGTCTAACTCTGTCATCTCTGGAATCATCCTGCTTAACCTCCTCTTTATCGCCTCCGCATCCAGTATATTCTTCCTCAAGTAAAGAGACCAGAACTGCACGCAGTACTCCAGGTGTGACCTCACCAATACGCCGTGCATTTGCAGCATAACCTCCCTGCTCTTAAATTCAATCTCACTAGCAATGAAGGCCAACATTCCATTAATTTGTATATAACCCGCTGTACCTGTAAACCAAATTTTTGAGCTTCATGCACAAGTCCCCATAAGCCCCTCTGCACAACAGCGTGCGGCAATATTTTAAAATTTCAATAATGATCTGCTCTTTCGTTTTTCAAGCGGATGTCCACGCATTTACCAACATTGTACGCCATCTGCCACGCCCTTGTCCACTCACTATAGCTATCTATGGGTCTTTGCGGACTCTCTGTATCTTCTGCACAGTTTACGTTTCCACTCAGTATGGTATCATCAGTGTGACGAGGTCCTGAATTACCCGAATAAACTGTGCTTTTGAAATGAGAGAGACAGAGAGTTGTTCAATACCAGACACCTTATTTTTAAGAGAGAGAGACAGAGAGGTGAGGACTGCTTTGATATGGTGTTATGGTTTCCTTGCAGCATGTTTGCACTTTGCAAGCACACTGGCAGCTTCTGTGATCTCAAAGAGAGAGAAGGGAGGAGCTGCTTGATGGACAGCTGGTGTTCAGCATGATGAGATAAATAGAAGGGTAGCTGATAGACTGACAGACACATGGCGTTGGACACTGAATGAGCTTTGTTGTGCCCACAGAAAAGGTGCGTTCTTGGAGGATCGATCAGTGGCTGTCGCAGTGTGAAAAGGCTGTGACCGTTGGGCAGTTTTTCGTGTGTCCAACCATCGTCCGCTAACCGGAGAAACTCCGGATGCAATGTACCATTCCTCTTCTTATCTCCCCACCTTTACTGTCCTTACTTTTAAGTGGAATATACTTTTGTTGAGTACCGTGAAAAATCTCTTTGAAAGTTTTCCACTGTTCCTTAACCATTTCTGTGTTCCCAGTCTACACGAGCCAATACCTCCCTCATCCCATTGTTCCGCCATAATACACTAGTTTTGAATCGAACTATTGCACCCTTCCTGTCCGTTGAATCTCACTGTAGACCTTTTACGTCCACTCTGCCGGAGCTGTCTTCTCATGCCAGCGCAGGCATGTGAACATCTCTCTGCGATGCGGATTCCGCCTTCCCCCTCGCGTGGTTCAGCTTGCCTGTCGAAGCGGTGCACCAATGTGTGGTCGGTGTCGCATGCAAACAGCTACCTTGAGTCATTGGTGAAAGCTGAGTGTCTAAAGGGGAGTTTGGACATCATAAGCCCCATCATCAGAGGTGCTGCACATCCCTGATCACCATATACCCACATCACAGGTAATTATTAGCATGAAGCCATAATCAAGAATAAGGTTTGTTCTTTGTTCTTCAGATCACAGGGAAATAAGGTTGTCCAATGGGGAGAATCCCTGCCAGGGCAGACTTGAGGTTTTATTTAACGGAACATGGGGAACAGTTTGCTCTGATTCTTTTGGCATGGAGAATGCACAAGTTGTTTGCTCCCAGCTCAACTGCGGCTCGGCAAAATTAATAGAAGACAGCGCAGCATTTGGAGAAGGTACTGGACCGATCTGGCTGGATGACGTGAGCTGTCGGTTGGGCGACTCACTTTTATGGCAATGCCCATCTTCATCATGGGGCCAGCATAACTGCAAACATGAGGAGGATGTTGGGATCATTTGTTCAGGTAATTATATCGTCATAGGGTTATAGACTGCGAAACAGACCTTTCGGCCTACCTTCCCGTGCCAAACTATTAATCTTCCTAGCCCCATCAGCTTGTATCCGGATCATAGCTCTTCATTTCCCTCCCATCCACGGACCTGTCCAAATTTCTCTTAACTGTTCAAATAAACACTTTCCCACAGTTCAGCAGACTAGTCGTTCCGCAATCTGAGTGAAGAAATATCCCCTTATATTTCCCTTAAAGACTTCACATTTTACCCTTAAACTAAGAACTGTAGTTCTAGACTTCCTGCACCTGAGTGGAAAAAAAGCCTTTTTGAATGGATCCTATCTAAGGGACGCATAATGGCGGTTATCTCGAACAAATCACACCTCATTGTTCTACGTTTTAGGGTATAACTTTCTGCATTATTCACCCTTTCCCTATAACTCATAGCCTAAAATCCTGGCTGCATAATTGACGATGTTCTCTGCACGCTGGCCATGTTATTGATATCTTTATTTTATTATTTATCTGCAAACGTAAGGACCTGCATTTGGAATATTTCACTGAAATGATGAGTTGAATGTTTTACAGAAATCTGGCCATCGAAACCGCTAATTAAGAAGGTCAAGAAGGAGAAGAATATCAATCCATTTCCAAAAGCCGCCGGTAGTTACTGATATTTTCATTATTCAAAAATATGCAACATGCATGCATTTGTTTTCTTTTCATGGTTCTTGTTTTAAGTCGTCTTTTCTATTCCTGGTCTCAGAAGGATGCAAACTTTTCCTCCCCCAATTTCACTTTTCTGCTGTCACTTCATTTCTTGTCGTGTCAGTGCAGGGAACATTTAAGTACAATGTAGGCTAATTCGCTGCTTTAACAAAAACGACAGAATATTCTTCCTGAATGTAATAATTGTTATCAAAAGTTCGAGATAGACTAAATTTGGAGAGTACTGGAACGTTTAACTGCAGTAGGACAGACAATTGTGTGCCAGACATTACCGGCGTATGGCTCAGATTTCAAAAAAAAAATAACACTTCATCGTTCAATGCAAAAGAGTATAATGACGCCGTTGCAAATCCTGGCACATGTTTTGCTAAATTCTGAATTCTAGCATGACATGGCAATATAGGCTATTACATACCTTTATGCATATTTGTTTTCAATGAAAATATTGACAGCACCGGAATGGATCAACATATTCTATCGAACGTGTTGCTCTTCAACTTTATGGTCCGATTATTTCCACGAACAATTAGCATCCCAAAACATTAAACACATGACTCATCTCTAGTAGTTGAGAGGGAGATGTTGGTACATAACACTTGCAGTACAAGTTAATTCTCAAATAAGAACTCGTGCGTCTTTTGTTTCAGACCTGCGGCTCGTGGCGGGGTTCGATAATTGCTCTGGAAGAATTGAAGTTTTCTTCAGTGGGACGTGGGGAACGGTCTGTGACGATTCATGGGACAGACACGATGCTGCAGTCGTCTGTCGCCAATTAAACTGTGGGGATCCAGTCCTGGCTTCCGGGGGGATGCTATTCCCCCTTGGAAACGGCACTATTTGGATGGACGAGGTCAAATGCAAAGGGAGTGAGAATTTTCTGTCGGATTGCCAATTTTCTACATTGCATCGTCATGATTGTGGGCACAAAGAAACCGTCGGTGTGATATGTTCTGGTCAGTAATCGAATTATTCTGCTAAGTTTCATCAATTCCCCTTATGTTCTCGTCATATCTCAATTTCTTAACACAACCCGAGAAGAAACCCTGATATTTTCGAATGGGTATCACAGAATTATCCTTTCCAGCATTTGTTGTCCTAGTCCTCAGCTGCTGGTGCCGTTCTACATCTATGTTCAACACAATTTTCTTCCTCTGTATACCTGTAATTTTCCTCGAGCATTTACTTCTCTTGAAGCCCATCCTTTAAATCCAGATTTCCATCCCCTTACCTCTGAAAATGTTACGCATTATTTGCACCCCTGTGACGCCGCTGGTGTTCGAATTGTAATTTTCACACGACTTCGAACTTCCGGGAAAAAGCCTGTGTGAGATTAGTATTTATATACCTTTATCTTCACTGAGAAGTACTTTTAAGTTGGCATTTAACATCATAATATTCAGAATTAAAATCAAATCCTGAGAAACGCGTGGAAATGTCACTTAACGCAGTCTGACAAATTTTATCGGCTCTGATAGCTGAATCCGTGATTTAATGAAGGATATGCTTTGTGATATTCATTTACTAGGAGATACAGCACGGTCACAGGCAATTCTGGCCCAACAAGACCGCTCCACCCAATTGCAGTCAGGTGACCAATTCACGTAATAACCACTACATCGTTGAAAAGTTGGAGAAAACCCACGCTGTTAGGAGGAGTGGTCTAATTTCAGACAGCAGTGGAATTGAACCGAGGTTTCTGACCCTATGCGCTTCCGTGCTGCTCCTGACAAAATATATTTAAATTTTTGTAATTTCTTTCTTTCAGATCACGAACCACATACTCCTAATTATAGGAAACTGAGATCTTTCATTTACGCCATCCCTTTCCTTCTTGGTTCTCTTCTGGTCATCGTTTCTCTCTACCTGATCAAAAGCAAACGAAGACAGTTCCAGAATGGTTGGTTAAATCTATTCTCATAAGCCTTCATTACTATGAACTAATTTAACATTCATCATGTTGATTCCTTGCTATATGGTATGTTGCATGAATTGAGAGTCCATAAACGCATAGGTAGACTCTAAATGGCTGTCTACAATACTCAGGTCTCGACTATTTAGGCGTGCTCTGTAAATGTACTTTTCCTTGGTAAGATGAGCCAGAAAATACAAGTTTGCGCCACAACGCAGCTTGAAGGGTACTGCTGAATGCAGCTTATGTAAGGCGAAATGATACTGTCAGGCTTATCTGCTCGCTGGATGGACGGACGAAACAGCACGTGGAAGTAACGCGGAGGCTGTTGCAGAAAGAAACACATTCTGGGAATTGGGATGACATTATTACTGAACTCATAGCATTACGGCGCAGTACAGGCCCTTCTGCCTCCCGTGTTGTGCCGACAATTTTACTTACTCAAATTTCCATATACCCCATGCCGCACACGTAGCTCTCCATTTTTCTATTACCTGTACGTTTACCTAATTGTTTTGTAAGTGTCCCTCGTATATCTGCCTCCAACACCACCCGTATGAAGACGTATCACTCGCCGCTCTGTGGAAAAAAAAACTTCCGCCCTATACTTCCCTCCAATCACCTTAAAATTGAACTCACTCGTATTTTCCATTTCCACCCTGGAATAAATGCTTATTATATCCACTTGATCTATGCCTCTTATCATTTTGCATGCCTCCAACAGCTACTTCTTATCGTCCTTCACTGCAGAAAGAAAACACTAGTCCGCTTACACAATGTTTAGCAGACAATTCTGAATACTGCTGGATGTTGAAGATTGTCTGATTAACAGAGAGCAGTCAGTAATGACAAATAATTCGGTGTGGTTGAGATGATGGGTCACTGCACTTTGGAACTTATGCAGATGAATTTGCTGAAGGCACAGACGATGTCGTTGGTTTTATTTTTAATTCTATCACACAAAGGAGTGTTGCGAAGAACGTTTCTAGGATATTTTAATGTATTGATAAAATGGAAGGATGTTAATTAAGTAATGAAGGTAATAATGTAATAGCTCCGTCTGTTTAAGTAGACAACGGATGCGCCTGTCTGGGAGATGAATATGGAGATCCTGGGCTTCGCAGACATCAAGATCCCCCTCTCGGCCTCGCGGATGTAGTTCCAAGGAATGCGAAGCAGTACATTTGCATCAGCTTGGCTGCAGCATCTGCTGGGAGGTGACGTGATACGTCATCGAACCGCGTTAGGGGTTCCATTGTGGAGTTGTGCAGGGTTTACTCCTTAGCCTTCTCTTCTCCCGAAGATACCCACAAGGCAGTGGGAACCGTAACACTGGATAGGGGCCCATACCGGGTACTGTCAGCCGGAGCCAGCTGAGCGCGGGACTCGTGTAAGGCAGGATGTCACGGTCTGCAGTCGTGACATATGGAGCCACTACCCAGTACCTTATAAGTATGTTAGAAGTAACGTATAGTCAACAGAGAAGTAACTAAAGTAAATATGCGACTATGCGGCTTTCTGTTCTCTCTCTCTTTCTCTCTCTCTTTTCCACCCTCCACGCTCCACCACCTCCCCCCGGATGTAAAGAAAAGAGGACAAAAGCAGGAGACATTTCTGTCCGTTTTCTTCATCGGATAAAATTTGGTATTTCAGGCGAAAAGAAGTCACGGCCTTCTACACACAAGTTTGTTGAGCCGTTTTATGAAGAGATCGCCATTCAAGAGACTGGGCCTGGAGTCGGTAATTGTATTTAAACAGTATGTATCAGTTATCTTTCAATGTGAGTGAATTATTTTATATTAAGTCCAGGTTTTTCTTTCATCAGGAGATTCGCAATCCATCATCTCAGCAGATAAATTAGAATATTTCCTGGACGGTGATTTGCATGGCTACCAAAATGAAGATATGGAAGGTAAGTTCGATAAAACCTTACCTCACAATTGTCTCATCAGAAGAAAGCGGAATAAGTCATGGTCTTAGAACCAGACGCAAGGACATTACAAGACACAACAACGAATATAATTAAAATGGAATCAATCAAATGCAGATTGAGAACATTTGAATCAGAATACCATAACACATTGGAGCAGATTTTAGCCTTTCTGCCCATCGAGCCTTCTGCCAAGAGAAGTATGGAAAATATCGGGAAATCTAATCATTTAGCAATACCTACAAAAACAATGAACAACAGGGGCAACAAAAAAGCTGAGACAATATTTCAGATCGAAATATTTTCATCAGGAATATCTCAATAACATACTGACGTTTCTGCACCCAAATCTCGTTAACATGCACACAATTAGATCACGTTTTCTTTCAAAAATGTACGTACTAACTATTACTGTTATTGAGGCTTTTATATCTGATGATTTACTGTAAACTTTGGAATGCAATAACTTTCCTCAAACATTAAAATAACATATTATAATGGGTGATAGATTTAAAGATATGACCGAAGAAAGTATCCCTGCCTTCTTTAGAGGATGCATAAGAAATAGGCTGCCGGAAATATCTCGTGATATTAACCTATTCTTGTAAGAAATACTGTAAAAACAAAATGTGTGCGTCAACGGAGACATAATCTCTACACATCCTATTAACATTATCCGTAGTCAACTGAACGGGACATAGAACATGGGACAGTGCAACAGTGGAACTTCTGGTTCACGATGTTATGCAAACTAATTAAAGTAGTGATTAGACCTCAAGCCAAATGTCCCAAAGAGCACTGTGCTTTTTTTCTCCATGTCTGTGGGCAAACCTCCCCGAGTCCAAACAGACAAGTCACTATTGATCCTGTACATTTTATTCTTCCGGTTGAGCCCAATTTATGAGACATAGTCAAACACCTCACAATAAATCCCATAAGGACATCGTCCTCATATCTGTCTTCATCTATTACCTTTGCCTACCGGAAAATCTCAGTTAAGTAAGACACAGCCTCTCTCGCAGTCAGTCATGATAACTCTTCCTAATTAATCTGTGTTGATAAATCCTATCCCTATGAATGATTTCCAACAAAGTAAGGTTAAGTGCGCATGCGCCGGTCGTGCAAGTCGGCTGGTACTGACGGTCCGATCTGTTCTTACAGTCTTCGTCTTACTTTTTAAAATACGTTATTTTTTGTTTTTTTTTCTCACGGTACACGCCGAAGCTGCACCCTCTCTAACATGCTGGTAGAGAGAGTTTTATTTGGGTTTTCTTTAGCGCTGGAAAATATTACATCCCGACACGCGGGACAGAAGCAAGGTCGCATTGTGTATTTCACTGACCAGCAAGGAACGGCCGGTTTAGCGAACAGAGCGGTGGACATCCCTGCTGAAATCCGGAGGAAAACTCACTGAGGAGGATCACAAAGCCGAGGATAGAGGACCGGGTCGAGACACAGAAACTTTTGGAGAAGAGGAGTTCGGTGGGTAATACCGTTACGACTGAGCGGAAGTACACTGAGAGCAGTAAGCTTAAAGGAGTTCGGTGCTTACTGGTCTGGCTAACAACGGATGGTGCAATCCGGGGTATATTACGATCGAGGAACGTGTTTGCAGACTGGATATTGAACTTTTTACTGTTGGACTTCGGCCACATTCCACCGTGATCCAACACTTGGAAGCACGGGAAGTCGTTCCTGCCTGTGGCCATCGAACGTGCAGCTCCTCCCGTGGAGGGTCAGACACCCTGAGCCAATAGAATGGTCCTGGACTTATTTTCCATCTGGCATAGTTTGCATTTTGGTGCTTGATTGTCGGGGTTTTTTGTATTGCTAAATTTGCGCTCTATTCTTGGTTGGTGCGGCTGTAACAAAACCAAATTTCCCTCGGGATTCATAATGTATATCTATCTATCTATCTATCAATATCCTCCCTGCGACTAACGTGAAAGTAACAGGACTATGGTTTCCAAGGTTATTCCTATGTTCTCTATCGAATAACAGAACATTAACTAATTTCAGTTTGCTGCGACATCATGGAACATGAAAACCGTGGACATTGTACCTCTCTTAATATGTGGTATATCTCCCATCGTGCTTGGTGGAAGTTATCTACCTTCATCTTCTTCAGTAGATCCAACAATACGTCTCCCTTCTTATCCAAATGCTATAGTATATTAGAAACCATCTTATCCTTAATGTCCCTCTCCTTTGTAGATACCAAAGCACAGACAATTACATATCCTCCTCCTCCAAATACATTTTTCCTCCTGTATCCTTGAGAGGTTCAAACCTCTCCCTGGTAATCCTTTTGCTCTTGCTTTATATATAGAATATCTTACGTTTTTCTTCAATTAGCTTGTCAATGTCATTTCATGACTCTTGATGGATCTCCTAATCCTTTTCATTAGGTATTCCTTATCTTCACAGAATCCAACGTTCATTTTTTTAAATCAAAATATAAGTAGACTCAACTTTAAGAATTGTCTTCACTAGATAGCCATAAAATACAGAAATACATAGATGTAATATATAAAACCATAGAACCCATTTCTTTATTATCTTGAAGGGATCGATTTTATTTTAGTTTCTTTTCAGTGCTTGAATAAACATACCAGCTCTCTCGATATCCGAGGTTCCGCTACATTGCCATCCGGTCGTTCCCTCTCACTGCTGTCAGTGCAGTTTGTATTTCAACACCCTCCACATCTGCGATATGGAATTGCCCTAAAATAGCTGCTCTCAATTAACTATCTCCAGTTCTTGCTTAATCATTTTGTAGTTTGCTAGGTCTCGTTTAATGATCTCAGGCAAGGTCACTGGCTACCTTTCCCATGGCTACCTTAAACTTTTTGCTGGGCATTTCTAGTACCAAATGGTTACTCAACTTATTTAATTAAGCCCATCATCTCTGCTGGGATATAGGCTGCTGACAAAGTTTGCAAGAGATCTCAGTCCTGGGCCAGCCTTTCAGGTAATTCCCAGCTGTATCCCCTCTCGATATCGATCCTTTTTCTCTCAGGTGTAAGGACTGTGTAGTTTATGTTGACGTTTCTCTAGCTCTGGGCATTTTCAGGATGGGTTTGCTAAACCAATGCCCAACCCTCCTTCTTTCGCAGCCGGGCTCGGGAACCTCCATTGCAGAGGTTTGAGAGCAGAAGTTCGTGCTTGGTTTCACAGCAGGACGAGGGCGATACAACACCAAGGCTCAGCATTACGTAGTAAAACGTAATTCGGAATGGGCTTGAGAGCAACGTCCTGATGCTGAAAATAGGATGAAGCATTTTTGAAGTTTAAGGTTTTAAGTTTTTTACACAGAGGGTTGTGGGTGCCTCGAATGACTTGCCAGGGATGGTGGTGGAGGCTAAAATATTAGGGTTATTTAAGAGCTAGTGTGGGTTTAGTACTTTTTAAAGGAATATATGGGTCAGCACAACATTGAGGGCCGAAGGGCCTGTACTGTGCTGTAGTATTCTAGTGTCTACCGTCTACTCATCGATTAAATAACTTACCCGAGGAATACATGCGTAGACTATTTTCTAACATAAATAAAATCGAAAATTCAGAGTTGCAGAGCCATTTTACAAGCCACGTGTGGGATTCCGTAAAGGTTAACCTCCAGGGTTGAGTCGCTGGTGCGGAAGACAAGTGTAATGTGAACATTCTTGAGAGGACACGAATATAAGAACAAAGATGTAATGGTGTATAATGGAAGTGATTTATCGCCATTAGACAGGCGGAGCAGACTTGATTGGCCTAATGGTTAATTCTGCTCTTATGTCTTCTGGTCTTATGGTAACGTTAACTTTATTCCTGTGTCGGACATTGGTACCTAACCTGCTCACGATTAGAAGTTTTCTCTGTCCTTGTTTCCTATTTGCAACATGTGTACTGTTCAGATCTCTGGAGACAGTGACAAATACTTTGTTGAGAATGAGCCGAATGGGTACTTAAGGTGGATTATTGGCAGTTAACTTCACTTTATTTAATATGTTGTGGCAGCATTTTCTGCAATACACTCAGGAATTGTCTTTCACTTTTCAGAATCCCCTTTGCCGCTTGACGAAAATTTCTGAGAAGAACATGACGATGTTGAATAATGCGCTTGAAGAAATGCGAATTATAATCATTCAGATGAAACATTTTATGGTGATTTGCAACCACCGTGCAATTTCCCTGTATGTTTTGTAATTCATTTAATGTAAAATTGTACATTGGAATTCAACCCCCTCTGTGATTTGAAGTGAGATCCTTCCGGAAGTGGAAAACAAAGCAAAACTTCTGAACAGTTTGGGAGATACCAATGACGCAAAATGTAAAACGGCTTCAAATTGAATTTAGCGCTTACGTTATTTGATGTGTTATATGTGCTTTGAGCTGGATGTAACTATTGGCGCTGTGTTTTGTAGCCTGGCTCCGGCTGAATGCTGTTTCACTTGGCCGTATTCGAGTGTATGGCTGAATGACAGGTAACTATGGACGTAAAACGGAATTCAAATCGTTAACTTCAGTAAATTTTATAATAGTGTTTTTGGAAAACAAGAGTTTTGATATTGGAGAATTTGTGAAATGTGCGCAGGAAAGCTTCCTTTATTAATCTACAACATTTAACATTTTCCAAAGCAATAAAGTTGGACAAATGGTGGAGGTATCTGTCGTCAAGCACTTTGCGTTGAGGTAAAATAATTATGTTACCTTTAAAATGGTTATGCAGAAGGATAGATACGATTCACGTACTAATGTCCTGAAGTGGAGGTAAATGACACTTCGGACCTATCAGGAGGGACATTGCATTAATTCACTCGTCGAGTTCCTTTGCAGAGAATAGAGCATTTTCCGAGTGCGAGGACTTTAACACTTTCCTTTATCGATAAATACAAGGAACTATAGTCGTAATCTTTATATTGTCACCGGTGCCTCCCGCCATGAGGGTAAGAATGCTGGCATATATTTGATCAATATGTGGCATGTGCCCCATCGAGTCTGCAACAGATTTTCATCGTTGTTGATATATATTCCTTCTCAGCTCCCATCTCTTTCCTTCTCCCCTTATCACTTCATGCAATATTTTTCAATTGGGTTCAATAGGTACATTTAATGTCAGAGAAATCTATACAGTCTACATTGTGAAATTCTTTTTCTTCTCAAACATCTACGAAAGCAGAGAACTGCCCCAAAAAGTGAATGACAGTTAAAGCTTAGAATCCCTTAACTCCCCCACTCGCCAACCCCGCTACCCACGCACAAGAAGTAGCAAGGCAACGACCCCTCTCCCACAAGAGGAAAAAAAAACATCAGCGCCCACACCGAGCACTCAAACGCGCAGCAAGCCTTAATAAAGACACAGACTTGCAGTACCCCAAAGACGACACGTTCACTCAATATTCGACATACCACAGGCTCTCTCCGTCCCTAATAAGGGAAAAGGAGGTGTCCCCGTTTCACAGCGAGAGTGGAGACATAAGAAAACAACTCGCTGGTTTATGGTGTTAATAGTCTGTTATGTCCCGAACTGTCTGCCTTTGGGCACACAACCAACAGTATACCTGCTGCTTCTGGTCTTCCTGGTTCTCCCATGAACCATCAGTCGGTAGCGCCAGTCTTGAATCTGCCCGGCTCCAGAGCCACGAACATCAGGCACGCTGAAGGTGCGCTGGTCTTCTAGACCGCGTCGTTGGCATATCGAAAAAAATCAGCTTGTCATGAGGCCCTGGGAGCCCGCAAAGAACAGAAGTCAGAATATAACTCCACGTCAGGGTCTGCAGAAGAAACTTGAAAGGGAAAAAAATATATCAAAAATAGAAATAAAGCTGTTTCCGAAGGTGGAAGCAAAGCGGTCGCCGTTTAGCGCCATCTTCACTCAGCTCCGCCTCTTCTTGAGGAATCGAGAATTTATCACCCTCTGCCTTAAATATACCCAGTGATATAACCTCAACAGATGCTTGTAGCAACGAATTATATAGATTCACTACTCACTGTTGACGAAATTTTTCCTCAGCTCTGTTCTAAAATGAGGACCCTCTATCCTCAGTTCGCGGCTGGTCGTAGACTCCTCCCCATTGGAGACATCCCTCCACATCCACTCTATCGAGGCCTTTCAACATTCGACAGGTTTCAATGAGGTCATCCGTCATTCCTCTGATGTCCAATTAGTAGAAGCCTCTTTATATGACAATCTTTTCAGTCCGCGGAATCGCTCTCAGGAAACTCCTTTGAAACCTCAAATGGTGTTATTAGATAGAAACCCAGAACTGCTCACAATTTTCCAAAATGCCTAACCTGTACTTTAAAAAGCTTGACTTGTCATAATTGAATGTATATTCTATTTATCTTGAAATTAACATATCAATTGCCTTCCTCACCACAGTCTAATCAGTATCCCATTTGCAAATTCATAGGTCATTCTTCCAACACGTCTAAGTCCTTCTGTAGCCTTTCTGCTTCCTGAAAACCAGCTGCCTCTCGACATGTCTTCGTATGATCCGCAAGCTTGGCCAGAACGCCATCAAATCCTTCATCGACGTCATTGAATATAATGGGGGGGGGGGGGAATAATCCCAACGTAGACCTAAGTGAAACACAATTACTCGCCGACAACCAACTTTTTATTCCCAATATTTGCCTCATGCCATCCAGTCAATGTTTTATCCATGCTAATATATTTCCTGTAATACCATGGGCTCTTATTTTATTTGCAACCTGATGTGTGGCATCTTGTCAAAGGCCTTTTGGAACGCAAGCACTATTTTCGTATGTTTACCCTGCTTGTTATTTCTGCAACGAATTGCAATAGATTTGTCAGGAAAGTTTTTCCCTTAAGGATACGGCCTCCAAATACCCCGAACACACATCCCTGAGAATCAAATACAATACCATCCCAACCATTTAGGTCAAAATAACTGGTCTATAATTTTCTGTCTTCTTGGAATGTCATTTGCAATCCGTCATAGTCGTGGCTATTCCTCGAGGTCGAGGATGATGGTCTTCGCTCCGAACAGAGCGAAGACGCCTGTGCCTCTGTTTGTTTAACGTGAACTTGATGTTGCACAGGATACTCCACAAATCAAACAACTGATTCCAGTGGCACGGAAACCACGAAGATTGGAGCTGATGGATTTGCTGCAGCCTTCATCCGCCTTCATAGCCGTTGAGTTCGAAGTCACTTTTTCAGCCTTTTCCACCGTTGAGGGCTTGGTGGGATTGTTCTTTTTCATGGAGCTTGCCCTCGACCTTACTACCATTGGTAACCCTACCAGGAACATAGCTCTAAACGGCATCACTCTCGCGATCTCAGGACCACACAAGCTTCTCCACCACGACAGGGTGACAATCTTGAATGAAAGGAGCAATGCATCAGATATGTGGAGCATTGAATATATACTATGGGGGATTTATGATCTGTACAAAACGGACGGGTTACATCTGAGCTCGATGGTCTGACATCCGTGTGAGCCGACTTGGGCTGGTTAAAATCATGTTGGCAGGAGGTTAGGGACCAGAATGGCAAGCCGATGATGGAATTTGGATGTAAAGGTCTACTCAAAGTGCAGAACGACAGTGAGGATGTATAGGCAGTGATTAGAACATAAATATACACATTACATTACATCCCTAATCACATTACATACAACCCTAAACAATTACATCCTCAGCACTAACCACCCCTCCACCTATCTTCGTATATCCGCAAACTTTTCCACAAAGACACCAATTGCACTATAGAAATCTTTGACAAACAATGTAAAAAATAGCGGTCCCAATACTGACACACAAGGAACAGAAATAGTCACTGACACCCAAATAGAAAAGTCGCCATTTGTTCCTACTCGCTGCCTCCAGCTGTCAGCCATTTCTCTATCCATGCTAGTATCTTTCCTGTACCTTCATAGGCTTTTATCTTGTTAAGTAACCTCATCTGAGGCACCTTATCAAATGCCGTCTGAAAATCCAAGCAAAAGACATCCATTGCCTCTCCTTTGTCCACCTTGTTCGTTACTTCCTCAAAGAACTCTAGCAGATTGTTCAGGTCATATTTCCCGTTACAGAAACCAAGCTGACTTTGACGTAGTTTATCATTAGTTTCCAAGTATCTCGCAACCTCATCATTAATCAAAGACTCAAACAGGTCCCCAACCACTGAGGTTAGAATAACTGGTGTTTAATGTCTTTTATATTGCTCATATCTTAAGGACTGGATTGATATTTCCATTAGTCCAGTCCTCCGCTACCATACCAGAATCAAGTGCTTTTTTTTTAAGATCATGGCTATTCCAAACTTTATTTCTTCTGCATTATCTCTCAGATCTCTGGGATCCATTTCATCTGGCCCAGGTGACCGATTCACCTTCAGACCGTTTATTTTGTTAAGGACTTTCTCCTTTGTATTTGCAATAGCACTCAACCCTGCCACTGACACTCCGGGACCTCTGGCGCATGCTAGTGTCTTCCACATTGAAAACTGATGCAAAGTACGTTCAACTTCCCCCATTACTACCTCATCAGCATCATTTATATGTTTCACAAAGGACAGGGAGAGAGGCAAAAGATGTGAGGCGTGCCACTGTTGATCAGAGATAGTGTCTTGGCTGCTGAAAAGGAGGAAGCCATGGAGGGATTGCCTACCGAGTATGTGTGGATGGAAGTTAGGAACGGTTAGGGATGAGTAAATCCACTGTGTGCTTTTTATAGACGGCCCAACAGCAACAGGTCATCGAGGAGCAGATTGGGAGACGGCTGTTGGAAAGGTATAATAATAACAGGTTTGCTCTGTTGGGAGATTTTATTTTCCCAAATATCAATTGGCATCTTCCTAGAGCGCGGGGTTTGGATGGGGTATAATTTGTTAGGTGCTTTCAGGAAGGTTTCTCGACACAGTATATATAGATAAGCAGACAAAAGGAGAGGCTGTAGTTGATCTAGTATTAGGAAATGAACCTGGTCAGGTGTCATATCTCTCATGGGAGAGCACATTGGAGATAGTGATCACAATTCTATTTCCTTTACCATAGCTTTGGAGAGAGAGAGGAATAGACAAGTTAGGAAATAGTTTCATTTGAGTTAGAAGAAATATGAGGCTATCAGGTAAAAAATTGGAATCATAAACTGGAAGCAGATGTTCTCAGGGAAATGCACGGCAGTAATGTGGCAAACGTTCAGGGGATAGTTGTGTGGAGTTCTGCGTAGGTACGTTCCAATGAGAAAGGGAAAGGATGGTAAGGTACAGGAACCATGGTGTACAAAGGCTGTTGTGAATCTAGTCAAGAAGAAAACCTTACGAAAGGTTCAGAGAGCTATGCAGTGATAGAGATCTATAAGATTATAAGGCTAGCAGGAAGGAGGTTATGAATGAAATTAGCAGAGCCTGCTGCGAAGAGCGGGTGAACCCCAACGCCGAACGCTAACGCGGAAGTAGAGTAATCTGGAGAGTTTTTATTAATGGTTGCAGGGAAGCCAAGGCAGTGAGCGAGGCTTGACGAGAACGGCAGACAGGAGAAAGAACGGGAAGACAGATGTTCTTACTAACACGGAGAGACAGAGCTAACACAGGCAAACAACAGCGTGGAAACAAAATTTATAATAAACAATTCCATGCGGCCTTGAACGTGAACAACCACACTGGCTGAAGCAACCGTCTCGCGATCAGTGGATGAAAAGCTGGTCACCTCACTATAGGAAGGATGTGGAAGCATTGGAAAGGGTACCGAAGAGATTTACCAGGATGGTGCCTGGTTTGAAAGTATGCATTATGATCAGAGATTAAAGGAGCTAGGGCTTCACTCTTTGGAGAGAAGAAGATGAGAGGAGACATGATAGAGGTGCACAAAATATTAAGAGGAATAGAGAGAGTGGATAGCTAGCGTCTCTTCCCCAGGACACCACTGCTCAATACAACAGGACATGGCTTTAAGGTAAGGGGTGGGAAGTTCAAGGGGGATATTAGAGGGAGGGTTTTTACTCAGAGAGTGGTTGATGCGTGGAATGCACTGCCTGAGTCAGTGGTGGAGGCAGATACACCAGTGAAGTTTAAGAGACTACTGGACAGGTATATGGAGGAATTTAAGTTGGGGGCTAATATGTGAGGCAGGGTTTGTGGGCCGAAGGGCCTGTACTGAGCTGTACAAGTTGTAGTTGCTGTATGCTGTATGTTCTATGTTCTATCTATAGTTATGCTGCAGGTTAAATGAGATTCAGGTGCGCTGCTATCAAGGAGACCGGGAGACACGGGGAAAAGGGAGGGACGACCCGGACCGTTACAGAGCCAGAAGGAGCCATGAGAAGGCCTTGGTGGACAGGGTTAAAGAAATCCCCAAGGCATTCTACAAGTACCTGAAGAGCAAGAGGATAGGATGTGAGAGAATAGGACCAATCAAGTGAGACAGTGGAAAACCGACCCTGAGGATATAGCAGAAGTGCTTAATGAATACTTTGCTTCAGTATTCACTCCGGAGAAGGATCTTGGTGATTATAAAAATGCCTTACAGCGGACTGAAAAGCTTGAACATGTAGATATTAAGAAAGTTGACATGCTGGAGCTTTTGGAAAGCATAAATTTTGATAAATCATCGGCACCAAACGAAATGTACCCCAGGCTATTATGACTGGCGAGGGAAGATATTGCCGAGCTTCTGGCGATGATCTTTGCATCATCAATGAGGACGGGAGAGGTTCCGGAAGATTGGAGGGTTGCGGATGATGTTCCCTTATTCAAGAAATAAGTGTAGAGATAGCCCAGGAAATTATAGACCAGTGAGTCTTACTTCAGTGGTTGCTAAGTCGTCGGAGAAGATCCTGGGGGGCAGGATTGATTTAAAATTGTAGAGGCTTAATATGTTTAGAAATAGTCAGCATGGCTTTGTCAAAGGCAGGTCGTGCCTTAGGACCCTGATTGAATTTTTTGAGGATGTGACTAAATACATTCATGAAGGTAGAGCAGTAGATGTAGTGCTATGGATTTCAGCAAGGCATTTGATAAGGCTTATTGAAAAGTTAGGAGGCATGGGATTCTCGGGGACCTTGCTTTATGGATCCAAAACTGGCCCACAGAAGGCAACGAATTACTGTAGACGAGTCATATTCTGCATGGGGGTCGCTGCACAGTGTTGTGCCTCAGTAATCTGTTCTGTGAGCGCTACTCTTCATGATTTTTATAGATGTCCTGGATGAGCAATTGGAGGGATTGTTTAGTAAATTTGCTGATCACACAGTGATTGAGGGTGTTGTGGATAGAGTGGAGGGCTGTCAGAGGTTACAGCTGGACATTAAAAGAATGCAAAACTGGGCTGAGAAGTGGCAGATAGAGTTTAACCCAGATAAGTGTGAGGTGGATCTCTTTCGTGGGTCAAATATCATGGCAGAATATAGTATTAATGGTAAGACTCTTGGCAGTGTGGAGCATCAAAGGGACCATGGGGTCTGAGTCCATAGGACACTCAAAGCTGCTGTGCAGTTTGATTCTGTGGTTGAAAAGCGATACGGCCCATTGACCTTCATCTATCTTGGGATTCAACTTAAGAGCCGCAGGGTAATGTTGCTGCTATATGGGAACCTGGTCAGACCCCACTTGGAGTACTCAGCTCAGTTCTCGTCGCCTCAGTACAGGAAGGATGTGGAAACCATGTAACGTGTGTAAAGGAGATTTACAAGGATGTTGCCCGGATTGGAGAGCTTGCCTTATGAGCATAGGTTGAATGATCTCTGTCTTTTCTATTTTCAGAGGCGGAGGATGAGAGGTGACCTGATAGGGGTTTACAAGATGCTGAGAGGTATTGATGATGTGGATAGTCAGAGTCTTTTCACCAGGGCTGAGATAGCTAGCTCGAGAGGGCACAGCTTCAAATTGCTTGGAAGTAGGTACAGAGGTGATGCCAGAGGTAGATTTTTTACGCAGAGAGTGTTTACTGCGTGGAGTGGGCTGACAGCGACGGTGGTGGAGGCGGATACGAAAGGGTCTTTTAAGAGACCCCTGGATAGGTTCATGGAGCTTAGAAGGGCTTTGTGTAGCCCTGGATAATTTCTAAGGTAGGAACAAGTTCGGCACAGCTTTGTGGGCCGAAGGGCCCTTAATGTGCTGTAGATTTCTATGTTTCTATGTTTTTATTTTCCAGTGATCCAATATCAACTCTCTTCTCTCTTTATATCTTTATATAACTGATAAAACTTTTACTATCATCTTTCTATTATTGGCTAGATTGCCCTCATATTTTATCCTTTCCCGTCGTAGCTTTATCTGCCTTTTGTTCAATTTTAAAAACTTCCTAATCATCCGATTTCCCACTGAGTTTTGCTCGTTTATGTACCCTTTCCTGGGCAAGCTCCTCGCTCATGCCGCAGTAATTCCCTTTATTCAATTGTGATATTGATACGTGCGACTTATGCTCTCCCTCTCAAATTGCAGTTTGAATTCAATAATATTGTGATCACTGCAGCCTAAGGGTTCCTGTACGTTAATATCTCAGATGGCCTTTCCTCTGGTGGACTGAAGCACAAGCTGCTCTAAAAAGCCATGTAGTCGGCATTCAATAAATTCCCTCTCTTGCATTCCGATGCCAACCTGATTTTTCCCTATCCCCTTTTATAGTGAAGGCACAAGTCACAATTATGACATTACCTTATTACATGCCTTTTGCAGCTCCCTTTGCAATATCAATCTTGACTACTATTTGCCGGCCTGTATATGAGTCCCATAATTGATTTTTTCACTCTTGCAGTTTTTTAACTCCATCCACAAGGATTCAACCTTTTCTTACTCTACGTCACCTCTTTCTGAAGATGTTATTCCATCTCTTCGCAACAGATTCACACTACCGACTGTGCCTCCTGTCAGTCCTTTCGATACAATGTATACACTTTAATGCTAAACTCCCAACTATGTTTTCTTTCAGTCACTACTCAGTGTTGCCCACAACGCCATGCAGACCAATTTCCAATGTACCATCTGTTACCAGGTTCTGATATGGCCCAAGTGCGGAGTGAGAGACACTGAAGCAAGTCGATAGTTCACAAACTTAATAGCGAACAATGTTCAAGGGAAAATAAACAATAAACGCTAGGCCAAATGGGGCCGTTAACGAAAACGCTCAAATGCGAAAAGAAAATCTAAACATTAAACGAATACCGCTGGTCTTCAAAGTCAGTTGAATCATATGTCCAATTGCTCAGGGAAGGCTGAAAGCAAACAGGCAGTGAAGCGTTGCTGTGCTCTGTCCAAGTCTCGACAAGCACTACGACGACAAGTACGTTGTTGAATACTATCACTATTCAGTAATAATTAGCTGACACGTGAAAATACACAAACTGAATTGCCATATCTATTGCGCTGCCGAATCCGTGGTGTGACACCGTGAGTTCGACCATCTTATTCCGAATCCTGCACGGATTTTAGATACAGCAACTTCAGTCCTACATTTTGTCGCCGTTTTTAATTTTGCCGAAAAGAAAACATCAGATGGGAGGAGAGTAAAAAGTCCATGGTTGGGCTAAGATGTATCCTTGATAATGCTTTTCGCCCGGCCCAGACAGCGTTTATTGTAGATGCTCTCAGTGGTGGGCAATTGGGGGCCAATAATCCGCTGGGCAATTTTCACGACACGCCAAAGTGTTTTGCGGTCCGATACGGTACAATTGCCATACCACACTGAGGTGCGGTTGGTAAGTATGCTCTGAACGGTACAGCGGCAAATGTCCGTCAGTATCTTAGCACAGAGGTGAGCTTTCTTGATGCTCGGCAGGAAATAAAGGCACCGTTGCGCCTTTTTGATCAGGATGGAGCAGTTCAGGGACCAGGTGAGATCCTCGGAAATGTAGACACCAAGGAATTTGAAGCTTGATGCACGCTCTACTACAGTTCCGTTGATGTAGATGGGGACCTGAGTCCGGCTCCTAGCACGCCTGAAGTCCACAATGATCTCCTTGGTCTTCTGGAAGTTAAGGGCCAGATTTTTGTCGGGACACCACGCAGCCAGGAGCTGAACCTCGTCCCTGTAGGCCATTTCGTCATCCCCTCTGATCAACCCAACCACCATTGTGTCGTCTGCGAACTTGATTATGGAGATAGAACCACGTAAAGGAAAGCAGTCATAGTTGAAAAGGGAGTAAATAAAAGGTCTGTCTCAGCACACAGCCTTGAGGTACGCCGGTGTTCAGGGTAAGAGTGGAGGAGGAGAGGTTATCTAACTTAACTGATTGAGGTCTGTTAGTCAGGAAGTCCAAGGTCAATTGTAGTGGGATGAGCTGATACCAAGATGGCAAAGTTTGGCGATCAGCTTCGAGGGAATGCCGAACTAATGTCAATGAACAGCATTCTGACGTAAGTGTTGGGGCTGTCCAAGCGGGTTAGGGCAAAGGGTCATTCAGGCTCGTGGCAGTGGAATGCTTCGGCACTGGCACGATGGTGGCGATCTTGAAGCTTGTGGGGACAACTGCGCCACAGGTGCCTCCGCTCCCGCACCAGCAAGCACTGGAAGAGCTTCTTCACTGAGGCTGTGACACTGTTGAACCTCACAGCACAGCGCTAAACAGTATTGCATCCATATTATACTGTGTCAGTACTTTTATATTTGTGTGCTGTAGCTCTTACTTTTTATTCGCCATTATTTTGTAAATAACACTATTCTTTGCATTTCTGATCAGATGCTAACTGCATTTCATTGGCATTTTATCTGTACTCGGCATAATGACAATAACGTTGAATCGAACCATATCTAATCTAACCTGAAAGATAAAAGAAACTCTCAAATACCAAGAGCGTCAGAGCTTGGGGTTGGGTTCCAATATCATCTGTAAGGAGTCTATACGTCCTCTCGTGGATTGTATGGTTTCTTTCCATGACAATGGATGAGAGAAAGAGTTAGATAACTTTACAGAAACTGCTTGGCAACAGACTGTCCAGACCAACAAACGCACGCCACCCAATTTTACACGAATGTGATCAATTAAACTATGAAGCCATGTGTCTTTGGGATGAGAAGCGAAAACGACGCTCACAGAGGAAACCTTCGTGGTGACAGGAGAGATTTAAACTCCTTACAGATGTGGGAGGAATATAAAGGTACAGAACGAGACGGAGAGGCTGTGAGGAAGCCAGAGAGGGAAGAGTAAGAGTCTGTGCGAGTATTTATCAGAGCAGTAGCGCGAGACGACCAGGGAGGATAGGACTTGTAATCAAAATTATGAAAGAGAGAAGTGAGCAAATTACATATTTTTATTTGTGAGTAATCCAACAAAAGTGAAGTTCTCATCATATCAGAGAATGTGAGGACTTGTATCTATTTTAGGTGTTTTTGGAAGCTGCAGAACAACAAGTGGGTTTCCGGCAAGGTCCACCGTTTGCTGTCTCTCGATTGGAAGTGCGCGCACACACACTTGTCATTTCTTAACACTATCATGACCATAGGACATAGGAGCCATTCGGAACAGCGAATCTGTGCCATTCTATATTGCTAATTTATTATTCCTCTCAGTCGTATTCTCCTGCCTCCTTTCTGTAACGCCGTGACTAATTGAGCACCTATCAATTTCCGCTTTAAATATAAACATTTACTTGGCCTCCTCGGGCGCCCGTGGCACAGATTCACGACTTGTTGGCGAAAGTTTACTTCTCATCTCTCATATAAATGCACTTCCCTCAAGTCTGCGGCTGCGGCTGGGCCTTCTGGTTCTACATTCACTCACTACAGGAAGCATTCTCATTACAGACCCAGGACTATCAAACTTTCGTCGTATATTAACCCTTTCTTTCTCAGATTCGAATGTGTGAATGTCCTCTACATATTTCCTAAGGACAACACAACTTTTCCAGATAAAGTGGCCAAAGCAACTCAAAATACTGCGTCTCTTCTGATCAATACTTTCTAACACCTCAGTTTACATCTTATATTCTAATCCTCTCCAAATGACTGCGAACATTGTCTTTGCCTTCCTTACCCCCCGCTCAAACTACTACTTAAATTGAGAAAAATCCGTCTACACCTCCATTTTTTTTTGTATTTTCATCCCGTTTTTGAAAACAGTGCACAATTTTATTCTTTCCACCAAAATGCATGGCAATGCCTTCCTACACTATATCCCATGTGCCAGTTCTTTTCACTTTTCCCAAACTAAGTCCTGTTCTGGACTCCCTGCTTCCTCAGCACTACTTACCCTTCCACCTGTCTTAGTGTCATCTGCAACCTTGGTCATTAAGTCATCAATTCCGTCAGCCAGATCATCCATATGTATCGTAAAAAGTAGCTGTCCCAAACCTGAGCCTTGCTGAACACCAACCAGCAAAGGAGACCTTTGTTCACTCGTCTATCGTCTATCAATGCAAGCATCTTTCCTTCAATACAACAGCCACATGTGCAGGAAATTATCAAAGGCGCTCTGTATATGCAAATAAACAACATCTATTGATTTGTCTCTCTTTCTTCTTACTTTCTCAAAGATTTTCAAACAAGTTTGTCTGACAAAATTTGCCTTTCACTAAACCATGCTGCCATTGACTTATTTTATCATGTACATCCAAGCACTACATAACCTCATCCTTAGACAAATTGGAACAATGGACAGAAAGGTAGCAGAGGGAATCCAGTGTTGGGAAATACATGATAATGATAAGGTGTAATAGTGCGGACTAACATCTAAATAGGTAGAAGGTTCAAACATCAGAGGTGCAGAGGGACAGATGTCCTCGTGCAAAACTCCCAGAATGTTAATTTAAAGGTTGAGACTGTGATAAAGAAACCAAATGTAATGTTGGTATTTATTTCAACGGGTATAGAATATAAAAGCAGGAAGATTATGATGAGTCTTCATGAGCCACTAGTGGAGTATTATCAACAGTTTCGAGCCCCGTATCTCGGAAAGTATATGGTGTCATTGGAGAGTGCCCAGATGAGGTTCACGAGGATATTTTCGGAAATGAAAGGGTTAACATATCAGGAGCGTATGGCGGGTTTGGAATTTAAAAGATTGCGGGGTGGTGAACCTAATATTGAAACTTTATAAAGTTCGTCCATCGTCAAAGATGAAGACCTCGACACCATTAGTACTTTTTACGTGGTCGACACTCAACCCGGCACGGATGGAAAGCGTGCCCGGGAGCGGTTCGACGAGATTCAAACTCTGAAAACTTCGCTCCTGGAGTCCGGCGCTGATGTCACCGCGCCACCAGACTGGAGTATAGAGACTTGCGCTTGATTTGGATATAAGTGAGGGAGAGTTGCGCAGCGTCAGCCTCACTCTCTCTTCCCAATTCCCATCTGGATCCATTGGCAAGACAAGAGTCCAGACGGCTGGAGACGGGAGTAGGCGCAGAGAATGACCAGGACATCCTCTGTGACTTGTCTTTCCTCTGCGCATTCCACAGCGCTTGCAGAGACCGCCTTCTTAACCGTTGGACCTTCCATTGGTTTCATCCGCTCAATCCTCCGGAGTATGTCTTCACATGCTGTGAAATCTCACCGAGTGTTTGAGACCCGTCGGCCGCCCTCACCTGGTTTAGCCGGCTTGTCGAAGCCGTTGCCCGAGGTGTGGCGCTGCCGCATGCAAACAGCTACCGGGAGCCACAGGTGAGAGCTGAGTGCCAGGTGGGGACCAAAGAGGAACCAACCACCTTGAAAAAGACGCGACATGTTCCCCCATCAGAAGGGCTACCCCTCCCTGACACCCCATACATCCCATTGAAACCTGCCGAATGTTGAAGGATCTAGATAGGACGGATGTGGAGAAGATGTGGTGGTATCAAGAACTAGAGAGCACAGCCTCAAAATTGTGGGACGACCCTTTAAAACAGAAGTAACGAGGAATGTTTTAGCGAAAGGGCAGTAATTCTGTGCAATGCTCTGCCACAGCCTACAGATGAGGAGAAGTCCGTGCGTATAGTTAAGACGGAAGTTGATCGTTTCCCAATCTGTCAGACATCAAACGATCTACAGAAAAGGCAAGTATATGGGTATAGGCCCCCTGGTAAGCCTCAGACTCACTCACCTCGCTTTCGTCTAAGGGGAAGCAGCTTTCTGCACCGCCAAACTGGGTAATTAAGTTTGTGTGGATGCTGTGTGATGTATCCTACCCCACCAAATAATAGACAATACATCATATACGATAAAAGTATTACAATTTATAGATATTACTGGAACTGTATAATTAATAGAAATAAAATATAAAAGGAAAATAAAAAGGCGCCAAACTTATCAAAGTTCAACCTTTTAGTGCACAAATAGTTGGAGCTCTAGTAACGATCCTCTTTTCGTCATTCGATCCTTTCTGACCACCTCAACCCGCCGCCTGGACCAACCACGGTTGTCGACCAGACACTCCACACGAGTCTGTCTTCGTCTCCTGTCATCGCCGAAGACCCTGGACCTCGGACTTCGGCTCGGGGTCCGCCCCGTCGGCCAGCTCACAGCACCGCGTCCACTCTCTCTCTCCCCATCGCGCGTTCTCCCCACAAAACCCGAGCATACAATAGTTTACAGACACAGAAAAAAAGAATAACATCTATCCTAAATGGTTAGCAACTGAATACTATTCGCCTTATAATCCAAACAAGCTGCTAGCGAGAGCACTTTCTCAGCAGTTAACATAACAAAGACATTTTAATTAGCCGACGCAGTAACATAAAAGAAGAAACCGCTTACACCATCCCGCCCGCCGCCAAATAAAGGTATGTCCTCATGACTTCTAAATAACTCGCCAACCATTCGTGCAGACACACAACACACACATACACAGATACACGGAGTGACATTGCTCCCCAAACAGTGGACCTTACACCCGGTCCCACAGGCGCTACATAGGCCAACGTATCTGGGAGTTTCCTAATCCTCTGAGACCTCCGTACCCCCGCACCTAAACGCTTAAGGCTCGGACACTACTAGCAATACGTTGGGTCTGCTTGCCAAGTCTTCTCTCAATCTCTCACTCATGCCTCCTCTGCAACTCGGAGCCCACTGTCCCTTGTCCGGTGCCCCGCTTCTTTTCCTTCCGTGTCCTGCCGTAACCCAGGCGGCGCACAGCTAGCCCTCCACACTACCCCTGACTCAGTGGGGGAAGGGCAATGTCTCTTCCTCAGTCAAGGGGAAGATAGCGAAAGGCAGCATGTACCACCCATCCAGCGCATCATCCTTCGAATCTGTATTCTTCCTCATTCCCTCGATGGGTAGCTGCTGTTTGATTTTCTCCAAACTGAAGCACTTAGACGGGGCTGCCACTGCAGCCTCTTCAACCTCCTACAGTCAAGACGTCAGTTTCTTCTCTGACCCCTCCAATCCACGCCCCAGTCTCTGCATTTATGTCCCACGCTTCATGTTCATCTCCATCTGGGACTCAGTTACACCACCAGTTCATTCCAATCTGTTCTGTAACGATGTCTTGCGTTTCTGCTGAACCTTTCGAAGGTTGATCATGGTTTCGTCTCTCTGGAGTAACTCATTAGTACATGGACGCAGTTTCGGATTGAAATTCCGTATCTCCGTCTACACTTTGACGAGCGTGAATTCCAAGCCTTCAGTGGTTGTCCCGGGCTCCGGCACTCGCCTCGCATCATCGTCCCTCAAGGCGAATCCAAACCCTAGGCGATCCTGCACATACGCCAAAACTCCAAACACCTCCACATCCCCCATGGTCTTCCTCGTGCCCCGCGGGAAGATTGTGGGGGCTCCGGATATGCCCTGGGGCATTTTTCGGATCGAAAGAATCCTGGCGAAGCTATAAAAGCCGTCTTCTCTTCGTTGGCCTCACTCATCGGGATCTGGCAACATCCACTCTTCAGATCCAGCACATTAAACCACGTCGCACCATACAAACAAACCACAGCGTCTTCGGCCCTCAGGACCGTATTCTGGTCAATGACAATGCGCCTGTTCAGAGACCTACAATCCACACACACACACTGCCTACATCATCCACGGCTACAAGGGCCAGTCACCGCGACCTCTCTCTCACCGAGGTGTCTTCAGCGGTTAACTCCCCTCTCTCGTGGTATTTAGGAGCGTCTACTAAGAGGGTCTCACTCTCGGATACTTCCCCCAGGCCGTACCACAATCGGGTCTCTTTTAAAGTCGGTACCGGCCCAAGGCTGCTACACACGTCCTCACAAGCAGCTTGAAACGCTGGGTGCGCAGTCAATGCCCCCATGAGCTCCAGTTTCACTAACCAATCATTGTCATCTGGATAATCACTGGCACTGGTACCCCAAACCTCCAGTGCCATTAATGTTGTCAATGGTAAATGATTCAGACACCCGTTGTAAAACGAACTGTACCACAACTTGACCTGCGCCTCGGTGTCGAGGATGGCTTTAGCATAGCTTCCATCTATCCGTAACGACACACTGGGCGTGATTCCTCTCAGCCTTCAGAAGTAGAGTATTTTCCTTTCGGATGTTCCTCGGTACATTGCTGGGAACGTGCTCCCCTAGAGACACCAAATCATTCCCTCACTGGGCCTCCACTCAGTTTCCCGACACCTCTCTGATCAGCTGTACAACTGAGTGAGGGGCTGATCCTCTGAAATGATCCCACTGGCACTTTAAGCAATTTAGCTGCCCTCCTGACCGGAGAAGATGCACTGAAAGCTTTCCCCCTCTTTAAGATAATTGGCAGCTGTCACTACGGGGTAATTGAACATGACAGTTCTGTCACCGTCAACAGCCCGCCTACTCAAATTTTCAACCAATCCCTGTCGCTCTCCCTCAACCGAGCACTGCCACTCATCTAACAACTGAGAGATCCGCTCCGCCCACGTCTCGTACGCCTCCGCCCCGTTAGGGATGGAGAAAATTTCAAAAGCCAGCCGGAGCCTACCAAAGCTGGAACATTTATTCGCAGGCAGTATCTCCGAGTCAGACCACTCTTTCCTCTCTCTCCTAACAGCATGGACAGCCCATGGTCGCACCACCAATAAAGGAGCTGCTTTAGTGAACAATCCATCAATGTGATCCCATCAGTTGCCTACTAACCCCAGAATAGACGGCAGCCCTTTCAGGTCTCGGGGATTAAGGATTTTCAGAACCGAATCTACTCTTCGCTTATCATTTTTCTTTTCCCTAGTGAAGACCATTCCCAAATAACTGACTTCTTGTTTCGTCATCTCTGCTTTTGCAGGGTTTACCTTTAGACTCAATTCAAGTATTAATTGCAGCAGCTCTGTCAATAGCTGATTATGTTCCTGTTTAGTTTCTGTCTGCAGGAGTAGATTATCTGCATATTGTGCCAAACACTCGGAGTTTGCCAACCGTTTTAACCCTTCCTCTAAGCATTGGTGAAATATAGATGGAGATTATGGAACCGCTGCAGTGGGGCAGTCAATTCATAATGCAGTCTCTGAAAGGTAAATACAAACTTTTAATGACACTCTCGTTCCAGTGGAATCGACTGAATTCCATGATTTATGTCTAAATATGTGAATCATTGCGCTTTTTCATTCTGCCGCCGTGTTAGTTGCTACAGTAGGGACTGTTAACGGAGTTACTTCATTCAGCTCTCGATGGTCTTTGTCAACCTCGAACTGCCATCTTGTTTCCTCACTGGCCATATGGGTGAGTTATTAGTGGGGGCCCCCGACCTCAGTACCCCATCTACCAAACCCTGCATTACTACATCTTGCTATTTTATTCGGGAAACCCATATTGCTCTTGTGGTTTGGGGTCTCAACCTTCTAAGAACACATGATTGTACCTTGCAAAATCAAATTATTCTGTACAATACTTTGCTGCATCTTCTGAGTATTGTTCATCTAGAACATAGAAACATGGTAACATAGATAGCCTACAGCAAAATACAGGCCCTTCGGCCCACAAAGCTGAGCCTAACATGTCCTTACCATTGCACTACCTAAGCTTTCTCTTAGCACTCTATTTTATTAAGCTACATGTAGCTATTCAGGAGTTTCAGAAAAGACTGTATCGTTTCCACCTCGAAAACCACCTTCGGCAGCCATGCACTCACCACACTCTGCGTAAAATGCTTACCCCTGACATCTGCTCTGTACCTACTTCTAAGCACCTTAAAACTATGCCTTCTCGTGCTTGCCATTTCAGGTCTTGGAACAGCCTCTGACTATCCACACGATGAATGCCTCTCATTATCTTGTACATCTCCATCCGGTCACGTCTCATCCTCCGTCGCTCCAACGAGAAAAGGTCGAGTTCACTCAGACTATTCTCATAAGTCATGCTCACCAATCCAGTCAACATCCTTCCAAATCTCTGCAACAGATTAACTAAACCCCAGAGTTCTGAAAGAAATAGCGATAGACATTTTGGAGACATTAATAATGTTCTTTGAAGAGTCTTTGACCACTGGCAAGGTTCAAGAGCCCATGCTATTGCAGGAAAGTAATAGTTAAGACGATAAAACCAGAGAACATAGGAGCAGAAGCAGGTCATTCAGCCCATCAAGCCTCCTCTGCCATTCAATTATTTGTTGATCCAATTCCCCCAGATATACCCTTTGATGTCCTGGCTAAACAAGAACCTATCTATCTCTGCCTTAAATGCACCCAATGACTTCGGTTCTACAGCCGCTCGTGGCAACAGATTCCACAGATTTACCACCCTCTGACTAAAGTAGTTTCTCCGCATCTCTGTTATAAATGGACGTCCTTCAATCCCGAAGTCAATGCTTCTATGAGATACCCCTCATACTCCTGAACACCAGGGAAAACAGCGCAAGAGCTGCCAGACGTTCCTCACATGGTCAAGCTTTCATTCCTGGAATCTTCCCCTAACTCTTTCCATTGTCAATGCTCGAATATACTACACCTCTAGAGATGAATGCCAACTTTTCATAGCCTTCTTCACCACCGACTCAACCTGGAGGTTAACCTTTAAGGGGTCCTGAACAAGGACCTCCAAGTCCCTTTGTACCTCTGCATTTTGAATTCTCTCACCATTTAAATAATAGTCTGCCCGTTTATTTCTTCCACTAATGTGTATGGCACTACACTTTCCAAAATTGTATTTCATTTGCCACTTCTTTGCCTATTCCCATAAACTATCAGCCAATGCTCCATCCATGCTAGTAGCTTCCCTATAATTCCATGGGTTCTTGTCCGGCTAAGCAGCCTCATGTGCGGCATCTTGTCAAATGCCTTCGGAAAATCCAAGTACACCATATCTACAGCATCTCCTTTGTCTACCCTGCTTGTAGTGTCCTGAAAAGATTACGGTAGTTTAGTGAGGCAGGATTTTCCTTTCAGGAAACCATGCTAGCTTTGGCCTATCTTGTCAATTGCCTCCAAGTACTCAGTTACCTCATGCTTAACATTCGATTCCAAAAAAAACTTCCCAATCTCTGATGTCAGGATAACAGGCCTGTATTTTCCTATCTGTGTCTCCCACACTTCTTAAATAGCGGCGTATTTAAGTCATCTCGTCATCCGGTCCAATGCTAAACCCTGTCGATTCTTTAAAGATGATTGCTAATGCCTGCGCAATCTCTCCAGCTCACTTCGTTCAGAACCGGAGGGTACATTCCATCAGGTCCAGATTTATCTACCCTCAGGTCATTAAGCTTCCTGAGTACATTCCCAGTCGTAATTTTCATTGAACATACTTCATTTCCCTGACACTCTTCAATGTCCTGTATACTGCAGATATCTTCCACTGTGAAAACTGTTGTAAAATACGTTAAGCACTGGCTGACTGGGAGTAGGCAGAGTGAGGGAATCAACGAATCCTTTTCTCGTTGGCTGCTATGAGTTGTGATGTTCGGAACGCTTTTGTTTACGATTATTTAGATGATTTAATAGAATGGCTTTGTTGCCAATTTTGCAGATGGTGAGAAGCTTGGTGGAGGGGCAAATAGTGTTGAGAAAGCAAGTAGGATGAAGAAGTACTTAGGCAAATTAGGAGGATGGGTAAAAGTGTCAAATGAAAACAATGTTAGAAAATGCATGAATGCTTTCTTTGGTAGAAGAAGTAGATGTGCAGGCTCTTTTCTAAGTGGGGAGAAAATCCAAAAATCTGAGAATCAAAGGAAATTTGGGGACTGGTGAAAAACACCCGAAAGCTGTAAAGGTTTAACTTACAGCTTGAGTTGCTGGTGAGGCAAGCAAATGGAATTTTACCACTCATTTCAAGAGGTCGAGAATATAAGAGCAGGGATGTGATTCCGAGGCTTTATAAGACACTGGATAAGACTTCCTTTGAGTATTAAGAACTCGTGTGCTGGCAGTGGAGATTTTCAGAAGAGGTTTACAAGCACCATTCCGGGAATAAAAGCGTTACTAGGTCCGGAACGCCTCATGGCTCTGGGCATGTACTCGCTGGAATTTAGAAGAAAAAGGGGAGATCTCTTTGAAATCTTTGGAAAGTTGTATGACCTATACAGATCAGACGCGGAAAGGACGATTCAGCTGGTCGGAGATTTAGGACCTCTGGATGTAGGAGCGCCTATTTAAACAGAGTTGCGAAAAACTTTCTTCCGCCAGAGGGTGGTGAATTTGTGGAAGGTGTTACCACAAAAAACAGTGGAGGGTAGGTCGCTGGGTGCTATTAATGCGGAAATTGATGTTCTTGGCTGGCCACGGCATGAAAGGTTTCGGTGCTAAGTCCTGGGAGTGGGCCTGAGGAGGCGAATATAGAGGATCAGCCATGATTGAATAGCACAGCAGTCACAATAGTCAAGTGACCTAATTCTGCTCCTATGTATTATGGTCTGATGGTCTTATGTCGGCAGATAATGTTAAGATATTGCTTTCGTTCACCCGGATTGAGTTGTCCATTATGACGTCTGTATTTCTGATGAGTATTTTTTACAGATCTACACTGCGACGTCCTTTGTCATATTTAGACGTCATCCCTCAGATTCTGTGCCTGAATGCAAATATTTCCTGGTGGGAATTTAGAGATTCTGGATTCTCAATGGTTTTAATTGACTTGTTTCTTTCAGGTTGTTCTGTTTCAAATTGAAGCGTTGAGCAGCCGCGCTGGCGCCAACGCAGAACGTAGCTACTGGGCGTCGATCATTGTCGCGGCAGAGAGGAAGACCGAACTGACAGGATAAATTTATTCACCGTTTTCTCTGTCCGAAATGGACGCGCCTGTCCCCTAGGTTGTGTTGGATTAGAGATGAAAGTTTCCATTGTAAAAAGCAATTCCGCCTTCCCGAAAACGTTCAATGGATTTCCTTGTACTTCTCCCAGGTTCAGAAACGTGGACAAATACGAGACGACGTTATACAGTCGGGGACACCGGTGGGTGTAAGACCAAAGGTCGAAAAAAGTACAGGATGTCCGGAAAGGTTAATTCCTTTACAAAATTTTGTTTGAAGATGCCTGAGATGATTGGGCACCTGTATTCGAATTGCGTTATTGTTGCATCCATATCAGAAATCAGACAGCAACCTGAATCCAAAGCATAGGCCAGCGTCATAATTTCTTCAAAAAGTTTCGACTGAAGAAAATCGCATCAATAGCAACCAATGATTAAACTACAAGCGCATGTGTGGCCAATGTTATTCTGCAGATAATGCCGGAAAAGCTGAAAGATTCACAGATAACCACCATCTACTCTGACAACGGCCGCTCTGCAAGTTCAGATGATATATCAAATAAAAACACCCATTAACAGTACGTACATACATGTGCCAGGAAGAGTGTTACAGGATATCAAAGCTTAAAACGTTTCTTCAGATACACAAAGTGTAACAGCGAGGTGGGACTGGATATCGGCCCGCTGGAAAACGATGCTGGAGGAGTGGTAACGGGGAGCAGCGAAATAGTGAAAGAAGTGAATAAGTATTCTCCAACAGTCTGCAATGTGGAAGACACCACCATACGGTGGATGTTCCCGGTTTCAGGGGGCATGCAATGCTGGAAGTTACCATAACTAGACAAAAAGGTCTTGGGAAGCTGAAAGGGCTGACGGTAGATAAGCCACCTCAACCAGATGGTCTACACCCCAGAATTCTGAAAGAGATTGTAGAGGCATTAGTAATGATCTTTCATGAATCACGGGATTCTGGAATGGCGCCGGAATACTGCAAACTAGCGGATGTCTCCCCGCACTCGAAGATGGTAGAGAAGCAGAACAAAGGGAACTATCGGCCTGTTAGTCTAACCACTGTGACTGGAAAGATGTTGGAGTCTATTACTCAGCATAATGTCTCAGGCTACTTGGAGGCACATGAAAAAACAGACCATAGTCAGTATAGTTTCCTCAGGGGAAATGTTTGCCTGATTAAAGAAAAAAAATCCGTTGGAATTCTTTGAAGAAATAACAAGCCGAATAGACAAAGGAGAACCTCTTTATGGTGTGCATTTGGATTTCCAGAAGACCTTTTGACAAGGTGCCACGCATGAGGCTGCTTAACAAGCTATGACCTCATTGCATTACTAGAAAGGTTCCAACATGGATGAAACACTCACTGATTGGCAGCAGGCACAGAGTGGGAACTGGGAATTAATGGAAGCTTTCTGAGTGGATGCCAGTGACAGCTAGTGTTCCACAGTGATTCTACGTTGGGACCGATTCTTCTTACGTAATATGTAAATGATTTCGATAATGGAATTGGTGCCATTGTTACAAATATTGCAGACGGTATGACAATAGGTGGAGGGTTATGTAATTTTGCGGAAGTAGAAATGCTACAAAAGGACTCAGACATATTAGGAGAATAAGCAAAGAAATGGCGGAATAAATGCAGTATTGTACAGTGTAGAGTATGGAAATGCACTTTGATAGAGGAAATTAAAGGGTTGACTGATTTCAAAGTGGAGAGAAAATACAAAACAAAAATACTGAGCCGCAAAGAGACTTTGGAGTCCTGACCCAGGATTCACTAAAGGTTAATTTGTAGGTTCAGTCTGTGGTGAGGAAGACATATGCAATGTTAGCATTAATGTCAAGAGGACTAGAATATAGAAGCAAGGACGTAATGTTGTAATTTCATGAAGAATTGGAGTATCCTGAGCAGGTTTTTGCTCCTTAGAAAAAAATTGCAGAAACTGTAAAAGGCTCAAAGGATGTTCAGAAAAATGCTTCTTGGATTATATCGCTTGTCAGATAAGATGGCTTTGGGACTGTGTTGGCTAGAATTCATATAAATGAGGGGTAACCTTATTAAAACCATTGAATGGTGAAAGGCCGTGATGAGTGGATGTGGAGAGGATGTTTCTTGCGGTAGGGGACTATAAAACTAGATTTGTCTTGTGTTTCTGTGATATCATTCTGGAGGAACGTTGCTTCATTTTTTAGTGCATGCATTTCTAAAGGACAATAAACGAGGGCTGAGTGTCCTCATTATCTAATCTAATAATCTAATTCTGTACCCTCAACATTTCACCTTTAAATGACCTCAATTTCTCCATTTCATGATTCCCATAACAGAAAATGTCCGAATCCACTTCTTCTAAATCCTTTCACATCTCCTCACAGTTAGCCTTTCTCCAATCAAAATTCTCAACCCTGGGTCCAGACCTATCCTTCTCCATAATTATATTTAAACTAATGGCAGTGTGATCACTGGAACCGAAGTGCTCTCCAACACATACCTCCGTCACCTGTCTTATCTCATTCCCTAACAGGAGATCCAACACTGCCCCTTCTCTAGTTGGTACCTCTATGTATTGCTGCAAAAAAAAAACTATCCTCCACACATATTATAAACTCCAAACCATTCAGCCCTTTTACAATATGGACTTCCCAGTCTATGTGTGGAAAATTAAAATCTCCCACAATAACAACCTTGTGCTTAGTACAGATATCTCCTCACAAAACTGCTCCTCCAATTCTCGCTCTCCATTTGGTGGTCTATAATACACACCCATAAGAGTTACTACACCGTTCTCATTCCTCAGTTCCACCCAAATAGCCTCCCTAGACGAGTCCTGAAATCTATCCTGACAGCTATATACTTTGATAATAAATTTACTTGCAACTTTGTACCTTTAACTGTGTGTGTATTTGCAATTTGAAACGCAGATCCTGAATGGTACTGAAGGCGGGTACTCACTGTATTTCTTAGAAGAACGGTCGAATTGTCACTGAATTAAAGTCCACGTAGCAAATGCTTCAATTATGGATTTTGTGAATACTTAATTGATAATCATACTGATTATAACTTTCTGAAGGGTCTGCTTTTGTGCTACGCAACTTTAGACCCAAAGGTCTAAAGTATTGGTTTTAAAATAACTCGAAACATTCGGTGATTTTTGTACCTGTGGATCCTTACAGTTGGGCTTCAAATTCCGGAAAAGAAAGGCAGGTACGAGGAATTCTGCAGACGCAGGAAATTTAGGAAACACAAATCAAAGTTGCTGGTGAACGCAGCAGGCAAGGCAGCATCTCTGGCAAGAGGTACAGTCGACGTTTCAGGCCGAGACCCTTCGTCAGGACACAACAGGAAAGGAAGGCAGGTGCAGTTATTGATAAAATTTGCAAAATTCTAGCTTCAACTCTAAGAGTGTAGGAATAGAACATATAACATAGAATAGTACAGCACAGTACAGGCCCTTCGGCCCACAATGTTGTGCCGACTCTCAAAACCTGCCTCCCATATTAGCCCCCAACTTAAATTCCTCCATATACTTGTCTAGTAGTCTCTTAAACTTCACCAGTGTAGCTGCCTCCACCACTGACTCCGGCAGTGCATTCCACGCACCAACCACTCTCTGAGTAAAAAACCTTCCTCTAATATCCCCCTTGAACTTCCCACTCCTTACTTTAAAGCCATGTCCTCTTGTATTGAGCAGTGGTGCCCTGGGGAAGAGGCGCTGGCTGTCCACTCTATCTATTCCTCTTATTATCTTGTACACCTCTATCATGTCTCCACTCATCCTCCTTCTCTGCAAAGAGTAAAGCCCTAGATCCCTTAATCGCTGACCATAGTGCATACTATCTAAACCAGGCAGCATCCTGGTAAATCTCCTCTGTACCCTTTCCAATGCTTCCACATCGTGGCCCGATTACTTCTCAAAACATTGTGAAGTCGGCACAACAAGGAGAATACTGTAAAAATGTCCAGGTTTTGATGTGCAGTTATACCTAAATGGAAATGGGAATGCAGACCCAAGTGAACAACTTTTCAAATACAATGACCACAATTCCATGAGCTATAGATCGTGTTTTCGAATGGAAAAGATGAGGGGTCTCTCTCCTGGGAGCTTAATTAGGTGAAGGAAGTTTTCTGTAAACGTGAAGAATCGGGACATTTTGAGGTCTGTTGTAATAAGAGCAAACGCCAGAGCCACACCTTCAAAGATTCCTGTTGCAAGTTTTTCTGCCTAAAATGGCAATACTGTTTGCTATTGGTGTGTCGATTCTGGTACTGTGCAGTAACGCTTCCTGCTCTCATTGTCACCTATTTAAGAGTATTTTTTTCTCGTTATTTAGTACATGTGCTCTATGTTGAATCGAGCCGTAAACTGAACAGCTATTCTTCCAGAAAACCAGAAAACTATCAGTGAAATTCTTTTTGATCTATGTGCAAGCAAGTGAAATGCAGATTTTGTGGATTCTTGTGTTGCTCCTGCACATTCCAAGCTGTAAGTAACATTATTTTCCACTTTCCTTGAACTACTCACAACTCAAGATATTAAAAATTCTGAACGGCTTCGAGCCGTTTCGTAAGCTACACCACTGCTGATTTGTTTCTGGGAGCCTCGATAGGAAAGGTGTCATTCTAATGCGGAGGATGTAAAGAGGGTGTATTAGGATGCAGCGTGAAGGAAAGTAGCATACGCACTGTTTTTTTAAATTTTATTATTATTATTTTATTTATTTTATTTTATTTTTTGTAGCAGCAGGTATTTAAACCAAAGATACGATGGACTGATCTGTTGATAGATATCCATAAAGGTCCTTTCCTCATTCTGTGTGTTGATCTGGGATATTACTCTATGTATCTGCCGGCTCAGGAGGCTTAAGGCTGATCAATTCGAAAGACCATGCCGTTTTCAAGCATTGATCGCATTCAGCAGATTGTGCTGTCTTTGATTCGACATGTTTATTCATATTAATGTTGATGTTCTTTCATGGACGTTAGTTCAATCAATGAAACAAAGATAGAGTAGAGAATATTGGAACAACAAATCAGCGGATTTATATCTCTGATACATGACCATCGAGGTATTTTTTCAGATTCTCGGAGGTAATCCAAACGTAATTTCTAAATCTGATCTATTTCACAGATTCTGTTCTGAGCTAGATAAAAGAAAACCGAAGCTGAAATTTCTTGTAAATTAACATACAGTTCAAATGGAACAGATGCCGAAGACAGAAAATCAGTTATCCATTGTTCGTTTTTTTTTTTTGCATCGGTTGTAACTGAAGGCTCAGAAGTGATAGATTGTATTACCACAACGATTAGAAAAGACTCTCCCTTTGAGAATAATTATTGTTTCAATGCTGGTGCGAGTTCTTCCAAGTTTTCCACCATGGCAAACGGATATAAAGTTATGGAACGGGTAGATTTAATTGGTATTGGGAAGTTGAATGTATCGCTATATTTTTACATTGTTCTCTGCAATTTGCATATAATTTCCCAGGAATTTGTTTACTATTTGCATAGAATCTAATTTAGGATAATAACGGCGTCAAAGACGATGGGGAGAATGCACGAATGGGGTTGAGAGTGAAAATAAATTAGACGTGATTGAATAGTGGAGCAATCGCTGATCGTCTAAATGCTGCATCTCCCCATTGGGCTCTCTGGGCCCAGCTGGGCTCACCGGCTAGAGCACGGATTTTGAACCTGAGTTACAGCGACCTATTCCTTAATGCTATTGATCCATTCCTTAAAATACGTTGGTAAACCCTGCTCCAAAGAAATTCCATGACCTGTTTTAAATGAATGTTGTTCAGTTGTTCAAATCTTCTCTTTAATTTCGGAATGAGGCTTAACATCACTGGAATCTGTCATGAAATTTGGTGTTTTCCGTTAACTATAACCTTAATGTATTGCAAAACATAAGAATGAAATGTTGATAAATTACTATACATATCCACAAAGACACAGACAGACAGACAGACAGACAGACACACACACACACACACACACACAAACACACACACACACACACACACACACACACACACACACACTTATACACAAGGGGTGAGTGATAAGTTCGCGGCCTAAGGAAGAAGGCGGCAACTTTACAAAACCTAGCACATTCATTTTTTCAACATAGTCCCCTCCTACATTTACACACGTATTCCAGCCGTGTTGGAGCATACGGATTACTTCTTTGTAGAGGTCTGCGTCTTGGACCTCCAGTCAGTGGTGCACAGCAGGGGTGATTGATAGGTTCACAGCCTAAGGTAGAAGGAGATGGGTTATTAACTTTAAACTTTCAGCATAGCCACTCAAAGTGTTTCCCGGCATGTGCATGTCGTAAGAGCTGTATAACTCATCCCCTTCTACCGCAGGCCACGAAGTTATCAACCACCCCTGCTGTGGACCACTTTCTGGTGGTCCAAGACGCTGACTTCTACAAAGAAGGGATCCGTTTACTACCCGATCGCTGGACTAAGCTTTTAAATGTAGGAAGTGACAATGTTGAAAGACAAATGTGCTAGGTTTTCTAAAATAATCGCCTTCTACCTTAGGCCACGAACATATCAATCACCCCTCGTAGAAATGAGAAGAGGACATGTCCTGGGTAATGAGGGTAATCAACGATGTCTGTCACATCTGAGGCATCACGTTTTGAAGGTGTATTTGATGCTGAACAGGCCAGTGTCCATGAAGGAGCTTGCAGAGTTCATAATCACAATCAAAATTAGCATCAAATTTATTATCGCAGACATAGGTCATCAGAGTTGTTAACGCTGCAGCAGTATATTGCAATACATAGTACTGAGGAAGACATAAATAAGTAAATCAATTACAATAAGCATATACATGTATATTAAATAGTTAGATTAAAAGCAACATTTTGCAGCTTTATTTCGATCCTGTGCAGTGCTCCTCCATCTTCCTCTGGAACGACTCCGAAAGGTTCACAACAGACCTTTCAGTGAAATAATTTGCTTCTCGGGTAGTGACTGGGAAGTTCGTAAGGAAGCAAACGAATCTTCAATGCAAAGGAACCAGTTTTAGTGCTGTACTCCAGCTTCCATCTGGTTGGGATTTAATCACCGTTTCGACCTCATTCCCCTGGAGAAATTTCTGCATTTGAGCGCGGTGCAGAACACTTGCTGTAAAATAGTTAATTTTATTTTTCTTTGTGTCCTGCTGCAGATAAAAAAATAGCAAAATGCTGGGGGGAATCGGGCAGCTTTTTCAGGCAAATGAGTTCCCGGAGCATATTTTTCTTTCCTCGGGGTTTGGCGTTTCTATTCTCTGGTGTCTCCACATTGTTTCTCCTCAATAAAACGTATTTTTCGCGATTGATAGAGCACGGAACATAACGCAGCATAACATTGCACGGGTCCTTTGGACAACAATGTGGCGCCTAATTTTTAACCAACTATAGGATCAATCCAAAGCTTCCGTCCTTCTTGGTAATATATCGTGAAATTGCCATAATTTCTGCAATCGCCACCTTTACCCTATACAGAACTGTCTGCACTATTTTCTAAAACAGACAGACGGATTCCTCAACGTCTTTAGCATGGGTGGCAGCCGGAAAACGCACTTCTCCGTCTCTAAACTGCCTTAATGAGCAAAACACCGCTCCATTTAACGGGATCCAACATCAGATTCGAAATGGAAATGTCCCCAATATTATTGGGAGAAGCAGTTCCATTCCGCTGGGAAACTGCGTGGTCCGTTGACAAATAAAGAGATGTAGTTGATGGAATATTGAAATATTAACACAAGGTACTGATATTTCCTGCTACATCTGTGTAGAGATACAGACTGACAATTCTTGAATATGCTCTTTACATTCTATTGTTTGCGACGTATTTCATTTCGAGAGAGCAAATATTATATTGCCAATCATATTTCCACAGTATATTATACAAACTGTTCCGTATTAACCCAGAATAGTCCCGTTCGAAACTAATATGCTTTAGGCTGCCCAGTCAGCGGCAACAGCCGGCCACAGCGACGAGGTTTCTCGGAGGTCAGCAACGCTTGTTCAAAAGGACAGCTTCAGTGGTTTACGCACGCATTCAGGCGGCCCATTAAGCTGTAGGCGCAGCCGACGGAGACGGGTTTCTTGCAGGTCGGCGACGCTTGTTTTAAAGTACAGAAAGGAGAAACGAGCCTGTTATTGTTAGGGCGGCCATTGCTTGGAGTCGGAGGGTCAGACTTTGGTTCAAAAAAGGCTTTAGATCAACAGGGGCGTTGGCCTGGGTAACTTTATGTCAGATTCCTTTTTATCTGTGAGTGTAGCACATGGCCGTTGCGTATTCCTCATGCCGGATGTTGGAGTCCAGGGAGATCCACAGTGTCCTAGGGAACAACATCTGCATGGTGCATCCAGCAGCAGCTCTTTGAAACCGTGCTAGAGATCTGGAGCAGCATTCGACGCCCTTCGGCTTGTACGGGTGAGTGAGGAGATAACCGATCAGAGTTACAGGGAATAGTCACCCCTAAGTTGCAGGAGGCGAGTAGTTGGATGACTGTCAGGAGGAATGGAAATGTCCGGTGACCTTCCTGGGGAATGTCAGAGAGACCAGGTTTCTGACACTGAGCATAGTGGAAAAGAGAAATAGGGCGAAGAGGGGAGCGGTAGTGATGGGGTACTCAATAGTCACAGTAACAGGGAGGAGATGCCGCCGACGTCAACGGAGCACACGAACGTCAGGCTGCCTCCCAGCTGTCAAGGTCAGGGACGTTACGGTTCTCCTGCACAAAACTTCCAAGGGGGAGGGGAAGCAGCCAGATGCCTTGGTACGTGTCGGTAACACTGTCATAGGAAGGGGAAGCAGAAAGGTGATGGACAGAAGGCTTAGAGAGCGAGGGAGAAAGCTGTGAAGCAGGAACTCCAGGGTAGTAATTTCTGGATTGCTGCTGGTCGAAACTGGATGATTTGGCAGATTAATAAGTTACAGAGAAACTGGTGCAGGGGGCAGGCATCTAGGTTCTTGGATCATCGGAATCTCTTCTGAGGGAAGTAGGGCCTGTACACGAGTGAAGGGTTGTGCTGAACCCGAGGGGTACAAATATTCCCGCGGGCAGGATTGTTAGAGTTGTTGGAGAGAGTTTAAAGTAATTTTGCAGGGGGCTGGGAACCGGAGTCTAGGGATTGAGGATCGCACGAATGGTAAAAAAAGAAAAAGAAAAGAAAAGAAAATATAACATTCACTCAGACTTTCGGGAAGGCATGCAGATAAACGGACAAGAATACACATTGCTGGGTGAGTCTCAGAACATTAGTGATGGTGACAAAAAGGTCAGCAAATACAAAACTCAAAATTCTATATGTAAATGCACGGAGTACAAGAAATAAGATGAATAATCTTGTTGCAGTATGACAGTTTGTCAGGTATGATGTTCCCATTACCTAATTGTGGCTGATAGTGAAGGCACTCATAATGACGTTTAGTATTGTGAACAGTTTTGGTCTCTTTATCTAAGAAAAGATGTGCTGGCATTGGAGAGGGTTCAGAGGAGTTTTATAAGGATGATTCCAGGAATGAAAGGAATATCATCCGAGGAAAGTTTCATGGCTCTGGATCTGTATCATTGGAATATAGAATGATAAAGAGGGTTCTTATGGAAAACTTTTGAATGTTGAAAGGCCTACTTAGGGTAGATGTTGAAAGTATGTTTCCCATGGTGAGGTAGCCTACGACAAGAAGGCACACCCTGAAATAGAAGTATGTCCATCAAAAACGGAGATGCGGAAAATCTATTTAGCCGTATGGTGGTGACTTTGTGGAATTTGATAGCACAGGCAGCTGTGGAGCCAGGTCTGTGGGTGTATTTAAGGCAGAGTTTAATTGGCTTTTGATTGGACACAGTATCAAAGGCTACGGGGAGATGTTGGGGTGTGGGGCTGAGTTGAGTAAAAAAAAAGAATCAGCCAGACTTGAATTGCGGAACGGGCGACAGTCCAAACGGCATAATTCTGCTCCTATGTCTGACTGTCTTATGGTCTTATGGCTCGATGCCGAGGGGTCCTCTGAACCTTGTTTCTTAGGATTTCCAGAAAGATGCTACTTTGTCTGAATACTGGAGTCAGTACTGTATTACTGTCCCATGAAATAATCAGAAACACAAGAGATTCTACAGATGCTGAAAATCCAGAGTAACACACGCGAAATGCTAGAAGAATTTTGGAGACCCGACAGGATCCAAGAAAATAAATTTAGATTGGATAGTTTAGGTGGTGCCAATTCTTTTGGGCTTCTGATGAACCGTCCCAAAACTATTTATTTCCCTCGGTGGATCTGCCTGCCATGCTCTAGGATTTTGTGCGTGTTGCAGTGATTATATCAATCAATATTTTAATATCTATACAAAGGATATGATTTTCACACTGTGAGTAAATATTTAACTTCCCATATCTTGTTGTTCCGGAAACGTTGTTTGCCAGTTGCCCTCTTCAACCGCTGCGGAATTCGAGGTATTTGTATAGCCACAGTCCTTTTTGGTGGATGCCAACATTTTAACATTACAATGCGAAGAGAACGAAACATGTTATCAGTATATTACCAGGTATGTTGGTGAGTCAGAACAGTGGGTCGCTCGTTAACATGCTTCTATTTCGCCTTGGAGAATGGAGACCGTAATGATAAAAATTTTATATCGAAACATTCAGAACTAATAAAAGATCAAACAAACACTATGGCAAATGACGAAAGGAAGGAACTACAGAATCAACTTCCTCAGACAATATTGGGGAACTCTGCTGGCTGGGCAGCATCCTTGCAAAGTCAACATTTAGAGTTGACAAATGATGTCGGCACTGGACATCCACGCTTAATTCCTTTCTATACCTGTCCCCTAAGTTGATGAATTCCTCCGTCAATGTCCGTGTATTACTCTGGATTTCCAGCATCTACCGAATCTCTTGTGTTCATGATTTCCTGCGGAGAAAATAGGAGTAGAATACGAAAATAAGCATTGAAGGATGATGTTTGGAAATCATTTGATTTTTTTTTCTGATGGCGACACGGCGATTAATAAGGATATTGCAACCTATTATTCAGATTGTTCTGTTACATTTGGTGGATTATTTTCTGGAGATATTAAGCAAGGACGTTAGCAGATTAGGCAGCATCTGCGGAGGGGAGTAAATAGCTGGTTTAGTTGATTATTCAACAAACTTAATATAGACTGCACTTCCCTTTGTAAGGCTGCGGATGAATCATCTTTTAAGTATGTTTCACAGCTGGAACCATAATTTTATTATGAGGTACACAGAATGCGCGAAATATTGCTGTACAACGCAATCTAAGAGGTTAACATCGAAATAGATTTTGAAATTAAGATGATAGATATTGAAAATCGGGACCTATTCCATATAATTTGGTTAATATTGTTTTAACAGATCATTATGGAATCAGTGGTAGATATAGTTCTGGATTTGAACGTAGAAAGATGTAATATCATCATCATCATCATCATCATCATCATTATGTGACATGTCGTATAACGGTATGGTTCATGGTCCACGATTGCTCTTGACAAATTGTTCGAGGGATGTGGTTGTCATTGTCTTCCTCTGAGCAGTGTCTTTACAAGGCGGGTGACACCAACCATTGCAAATACTCTTCAGAGATTGTATGCCTGACCTCAGTGGTCGCATAGCCATGACTTGTGCTATACAGCAGCCGCACTTGACACGCACCGTACGATTTTACTTTCTTTCTTTTTCAATCTTTTTTAATGAGTTTCAAATTGATATACATAACAATGATACTGATACAAAGAGATCGGGATTACATTAACAACGGTTAACGTATGCAGACACAGACTCCGAGTGACATATTTAATTTAAACCTCCCAATCTCTCAATAACTGAACATGAAAAAGAATAAACAAATACCCACTTCACAAAAAAAAACTATTCTAAACAAAGACTGGGCTGCCATATTTCATCGGTTGAGTTCATTATTTGTCGTTAACTCCGCTCCTCTGTACACAAACAAACAGTTATTAAAACAAATTCTGAAAGGGTCAACTTACATCATATAAAATATCGAATAAATGGCCTCCAGGTTTCTTCAAATTTAACCGAAGAATCGATGGTACCACTCCTATTTTGAAATGTTGTACGGGGATTAGCATCTTTCCATTTAACTCCATAAAAAATGGATCTTCTGGCTATTAATGTAACAAATGCAAATAGATGATAAGCTGAAGGGGACAAATGACTCAAAACTATCATAGGTAATCCATAAATTGCAGTAATAGGATGAGGTTGTAAATCAACACGCAAAACTACTGAAATAATATCAAAATGTCTTCCCAATATTTTCCAAAATAGGGCAAGAATTGAACATATGTGCCAAGGAAGTTACCTCAGAATTACGTTTGTCACAGACAGGTTTTATATGGCCATATAAACGAGCTAGCTTATCCTTGGACATATAGCCCCTATGAACCACCGTAAATTGTATCAAAGCGTCCCTAGAAGACATTGCAGAAGTGTCAACGAGTTGGAGAATTTTCTCCCATTTCTCTGTGGGTAAAGATACCTCAAGTTCTCTTTTACATTCATTCTTAATTTTATCGGACATACCTAAACGTATTTTCGTAATTAAATCATAAACAATTGCCATTAAACTCTTCTGATAGGGGTTTAAACCTAAAATAAAAGTTTTCTATAATTTCAGTTTGATGTGATAGCGCAGTAGTAGGTAAAATACCTGAAAAATTGTGATCTAGGCAAATTATATTTATTAGACAACCGTTCAAAGGACATGAGACAATTATCCATGAATACATCACGAAAACATATTATTCCATTCGTTTTCCATAAAAGAAAAGCTTGATCAGTTCTGGATGGTTGGAAGAAAATATGAATACAATGGGACTTCATAGGATAAATTTATTCAACCCAAAATATTTACGAAATTGAAACTGTTTTCGTACTGTATGTTTAATTATTGGACTGATCCTTTGTTTATTCAGTTTCGTAAATGCAAAGGGAAGTGAAGCTCTTAAAATAGAAGCCAATCAGAACCCCTGTACAGACTCACACTCGAGGTTCACTCATCATGGACATTGAATTTCATCCAAAACTTGTGTCCATTGTCTTCTTCTGGGCAGTGTCTTTACAGGGTGGGTGACACCAACCATTACAATTACTCTTCAGAGATTGTATGCCTGACATCAGTGGTCGCATAACCATGACTCGTGCTATACACCAGCCTCACTTAACACGCACGGTAGCATTTTAAGTAAGCCTCTATGACAATAGATCCATTTATTGGAGTCAATTTGTTAAATAAACTAACGACTTAAGTGTCGTGAGGCTAGCGTCTAATGAAATTCACCCATGAATTCGAAACTCGATATAATCGGCAATGATAGTATTATGTCCCAGAGACTATATCTGACCTATTGTAAATTCTTGCATATACACAGCATACTCGCTGTATTAGAAGCTAAAACAGAAGCCAATTTTGAGTGTTCCGCCACGTTTAGCGTGAAATTTATTTGGATATCCAGGATCCCAGCATCTGAAGGTGCTCACAGCTGTAAGCCCATTATCACGGGTTCATCATAATCAGACAAAATGATGAGATAATTATTGTCCAAAATCAGTTATAGCTCGTTTTGAACTAATGGTATCCATATTAAATTGTAGTGCATGCCTGCAGCCCATAGATGCACATCACCATAAGATAGCGGGTAGTATGGATATTGTTTCGTCTCAGTGCCAGGTCAAGGACGTCTCGGATCCGATCCACAGCATTATAAAGGGGAAGCGTGAGCAACCAGAAATCTTGGTACACACGGCACCAATGCCATACATTAGCGAGCAATAGGAAGGAGGCCCTTAAGATGCATTTAGGAAGTCAGGCAGAAACCTGAAAAACAGGAACTCCGGGGCAGCAAATTATGAATTGATGCCCGTACCATGTGCAGTGGCGTGAAGAGTAGGTTAATTTCTTTGAAGAATGCCTCGCTGAAGAAATAGTGCTGGGGTTGGGTCTTCAGAATTCTGGATCATCAGGACGTCTTCTGGGGAAGGTATAACCTGTGCAAAAGTGACGAGATACATCAAAACTGGAGTTCAACTTGCAGGCAGTTTTACTGGATCTGTTGGAAATGTCATGGTCCAGCCGCGAAGCCCGTATTCCGATTCACGGTCCAGTCCATCGATCGGTATTCCCGCTTTTCCGGTTTTTCGTTGTCCTGTCGTGTGCCTTAATTGAGGGGCATGATCCTGATTTTGTGATGACTACTTAAACAGCTCCTTAGTTCAGCTTCAGTTGCTGGACTGTTCCCTTCCCTTCCCTTCACCATTTTTTTTTTGTGTCTGGAGCCTTGCCGCGTTTGAAGCCTTGCCTCACCTGTAAACCTCGCCTGAAACCTTGGCCTGCATCGTTCTACCGCTGGAGCAATACAGGAACCTTGCTGTGTCTAGATAAGGAACTGTCTTTCGTTGTTTGGAACTGTCTCTGTGTTCACGCCTTCGCTAGGTAGGTCCGGCACCTTTGTCGCTACCTTGACTTTGGAACTGTCTCTGTGTCCACCCCTTTGCTTGGTAGGTCCAGACATTGGCCGCTGCCTTGTGTTAAGAATCGTCTCTACGTGTTTTGTGTACGAGTCCCGGCCCTACGTCCTGCTCCCTAGTAGGGATATTGACTGTGTGTAGAGCCCCGGCCCCAAGTCCCTTTCCAAAGGAGGGGCCCCGGCTCTGTGTTCTATGCCTCTGTGTTCCTGTCTCTCCGAAGACCAAGGCTCTGTGTTCCATGTTCCTATTCTCCAAGACCAAGGCTCTGTGTTCCATGTTCCTGTTCCGCCAAGATAAATTCTCTGTGTTCCTGTTCTGCCAAGACCGAGTCAAGGGTTCGGGGTCTCGTCCTGTCCTTGTGACTCGCCCAGCCCAGGAGTACCTCGTCCTTCCCAGGAAAGCCTCAAAGAATCCAAGCCTCATCCAGTCGTGCAGCCACGTCATGTCTTCGTCTCGTTCTGGAGTCCGAGCCCGAGTGAAGACCCAGTTTCCGGGTCCTTGCCCAGTCTGTGGCTCCGAGTCCATATCTAAGCCAGAAAGAAACCCAAACGTCGTCGTGTCCTCGCCTCGAGGAACACAAACCTCGTCGTATCCTCGCCTCGAGGAACTCAAGCTTCGTCGTATCTTCGCCTCGAGAAAGCCAAGCTTCGTCATGTCCTTGCCTAGATCCAAACTCCGAGCCCTAGTTAAGATCTAGGTTTCTGGTCATTGTCCAGCATCTGGCTTGCAGTCCGTGTCCAGGTTCCAAGTTCCAAGTTCCTCGTCCAGGTGCCGCTTCACTACTCAATTTTGAGCCCAAGTCTGTGCTCGTGACCCAGCTCCTAGTCTGTATCCAGTCCCGTCCCTAACTCTAGTACAGTTCCGAATACTTCAGTGTCTGTGTCTTACATTTTTGTCTGCTCTCAGCGCACCCATTATGACAGGAAACGGTTTAAACTAAATTGGCATGGGCTGGGGAGTGGGGGGTAATCGAGAGTGATAGTGCTGAGCATGTCAGTTAATTTATAACTAAATGCAGTGTGTAGTATGGTTGTTAATAAGGGTAGATATACAGTATCATAAACTTACGAAATACTGCTGCTGATGGCAATCCAAGAAAATAGACACAAAATGTTGAATGAACTCAGCAGCACAGGCACCATCCATGGGAATGAATGAATTGTCGACTTTTCGGGTCAAGACATTTCTTCAGGACTGGACAGGAAGGGGACTACCCCGGAAGTTCTCACATATGATATGGCATTGTTATATGACAGGGTCCTTTGTTATTTGTCATCCAGAACAATGATCAGGATGATAATGTGGTAAATTGGATCAGAAAATTTGCTGATGATACAAAGATTGACGGTTTTGTGGACAATGAGGAAGGTTTGCAAAGCTTGCAGGAGGATTTGGACCAGCTCAAAAACTGGGCTGAAAAATGGCAGATGGAGATTAATACAGACAAGTGTGAGGTATTGCACGTCGGAAGGACAAACCAAGGTAGAACATACAAGTTATATAGTAGGCCACTGAAGAGTGCAGTAGAACAGAAGGATCTGGGAAACAAAATTCCCTAAAAGTGGTATCACAGGTAGATAGGGTCGTAAAGATATCTTTTGGTACGTTGGCGTTTATAAGGCATTGGTGAGGCCGAATTTGGAGTATTGTGTGGAGTTTTAGTCAACAAATTACAGGATGGATAGTAATAAGGTTGAAAGAGTGTAGAGAAGGTTTACAAGGATGTTTCCAGGACTTGAGAAACTGAGTTACAGGGAAAGGTTGAATAGGTTAGGACTTTATTTCCTGGAGCGCAGAACAATGAGGGGACATTTCACAAAGGTTTATAAAATTATGATGGGTGTCGGTAGAGTGAATGCAAGCAGGCCTTTGCCACTGAAGCCGGGGGAGAAAAAAAAACGGAGGGCATGGGTTAAGGGTGAAGGGAGAAAAGTTTAAAGCGAACTTCAGGAGGGACTTCTTCACACAGAGACTCGTGCGAGTGTGGAATGTGCTGCTATTTGAAATGGTAAATGTGGGCTCACTTTTAACATTTAAGAAAAACTTGGACAGATACATAGATGAGAGGTGTATGGTAGAAAATCTTATAAATCATTTAGATATAGGTGAGCACGATGTTTTGGGCTTCAATGAGTCGTAGCCAAAAGGTCGTAAATGGGAGCTTAACAAGCAAATATAAACATTGCATCACAAGTGCAGTCGACTAGGCAGAGGTGGCTGGATAGCTCTACAGTGAAAAAGAAAATCAGTAGAAAGTAATGAAAAGGGTAGGAAGATGTAGAATCCCTGCGGATAGAGTTGTCAAACTGCAAGGGTGAGAAGACTCGGATGGGAGAGAAATACAGGTTTCCTGACGGTATCCATGATGTGGTCTGTAAATTACAACGGAAGATAGAAAAGGCGTCTCAAAAGGGCAATGTTACAATAGTCATGGGGAATTTCAATATGCAGGTAGTTTCGAAAATTAGTTTACTGTTGTATCCCGAGAGAGGATTTGTAGATCCCTACGAGTTCGGCATTAAAGAGTACTGAGTGGTTGAGCCCACCAGGCGAAGGGTTATTCTGCATTGGGCATCATGACCCTGATTTGAATAGGCAGCTTCGGCAACAGACCCTATGGAGACAGTGATCTTGATATGATCGATTTCGCTCTGCAAGTTTGTAGAAGAAGCTAAAGAGAGAAGACTCAGTAATGAGTTGGGAAAGAGAATTGTTGAGGCACGTGAGTGGAGATCACCAAAGTTGAATGAAGGGGACTCGAGCAGGGATGACGGCAAAGCAGCAAACACTACAGTTCTGGAAGAACATCAGAATAGATAGATGCGAGATAGACATATCCCAAAGAAGATGCATTCCAAAAGCAGAAGGACCATAAGACCATAAGACAAAGGAGCAGAAGTCGGCCATTCGGCCCATCGAGTCTGCTGCGCCATTTTATCATGAGCTGATCCATTCTCCCATTTAGTCGAACTCCCCCGCCTTCTCACCATAACCTTTGATGCCCCGGCTATACAGATCCTATCAATCTCTGCCTTAAATACACCCAATGACTTGGTCTCCACTGCCGCCAGTGGCAACATATTCCATAGATACACCACCCTCTGACTAAAAAAAAAAAAAATCGCATTTCTGTTCTAAATGGGCGCCCTTCAATCTTTAAGTCGTGCCGTCTCGTTCTAGACTCCCCCATCATGGGAAACAACATTGCCACATCCACTCTGTCCATGCCTTTCAACATTCGAAATGTTTCTATGAGGCCTCCTCTCATTTTTCTAAATTCCAAGGAATTCATTCCCGGAGCGGACAAACGTTCCTCATAGGTTAACCCTCTCATTCCCAGAACCATTCTAGTGAATATTCTCTGTACCCTCTTCAACGTCAGCACATCCTTCCTTAAATAAGGAGACCAAAGCTGCCCACAGTACTCCAAGTGAGGTCTCACCAGTGCCTTATAGAGCCTCAACGTCACATCCCTGCTCCTATACTCTATTCCTCTAGAAATGATTGCCAACATTGCATGCGTTTTCTTCACTTCCGACTCAACCTGGAGTTTAACCTTAAGGGTATCCTGTACGAGGACGCCCAAGTTCCGTTGCATCTTCGAACTTTGCATTTTTTCTCCTTTTAAATAATAGTCTGCCCGTTTACTATTTCTGCCAAAGTGCTTAACCATACACTTTCCAACATTGTACTTCATTTGCCACTTCTCTGCCCATTCTTCCAATCTATCCATGTCTCTCTGCAGACTCTCCGTTTCCTCAGCACTAACAGTCCCTCCACCTATCTTCGTATTGTCAGCAAACTTAGCCACAAAGCCATCTATTCCATAATCCAATCGTTGACGTACAAAGTAAAAAGAAGCGACCCCAACAACGGACCCCTTTGGAACACCACTGGTAACCGGCAGCCAACCAGAATAGGATCGCTTTATTCCCACTCTCTGTTTCCTGCCAATCAGCCAACGGTCTATCCATGTATGCAACTTTCCCGTAATTCCATGGGCTGTTATCTTGTTAAGCGGCCTCATGTGTGGCACCTTGTCAAAGGCCTTCTGAAAATCCAAATATACAACATCCACTGCATCTCCCTCGTCTAGCCTACTGGTAATTTCCTCAAAAAATTGTAATAGGTTTGTCAGGCAGGATTTTCCTTTAAGGAATCCATGCTGAGTTCTGCCTATCTTGTCATATGCCTCCAGGTACTCTGTAACCTCATCCTTGACAATCGACTCCAACAACTTCCCAAACACCGGTGTCAAGCTAACAGGTCTATAATTTCGTTTTCGCTTCCTTGCACGCTTCTTAAATAACGGAGTGACATTTGCAATCTTCCATTCCTCCGAAATCATGCCAGAATCTATCGACTTTTGAAAGATCATTGCTAATGCCTCCACAATCTCCACAGCTACTTCTTTCAGAACACGCGGGTGCATTCCATCTGGTCCGGGAGATTTATCTACCTTTAGACTATTCAGCTTCCTGAGTACTTTCCCCGTCGTAATTGTGACTGCGCACATTTCTCTTCCCTGCCACCCTTGAGTGTCCGGCATACTGCTGATGTCTTCCTCAGTGAAGACTGATGCAAAATGCTTGTTCAGTTCCACTGCCATCTCCTTATATCTAATTACAATTTCTCCAGCATTATTTTCTATCGGTCCTATATCTACTCTCACCTGTCTTTTACTCTTTATGTACTTGAAAAGCTTTTAGTATCCTCTTTGATATTATATGCTAGCTTCCTTTCATAGTTCATCTTTTCCCTCTTAATAACCTTCTTGGTTTCCTTTTGTAATGTTTTGAAAACGTCCCAATTCTCCGTCTTCCCACTATTTTTTGCTTCCTTGTATGCCCTCTCTTTTGCTTTAACTTTGGCTTTGACTTCTCCTGTCAACCACGGTTGAATCTGTTTTCCATTCGAAAATTTCTTCTTCTTTGGAATATACCTGTCTAGAACCTTCCCCACTTCTCGCATAAACTCCAGCCACCGCTGCTGTTCTGTCTTTCCCGCCAGTGTCCCTTTGCAGTCAACTTTGGCCAGTCCCTCTCTCATGCCACTACAATTTCCTTTACTCCACTGAAATACCGACACATCAGATTTCGGCTTCTCTTTTTCAAATTTCACAGTGAACTCAATCATGTTATGATCACTGCCTTCTAAGGGTTCCTTCACCTCAATCTCTCCAATCACCTCCGGTTCATTACACAATACCCAGTCCAGTACAGCCGAACCCCTGTGGGCTCAACAACAAGCTGTTCTAAAAAGCCATCTCGCAGACATTCTACAAGTTCTCTCTCTTGAGATCCGGTGCCGACCTGATTTTCTCAATCCACTCGCATGTTAAAATCCCTCACAATTATCATAACACTGCCCTTCTGACAAGCCTTTTCTATTTCCAGTTGTAATTTGTAGTCCACATCCCTGGAGCTGTTAGGAGGCCTATAAGTAACTGCCATCAGGGTCCTTTTACCCCTGCGATTTCTCAGCTCAACACATAAAGATTCTGCACCTTCCGATCCTATCTCACCACAGAATGGCAGAGCAATGGCTGACAATGGAAGTCATAACCAACATAAAAGCAAATGAGAGGGCATACAACAATGCAAAACTTAGTGGGAGGTTAAAAGATTTGGAAGCTTTCGAATATCAGCAGAAGGAACGAAAAAGCCATAAGTAGGGGAACACTACCAATAATATCAAAGGGGTCACATTTTTTTTCAGAGCTATAAAGACAAAAAACAGATTCAAGAGTGGATATTGGAACGCTGGAAAATTATGCTGTTAATGGGGGACAAGGAAAAAACAGACGAACAACATAACCAATTTTGTATATGCCTTTAAATTTTTCTCCTGAGGCTGGACGGGACCCAAAACAGAGGTTATGGGTTAAGCGTGAAATGTGAATGGTTTAAGGGGAATATGAGAGGAAACATCTTAACTCAGAGGTTATGAGAGCATGGAACGAGTTATCAGCCCCAGTGGTCTATGCGTGCTTGACTTCAACGTTTAATCGAAGTTTCACAGGTATATGGATGATATCGAGGGCAATGGTTGGTCGTGTTCATGTGGATGGCAATAGAGCGTTTAAAAGCTTCCGGCATGGAATAGATGGGCCGACGTTCCAGTTTCTCTCTGAACATTTCTACGATTCTATGACTCTAAATACAGCTTGAGCTGTTGAATTCCTCCAGCAGTTTCTGAGAGCAAGAAATAACAAGGAAGTGTGGGACATATTCATACTGTTTAATTACGTAGTCTGCTTTCTGTCTGCTTTATGTTGTTTTAATACCTAACGGCATCATTTGGGCTCAGGTTACACAATTAACCATTCTCTCTTTTTTTTTAAGATTTCGGAGAAGTCAGAATGGTGGGAGACCTCTCACGTTGCGTAGGTGATTTACAAATTAAATTCCGAGATCAGTGGCTGCCCGTCTGTAGCAGTCAGTGGAATACTGTCTATGGGGCTATCCTCTGTAGGCAGGTTGGATGCGGTTCCTACGACAGTTTAGAAGGCAGGCCTATTTCACCCGAACACGGACCTGTCCTGCTGAATAACTTTCAGTGCAAGGGAAATGAGACTTCTTTATTGGAGTGCTCGTTCACTGTTTCAAACCAGGAGGAATGCCAGTCTGGGACCATCGTATACATCTACTGTAAAGGTAATTGCGGTCTGCAATTTTGTCCAATATTCTCGTTCACTGACTTTTATCCTTGGATTTTACATCGCCCAAAGAATTCGTAACTTTGTTAGAAGCTGACTTTCTTCCATTGTCTCTGCAGTCATGGTAACCAACCAAACCAAAGTTCTGGTCATGGCAGATGCAGACTGTGAGATAAATTTTAGTCTTTGTCTCATAACAGCAAAACGTATCCTGCTCTAAGCGGCATTTGGGCGTAGAAAATTGGATTTCCGTCAGTTTTCATTTTCTCTTCCAGCTGATAGTCCCTGATTAGGGTTACGCCTCGACCATGTTATCCAACAGTTTTCAGAAGTTGCCGTCCACATTCTTCTGCCAGTTCACGTTAATCTAATCCGTGTTCGGTTGTGCAGCTTGTGTGGCGTACATATCAGGGTTCCGATTCAAATTGTGTCAGGAACTAATCGTGCTGACACCACCCAGCCTGCACATGCAGGCACCTCCTAGTCTCCACCCAGCCAACAGGATTCCGCTGCCTCTGGTTCCAGACAGATTACCAGTTTAGAAAAATGCCAAACTGGGGCTGGCGTAAACTTCTTCTGCCTAATTAATTAATTACCCCAATCACATTCTGCTGCCTTCTTCCTTAAACTTTGACTCATCAAGTAACCACAACACTCCGCTTTAAATATGCTCACTTACTGAGTCTGAACAGCCGTCAGTGGCAATATGTTTCACCGATACATCACCCTCTGGGAAAAGAGATTTCTCTCCGCCCTTTTCTAGTCGGACGTCCTTTATTTCTGAGAGCATGCTCGCTGGTCTTTCACTCCCCTGCTATAGGGAACATCCTCTCCACAGCCACTCTACCAGTGGGTATACAAAAATAACTGGGGTAGTGTCTCTGTTTCCGGTGCTCTCGAAGCGGCCTCCTCTGCATTGGAGAGATCCAAAATTGGGGGACTGCTTCGTCAAGCACTTCCATCTGATCTGCAAATGTGGAACTTCCCGGGGCTAAAATATTTTATTTTCTGAGTCGATTCCAACATCTCGGCTTGTGGCTTTCTCTCTCCAAACAATGAGGAAATCCAAGCAAGGCACGTAAAATGCTGGAGGATCTCAGCAGGGCAGACAGTCTCTGTGGAAAAGTTTAAACACGAAGAAAGGTCTCGGCCTGAAACTTTTCTCCACAGATGTTGCCTGGCCTGCTTAGTTTATCCGGCATTGTGTGTGTTTTGTCTCTTCTATTCCCCTGCCTTGCCTCTTACCTCTTCTCGACTGCCGGTCAGCTCCTGCTACGTCCCTTCCTCCTTCTCGGTCTCCTATGGTCCACTCTCCTGTCCTATCAGATCTTTTCCTTTCCAGCATTTTACATTTCTTACCCATTTAAATTCCCCTATCACCTTCTAGCTATCCTGCTTCCTGTCGCCCCAACACTGTAGCCTATCGTCTCCCCACTTGCTTTCCAATCCTGATGACGCGCCTCGGTCAGAAATGCCGACTGTGTATTGTTTCCATAGATAATACCTAACCTGCTGTATGTTATAGGTATTTGTGATTTTATTTTGTGGAAATGTTGTTACTCAAAGATTTTGTTGACCGCCTGTTAGTCCTTAGTTGATATTGCTGTTTAGGCCAATCTCTCCACCACATTTGAAGGCCGTGATGCGAAAAAAAGCAGTAATTAAGCTGGAGCCATCGAGATTCAAACTGCTCGATTTTCCTGTTCGCTGGTGGCTCCATCTGGTCCCTCCCCTCAGTAATATGATAATATGATCCACATGCAGTTCGAGTGCACCGAGCGCGTTAAAGTGCTTCCAGCATTCGCGTTCTGGTGCTGGAGAGCGCAGGCAACCCAACAACGTAGAGCGATTGGTTGGATGAGGTCAAGTACACCATTCTCTGACTCCTCCATTATCTTTTATGTCACTGAATCAAACGGTAGACACATAAATCAGTGCAACTGTACTTAAATTAAGAGAAGAAATCGGGTCCTCTGTGGATTTACTAGCAAATAGTTACAACCATTATATCCAATTCATTCAGCATGTAATATCGAAAAAGCATTGAGTTTGAAGAATGAAGAATCTCAATATTCAGTATTCAGATTTCAATTTTAACGAATAGATTTGAGAAGAATTTATGGGACTCTAGAAGTAGACAGCAAACGTTCAGCATTTGTTTAAAATAAAAAAAATCTTGAACCAGTGGGTACTGTATTCGTGGATTTTACTGCCCCGCAATGCTGCAGAGTCATTGCGTTTATTTAAACACGAGGTTGTTAGGTTGTTCATCAGTCAGGGTGTGAATGGTAATTCGGAGAACGCAGGAGAATAGAGTTGACAGGGTGATAAATTAACCATAAAACAATGGCGGATCAGTCTCACTGGGCCGCATGAACTAAATCTGTTCCAATATCTTATGTGCTTTTAATCTAAATACAACTGCTAAAATGTCGATTTGCACATTTTCTTTTTAAATTTGTTTCCTCTTCTTTTGGAAATTTGAACATATGAGGAAGCCAAAAACATGACCTGCAGAGAAAAAAATATATATTTTTTCATGTTTATTGTTGCATTCGGCTTTCCCGTTTGCTGGTAAGTCAACACGCTGAAATAACATGCACTACCGACCAGAGGTAGCCAGCTATGTGCCTTTACATTGTACTGGCTGACGAGTATGGCCATCCACGTAGGTCTACAAAAGGGGATGATATTCAGAAAAAAATAAATGACAGGCTACTGCTCACGGCGACAGTATATCTGAAAGCATATAAATTAATAACTGTGTTGACAGTTTGATGGCGCATAGTTCCCCAGTACTCTTTCAGTCACCTGGATCTCCTCAAAGGATATGCAATTTTAGCATTCATCCAGAGAGTAATAGAGCATGAAAGCAAGGAAATAATGCTGAGGATGTGTGAGGTATTAGTCAAACCTCACTTGGAGCATTTTTGTGACACTTGTTTAATAACGAATGTACAGGCATTGGGGAGTGCCAAGAGCAGGTTCACGAGAGTGATCCCGCAAAATAAAATTGTAGGGTGCGCTTGACAGCTCTGTTCTCGCTAGTGAAAAGGGCAAGGAGCGTGTAATAGCTCTGTCTTCGTTGGAATCCGGAAGGTTGCGCGAGGAAAGGGGATCTTATTGAAACCTCCCAAATGATGAAAAGCCTAGATAGGTACAGTTGGTGAAAATGTTTCCAACAGTGGGGGAGCCGACGATCAGAGGCCGCAGCCCCAGAATAGAGGATCGTCCAATTAGAACAGAGATTAGGAGAAATTTCATTCGCCAGATTGTAGTAAATCTGTGGAATACGTTGCCATAGGTTACTGTGGAGGTCGTATTATTGGATAAACAGTATATAATGAGAAGGTTAATAGGTTCTTAATTAGGTATGGCGACAAAGGAGATGGGAAGAAAACAGGAGAATGGGGTATGAGAGTGATAATAAATCAGCCATGATTTGTTGGACCGGATTCGCTGTACCGTATAGGCGAATCGTTTCCTTACGTTGTGGACTCTCGTTTACATATCATTTTATTCTCTATTTATAAAGGCCAGGTATTTTCATCAGCTATTTAAGCGTCCTGTATGAATCCATTAAATCCTGTTTAAATTTCACTGTATCTGAGAAGGACTAACTCGATGCATTTTATACATATACAATAGGTAAAGAACAAGTGGTTCTGTCAGATGGAGGCAGCCCTTGTGCTGGGAGAGTGGAGGCAGCCAGCTACCCACCTTTCTTCCTCATTATCTGCGGTCGTAATTGGGATATGAATGAAGCTGATGTCCTGTGCAAATTCGCCGGCTGCGGTGATGCTGTATCGTCATCGGGGAATTCACAATTTGGATATTCACAGTGGCCCGTTCTGCAAATTGAAATTAGTTGCAGTGGTACCGAGAATAACCCCTGGACGTGTGAAAGGAGACAACTGGCTCACCCTAACTGCTCTAAGGAAAATGAAGCAGCCGGCGTTGTTTGTGCGGGTAATTTCCTGTTTGTGATATTGTAGGAAAAATTAGATTTGAGCGGCACCTCTCCAAAAATACCGAGGGATATAACTGAATAAGAACTAACCCTTCTAAATTAACACATTCTCGTCCAATCAGTATGACGACTCACAGCTTCATGTGAACCTTTTACTGTAACTAAGCAATTTTAAAAAGTCAGTCTCTAGACAAGTCACTAATTTTGAATGGAATGTAAAAATATAGGAAAACGAAGCAGAGGAAAGCACATGTTTAACCTCAATACAGAAGACAGAGATCTACAGAGGAGCGAGATTAACTATGCTTTAATCACAATTAAGGAAGGCGTTTATATGTGCGTTTGTTTGTTTGTTTGCTTGTTTGTTTATCTGCTTATTAACAGCTAATTTACTTACGTATTCGATCATTCGTTCATTCATTCATTGACAAGCACAGTATGGAATAGACCCTTCTGGTTCACTGAGGCACATCGCACAACTCACCTAATTAACCCTTGCAGAGGCACAGTACACTTTATGATGATAAATTAACCTACCAGTCAATACGTCTTTGGACGGTGGGAGGTAATCGGAGCATATAAATCAAACTCACGCTGTCAAAGGGAGACATTATGCAATATAAGTAACACATTTATTCTAAAACACAAAACTTATTAATGTGTAATCTCTCTGAGAGATGATGAAAAAAATAGCCCAAAGCACTGTATTGAAAGCAGAACATTTGTGAAGCCATATGCAGAAAGTAAGAAGAGACATGCTGCACATTCTCGGTTTTCTGAGAGATTATATGGGTTCGCGGCAGACCAGATGTCATACCACTGTGATGCATACAGGAAAAAAAAAGTATTTCTGGTGTGTCGCTTAAAGAGGATTGCAATTGGGAGGGAGTAAAATGTTTTGGAGTATGCCAGACGGTTGATCTGCATAGGATATAGCTACAAAGTCAGAGAGGTCAACCGAGTTGTATGTGTTCAGTGTGGTCACTCTCCAGAAAAAAGAGATCTCACATCTGCAGCGATGACTGTGCATTCATATGTATTACAAGCGGTCGGGTGGGTGGTGAGATAACAATCTTTTCCGTTTTAAAAATGTATAAAGTTTATCAAGCTCATTGGTAAGTAAGGTTGTTTTGAATATGCTGTCTGACTTTGTGTTGTCATCTGCTGTCGCATGCAAACTTTGTCACGACTGATGGCTGGTCTGGCAGTCAATGTTAGAGTAGTGTTGTCTCCTGACTTACCCCATAACTCTCCGGGGTTCGTTTATCGATTTCTGGTAAAGGTCTGTGAATGCTGCAGGTCTAAATGTTAGTTAGGAGTGGGCCTCCCGCTTCATTCATGACTTCCGGTTTGGGAATACTAGGATTATCCTCTTTGGTTCACAGTCCTCAACAATGCGTCTAAAGCTTGTCATGGTGGTGACCGAGCAGGAGCGCAACCTGGAAGGCGGATGTACCGAAGTATAGACGGGGTTAGATCGACCATCTACCTCTTGGCGAGCCTGACCTTGACTTATCTGGTACACTCCATAGTATCAGTAGATTATCACAGGATCAGATTTAATATAATTGACATTTGACAGGTCATAAATTACGGAGCTGTTGCTTTGAGGCAGCAGTGTGGTGTAATCCATAAGAATAAAATAAAGCAAATTATAAGAAAAAAATACATAAATGAACAAAACGCAAACAACAGGAATTCTGCATATGCTGGAAATTCAAGCAATACACACAAAGTTGCTGGTGAACGCAGCAGGCCAGGCAGCACCTCTAGGAAGAGGTACAGTTGACATTTCAGGCCGAGACCCTTCGTCAGGACTAACTGAAGGAAGAGTGAGTAAGAGATTTGAAAGTGGGAGTGGGAGGGGAAGATTCAAAATGATAGGAGAAGACAGGAGGTGGAGGGTTGGAGCCAAGAGCTGGACAGGTGATTGGCAAAAGGGATACGAGAGGATCATTGGATAGGAGGTCTGGGAAGAAAGGCAAGGGCGGTGGGGGGGGGGGGAATCCAGAGGATGGGCAAGGGGTATATTCAGAGGGACAGAGGGAGAAAAAGGAGAGTGAAAGAAAGAATGTGTATAAAAATAAGTAACAGATGGGATACGAGGGGGAGTTGGGGCATCAGCGGAAGTTAGGGAAGTCGATGTTCATGCCATCAGGTTAGAGGCTACCCAGACGGAATATAAGGTGTTGTTCCTCCAATCTGAGTGTGGCTTCATCTTTATAGTAGAGGAGGCCGTGGATAGACATGTCAGAATGGGAATGGGATGTGGAATTAAAGTATGTGGCCACTGGGAGATCCTGCTTTCTCTGGCGGACAGAGAGTAGGTGTTCAGCAAAGTTTGTGGAACAATCTATGTTCCATGCCTATTCTGGTATCTGTCCCCCACTTTACCTTCGCTACATCGACGACGGCATTGGCGCTGCTTCCTGCACGCATGCAGAGCTGGTTGACTTTACTAACTTTGCCTCCAACTTTCGCCCTTCCCTCAAGTTTTCCTGGTCCATTTCCGACACCTCCCTCCCCTATCTAGATCTTTCTGTCTCTGTCTCTGGAGACAGCTTATCCACTGATGTCTACTATAAGCCTACTGACTCTCACAGCTATCTGGACTATTCCTCTTCTCACCCTGTCTCTTGCAATAATGCCATCCCCTTCTCGCAATTCCTCCGTCTCCGCCGCATCTGCTCTCAGGATGAGGCTTTTCATTCTAGGACGAGGGAGATGTCCTCCTTTTTTACAGAAAAGGGCTTCCCTTCCTCCACTATCAACTCTGCTCCTAAACGCATCTCCACCATTTCACGTACATCTGTTCTCACTCCATCCTCCCGCCACCCCACTAGGAATAGGGTTCCCCTGGTCCTCACCTACCACCCCACCAGCCTCCGGGTCCAACATATTATTCTCCGTAACTTCCGCCACCTCCAACGGGATCCCACTACTAAGCACATCTTTCCCTCCCCCCCACCCTCTGCTTTCCACAGGGATCGCTCCCTACGCGACTGCCTTGTCCATTCGTCCCCCCATCCCTCCCCACTGATCTCCCTCCTGGCACTTATCCGTATAAGCGGAACAAGTGCTACACATGCCCTTACACTTCCTCCCTTACCACCATTCAGGGCCCCAAACAGCCCTTCCAGGTGAGGCGACACTTAACTGTGAGTCGGCTGGGGTGATATACTGCGTCCGGTGCTCCCGATGTCGCATTTTATATATTGGCGAGAACCGACGCAGACTGGGAGACCACTTTGCTGAACACCTACGCTCTGTCCGCCAGAGAAAGCAGGATCTCCCAGTGGTCACGCATTTTAATTCCACATCCCATTCCCATTCTGACATGTCTATCCACGGCCTCCTCTACTGTAAAGATGAAGCCACACTCAGGTTGGAGGAACAACAACTTATAATCCGTCTGGGTAGCCTCCAACCTGATGGCATGAACATCGACTTCTCTAATTTCCGCTAATGCCCCACCTCCCCCTCGTACTCCATCTGTTACTTAGTTTTATACACACATTCTTTCTCTCACTCTCCTTTTTCTACCTTTGTCCCTCTGAATATACCCCTTGCCCATCCTCTGGGTTCCCCCCGCCCTTTCCTATTCCCCTGTCCCATGACCCTCTCATATCCGTTTTGCGAATCACCAGTCCAGCTCTTGGCTCCATCCCTCTCCCTCCTGTCTTCTCCTATAATTTTGGATCTCCCCCTCCCCCTCCAACTTTCAAATCTCTTACTCACTGTTCCTTCAGTTAGTCCTGACGAAGGGTCTCGGCCTGAAACGTCGACTGCACCTCTTCCTAGAGATACTGCCAGGCCTGCTGCGTTCACCAGCAACTTTGATGTGTCTTAAATGAACAAAACAAATGGTTGCAAAAAGTGAAACAATAATAAAGTGAGGTAGTGAACATGGGATCATTCTCAGTTCAGAAAGTGGATGGCAGAGGGGGAGAAGCCGTTCCCAAAACTGGCAGTGTGTGTGTTTATGCTGCTGTACCTCCTCCATAATGGTGGCTCTGAGAAGAGAGTACGTCCTGTGTGTTAGTGTCCTTCATGACAGATGCAGACTTTTTAACGCATCGCTCTTTGAAGATGCGCTCGATGATAGAGAAGATAGAGTCCATATTAAACTTTCAAATTATCTATCTCTTTCCGATACTCTGCAGTGGCCCCTCTATGCCAGGTCTGCACACAAAAGGTCAAAACAGTCTTCACAGTACATGGCAAGAAAACTGCAAGAGGATTTGTTGAAATGCTAAGTCTTCTCAAACTCCAGATGAGTTCAGCTACTGTCGTGCGTTAATCTTAGAATTGTCACTTGAATTTCGAATTTAACTTTCTGCTAATTTACCGCAGGACACAGAATGCCCAGACTGGTTGATGGATACGACGAATGTTCCGGAAGATTGGAAATACAGCATGGAGAGACGTGGGGCTCTGTGTGCGATTCAAATTGGGATTTACAGGATGCCCACGTAGTGTGTAGATCGTTGAAATGTGGGGAAGTGATCTCAGTAATCGGAGGGGCATACTTTGGCGAGAGCAGCGGTCTCATGTGGCAGGAGTCCTATGAATGTGAAGGCAATGAGACTATTTTGTGGGATTGCGCAACCAAGTCAAGAAATGAACACAATTGCACGCACAGAAGTGCTGTGAGCGTTATTTGTTCAGGTAAGTACTTCAGTCGTTTAGACGGCCGGATTCAGAAAGCGGAGAGAATTGATAACAAAGAGTTAACGAAGTATTATTCGCGATACCTTCAGCGATTTAATTCGAACTCCTGTACAGGCAAGCAACAATCAAACAAGAGAGGCTCTATCAGAATTCTTCATTTCAAAGTTCAAAGTTGAAAGTAACTTCATTTACAACGTTCCATATACTGCTCTAAGATTCACTTTCTTGCATGAACTGATGAGCAAATGATGTCAAAAAGCAGACAAATTATGCAACTACAAAAAGGTAATAAGAAATAAACAATACTGAGCACAGTTGTAGTGCCCTTGAAAATGATTTAGAGGGAGAAGGTTGGTTTGGCATGTTTACAGACGACACAAAGTTTGGTGGTGCTGTAGATAGTGTAGAGGATTGTCGAAGATTGCAGAGAGACATTGATGGGATTCAGAAGTGGGCTGAGAAGTGGCAGACGGAGTTCAATCCGGAGAATTGTGAGGTGGTACACTTTGGAAGGACAAACTGCAAGGCAGAGTTGAAAGTAAATGGCACGATACTTGGTAGTGTGGAGGAGAAGAGGGATCTCGGCGTACATGTCCACAGATCCCTGAAAGTTGCCTCACATGTAGATAGGGTAATTAAGAAAGCTTATGGGGTGTTAGCTTTCATAAGTCGAGGGATAGAGTTTAAGATGCAGCTCTATAAAACTCTGGTTAGGCCACACTTGGAGTACTGTGTCGAGTTCTGGTCGCCTCACTATAGGAAGGATGTGGAAGCATTGGAAAGGGTACACAGGAGATTTATCAGGATGTTGCCTGGTTTAGAGTGTATACATTATGATCAGAGATTACTGGAGCTAGGGCTTTACTCTTTGCAGTGAAGGAGGATGAGAGGAGACATGATAGATGTGTGCAAGATCATAAGATGAATAGATAGAGTGGATAGCCAGCGCCTCTTCCCCAGGGCACCACTGCTCAATACAAGAGGATTGGCTTTAAGGAAAGCGGTGGGAAGTTCAATGGGGATATTAGAGGAAGGTTTATTTTTACTCAGAGTGTGATTGGTGCATGGAATCCACTGCCAGAGTCAGTGGTGGAGGCAGATGCACTAGTGAAGTTTAAGAGACTACTAGACAGGTATATGGAGGAATTTAAGGTGGGGGTTTATATGGGAGGCAGGATTTGTGGGTCAGCACAACATTGTGGGTCGAAGGGCCTGTAATGTGCTTTACTATCCTATGTTCTATGTTCTATGAGTCCATGTTCAGTAATCAGTTCAGTACTGAGCTAAGTGAAATCATCCATGTCGATAGGAAGAATCGCCAGAGTCTCGGCTGATACCAAATGGCATATTCCTCACAGCTTTCAAGCAGTCTGTTCTCATGGATGAAGTCACATTCCATTACACTCATTCCCGCCGAGGTCGGTCGGCATTACACGTGAGGATAGGGGCTGAGAAAGAACTGGATCAGCCACAATTAAATGGCAGAACAGGATTGGTTGCCCAAATGGCTTCATTCTGCTCCCATATCTTATAGTCGTAATTTGTTAGTACTGCCCACGAAGGATTGTGGGAACAGTATGTGGACAGGCTGACGACAGGACAGGCCATACTGAACCTATTACCAAGCAAAGACACATGCTACGTCTCAGATATGTCGCTGGGCGAGCAGTTGGGAGATATTGACCGCAGCTCCCTGATCTTCAGTATAATCGTGTATAAACATAGCACAGAATGGATGGGAAAATACTTAATTGAGCGAGGGTAACGTTAATTTGGAACAGATGTTCTCATGGAAATACACAGGAGAAACATGGAGGTAGTATCTTGAGAACGTTTGTTCCATTGAAATAGAGAGCGGAAGGTGCGGTTGAAGGGACTGTGCTTGACAAGAGAAAGAGTACTGCATTATTAACGCTCAGGAAGCAATATTCAGACTTCTGGCAGTTATAAGGTAGCCAGAAGGGAGAGAGAAATTCGCGGCTGTTTAATGTAATTTCCAGTGAAAGAGAAGGCGTTACATTTTACGTCAGACATGTAGCGGCGGAAAATAAACTCAATTATAGTTCACAAACAAATATAAAGGAAAAAAAGATCTTTTTTTTTATATACATAGATTGATGGAGTGTCAATAAATTGACTCTGGACGCGTGAGTACGTAAGGTGACAGGAAATGATAAAGTAGTGGTGGTGGTGTGTGTGGTGGGGTCGGTCGGTACTGGAAAGGATAACAGTTTTCCCCAATTCTTTCAATTCAAAAGGTCAAAAAGGACTGCGGTTAATTGGTGGCAAGGACAGATGTTCGGGTAGAGTGGAAGTCTTAAGGGGTGAAACATGGGGAACGGTCTGCGATGTCTTCTGGGATTTAGAAGACGCGGCTGTCGTCTGCAATCATCTCCATTGTGGAGCCGTGCATTCAGCGCCCGTGGGAGCATTCTTTGGTGAAGGAAATGGCCCAATTTGGAAAGACGTCACTGAATGTCGCGGTAATGAGATGCGTTTGAATGACTGCCGCATTTCATCATGGAGAGACCACCCCTGTACACACAAAAATGACGCCGGCGTTATCTGTTCAGGTAGGTGAATTGCCGTTAAGTATCGGCCGCACATATCGAAACAGCAATAGTTTGAAAGTAATAGTAATAGCATCAATTCAGAAACAACGAAGTGAGTTATACCTTATAACACATCTTATACATGGAGTATTTGAAATTATGTACTCTTTCATCAGTTAAGCTAAAGCAAATCATTCAAAATAGTAAGATAGTAATCAAAAGATATAAACATGAATTTTGGACTGGATAAATGCAGAACCTTAAACATAAGCATAGGTGCAATAGAGCTAAGACAATACAAAACAGAGGAGTAGGATGCAATCACCCCGATGGATGAATATAAAAATATTAAGTATCTGTGGTATCAACCAGGAAAGGAATTAGGTCCCGTTGAGGAAAATGAAACTGTTCGACGGAATTTACCCCAAGGGTTAATACAATCTAGCAGACAGAGCCCAACAGTAAAAAATATAACAAAGGCAATAAACGATTTCGCTTTACCTATATTAATATATCCTTTTGACATGATATCTTGGTCCGAAACCAATCTGGTACATTTACAAAGAAAAATAAGATTTGAATTGACAACTTCAGAAAACATTATGTACATCGAATTCGCTGAGGTTAACTCTGTCCAGGACAAAAGGGGGAATAGGAATATGTGACATTAAAAATCTACACATCTGTTACATAAAATTGTAAAGATATACTTTCGTCAACTAAACCAGGAATCAGTACTCCAGTCAGGCATATGCAATTCCGTTATGAAATATACACCAATGATCTTAAATGCGACCAAAGCCCAGATAAGCGAAGACGTTATTACTGTTGAAGAAAATGTTAGCCGACGCTAGAGCACGACCCTCTAGGGAAGACATCCCCACGATTTGAGCGACCAGATGTAGACAATGAAGCATAGAAATCTTAGCTCAGAGCTGGAGTCCTCCTCCCAGAAACAGAGGGTTATTTCTGGCAATACAGGAGCAGGAGGTTAACACAAAAAAGATCAGAAATGCACACCTGAAGAGAGAGAAATTCAAGGTGATAAATGGAGAAAATGCTGGGGGAATGAAAAACAGAAGTAATACAACAAATTATAGGATCCTCTTGCAGTTCAATACAATCTGATTACTTACGCAGGCAATATTAAGTGGCAAACATCATTCATCTGAATTTTGCTTGAAATATAAAATCATAAAAGAAATCTACCGAGGTAAGCATTCAAGTCTGATATAGCTTTAGAGGCAGATCAGACAGATATCACAAATTATATTATGATCGATCACTTACTACAGAAGGACAATATAAAATCACCGCCCGGATATAACAATACAGGATAAAAAGCAATAAAAAAACAATAACACAAATTTAAACACGGATAACGTAAAAAAAAGTCAGAAAGAGAAAAGCACCAGAGATATGCTGAATTAAGAGGAAATTGGAAGAATTTGGAATATGAGCAAGGTACACATCGTACCGATAGTAATAACAGCTTGTGTAATGCCAAACTCACTGCACAATAGCATAAAACCGTCATGGCTACGCAGTAATATCTATGTACATCTTCAGAAAGCCACAATATTCAACACCACAAGAATAGTCCGAAAGTGCCTCGTAATTGTCAATTCAGCCTGGTTAGCTATGACCATACCACAATGAACGCAAGCTTGAGCAAATGGGAACAAAATAAATAATCATAATGATAATAAATTATATGTGCAAAACAAGAGAAATACGCTGACTAAAAAGAGGGAATTGATAGACGATAGAACATGAAGAAGGAATACGGAGATTTTTTTCCTAGAAACAAGTGGTTGCTTCTGGCAAGACAGGTTAACTCAAAGGTATTACCAATAATACATAATATAAGAACAACAAATTAAAGACGATAAATGCAGAAGATGCCGAGAGAAACCAGAACGAATCCAACACATTACAGGATCCTGCCGCAGTTTAACTAAATCTGATTACTTGGAGAGCAAAAATCATGTGGCAAACAGTGTTCACCAAATTCTTACTTTAAAATGCAAACTCATAGACACAGAAACGTAGAGACATGGAACACCTACAGTACAATACAGGCTCTTCGGCCCACAAAGCTGTGCCGAACATGTCCCTACCTAGGCTTTACCCATAGCCCTCTATTTTTCTCAGCCCCATTTAGCTATCTAGGAGTCCCTAAAAAGACCCCATCGTTTCCGCCTCCACCAACTCCGCCGGCAGCCCATTCCACGCACTCCCAACTCCCTGCGTAAAAAAAAACTAACCCCTGACATCTCCTGTGTACCTGCTTACAAGCACATTAAAACTGTGCCCTATCGTGCTAACCAATTCAGCCCCGGAGAAAAAGCCTGTGACTATCCACACGATCAATGCCTCTCACTACCTTGAACACATCAATCAGGGCACCTCTCATCCTCCGTCGCTTCAAGGAGAAAAGGCCGAGTTCATTCAATCTATTCCCATAAGGTATGCTTCCCCCAGGCAACAAACTTGTAAATCCTCTCATGAGTATGTCGTACCTTATAAATACAGTCCTGCTCTGGATTTAGAGTCAGCGTCCCACAAGTTATGCTACGACAGATCAGTTATTATAGAGAGGACAATTACGATCAAGATATGATAGCACAGATCAACAACCAACAACAAGATACGGAATAGATATAGACATTCCAAAACCACACAGAAATCAATGTGAAAATCACCAGTAATCGGCCGAATTGAATGAGGAAACCGAAAGACATATACAGGGTATATTAGTAGTATCTGCAACTGGTATCATCCAAAACTCACTAACAACATTAAACCAAAAGGACAACACAGCAAAATCTACATAAAACTCCAGAAAGACGCAATATTAAACACCACTTGATTAGTCAAAACGTTACTAGAAAATCGGAAAATAATTTGCTTGGCTATGCCTCTACGTCAGGTCTAACCAGCTTGAGCTGAGACAAAAAAAAAAATGAAAATATATCATAATAACTGTTGAACTCTGGAAACTGCCTTTACATCTTTATAATTAAATACCGTGAGAGTTGCAAGGCGTGTAATCAGCTGGCGTTATAAGACCGTAAGACAATGGAGCACAACTACGCTGAGTTATTATCCCTCCAAGCTAGATTTTTATGACTTCTCCTCACAACAGTTGACACACTTACTAACTAACAATCAATCAAACTCGGCTTTAAATAAACCCAATGATTTTGCCGGCCACTACCGTCAGTCACAACTCCACGAATTTATCTGGCTAAATGAATTCCTTCTAATTGTGGTCCGCGCTGATAGAAAATTATATGGGGTTAAATACACTGGAACTCCATATGCATAATATTGGGTTATGCACGCAGGATTCCAGGATATTGAGTCAATATGATTTGCCGCGAATAAGAAGTAGAAAACTGGAAAGAAGAAAACTGCAGATACTGGAGATCTGAAATGGAAGAAAGGAATTCTGCTGATAATCAGCCCATCAGGTAGCATCTGAGGAAGCTCAAAATATGTGCGGCTTTGAGGGACATGTCCCTTCACCTGCTCTGGAAACATGAAAAAAAAATAACTTGAGTTACGGTGAAGTAAACAGAACGGGGGGAGGGTACACAGGGAATACCTATGCGAATGAAGGCTCTGACTATCCAGGTGGAACATTTACTTTGATCGATGGTGTCATCATCGTAGTTGTTTGTCTTGGCGAACAGTCTAAGAGACTGTGAGCATAGGTCAACCAGGGACTTGTGATTCGAGGCCCGATATCTGCCATTCCCAGTGTCCAGTGCCCAGGAGTGGATGTTGTAGGCCCAAAGGCAGCCTGACTCGGCGTCCTTTCCGTGTGTGTGTGAGAACGACTGGAAAATACTAAAACCAAAAGATAAAGGAGAAGCATTAGGCCATTCTGCCCATCTGGATTGATTCACCATTCCACCATGTCTCATTCCGGATTCACCTGCCTTCACGCTATATCTTTTGATGCCTTGAACGATCAGGAAATGATCGAATTCCGCCTCAAATATGCGGACAGACTTTTCTAACCCCGCAGCATGCCATGGGTTCGCTGCTTTCTGGCTAAACGAATTCCTCCATACCTTTGTCCAAAAAGATCCCCATCACTCAGTTTTGAGGCTGTGCCCTCTGGTTCTTTATACCACCGCACTAGGAAACACCGAACCACGTCCACCTACTTCGTTCTTTCAACATTAGATATCATTCAATTAGTTCCTCCAGCATTCTTCTAAATTTCCCAGACTAAAAGCAGAAAGCTGCCAAGCTCTTCTCAGATATTAACCCCTTCATTCCCTGAATCATCCTCTGAACCTCCTTTGGACGCTCACCAATGACAGCACATTCCTTCTGCGATATGGGGTCCAACATTATGCAACGTGCAGTGTGACTAATGTCTTATAAAGGCTGAACATTATTTCTTTGCTTTTACAATATATCCCGCTTAAATAAATGCCAACGTAGTATTTGACATCTTTCCTACAGAAACAACCTGGAAATTAACCTTCTGGGAGTTTTGCACGAGCTCCCTATGTTCTAAGTCCCTCTGCACCTCTGATGTTTGAACCTTCTTCTCATTTAGATAATTGTCCCCGCTATTGTTACTTTTACCAAAATGCATTATTATCTATTTCTTGACACAGTTTTCTATCGGCAACGTTTTTGCCCATTGTTCTAGTTTGCCCAATCCAGCTGCAATGGGATATCTTCATCAGTAGTCACTACCTCTCCACCTTTCTTCGTATTATCGGCAAACTTTGCCACAAAGCCATCAATTCCATTATCCAAATCATTGACAAACATTATGAAAGTAGTGTGAAAAACATTTCAGGATGTATATTGTGTACATTTCTGTGACATCAAATGCTCCTATTGAAAAGCAGCTTTCCCAATAAAGACCACAGATTAACAACACCCGCCCCCGGTAGCCACCGAGAAAAGGCCTCTTTTATTCCCACTCACTACCTTCTACCTCTCAGCTATTTATCGATCCATGTCAGGATATTTCCTGAACGACATGGGATTCTATCTTGTCAAGAAGCCTCATGTATGGAAGCTTATGAAAGGTCTTTTGGAAATCCAAGTGAGAGACATCTACTTCCTCTCCTTTTCCACACTGCTTGCTACTGGCTGGAAGAACTCTAACAGATCTATCAGGCAAAATTCCTCTTTACAGAAACCATGGTGATTTAGCCCTGCGCGGCAGACTGCAGTCTGAACGTAGAACGGAAGCTGCTTTGCTATTGTTTTCTTGTTTTTGCTGTTGCTGCTTCAGTGTTTCTGCCCAGCGTTGTGGGAATGCTACGTTGGCACCTGTGTGTATGGATATATTAGCAGGCTGCCCCGAGCTCTTTGTTAGTTTATGTTGGCTGTTGATGCGTTTCACTAGATTTATCGAAGTCCATGTAGTGAATCAATCTCTATCTAAACCTGAATCGACATGCAGAGGCCGATGAGCGATGTCAGTTGTTGATAATTGATACCGACTAAATTGTTGAACAGCGAGATAGAAAAGCGATATTCGCTAGAGATTTTAAACAAAATAGAACACTCAAACAGTCATCAGACGTACTGAGCATCTGAAGAGCCAGAAAATCTGAGTTCGTGGCATTAAGATATCAGAAATAGCCGAGGAATGCAATTCAAAATAGCCTCGTGAATGTTGCTTCATCTTTTGGTTGTGTGCGGGAACAAATGCAAGTCGTCTCCTACTTGCAACGCAATGCAAATTTTAAAGCGATTTCCGTACAATTACTGAATTATATAATAGTCACACGCTGGAATCAGCTTGTTATGAAAGCTGCAACCAAGGGCAATTGATTTGTACAACGTAGAATAACCACGGAAAATTGTCTTTGTATGATATATTTTACAAGCAATTTAAAAGCAACTTGAAGTAACGAACAACTGGAAGATTTCATTCTACAATCTGAAACATGAGGGCTAGTTTTTTTTTGTCTGTGATGTTAGAACAATATCCTCTCATCACCGCTACATTTAATAAAATTGTCATGGAAACAGATGGGGTAGTGCGGAATTCTGCCATGTGGCATACCACAAAATAGTTTCCAGTTGTCAAATATGGAATTTCCCAGCAATCCCTCTCCATTTTACTTGGTTCGAGAAAACACATGTATACAGTGTTCTCACTTGACACGGCGTTAAAGTTATCATGACACCGTGACTATGTATTTATTACATAAAGACGCTGTGCCAATTAAACAATACTGAAATACACTAACGAATATACAGCAATGATTCAGAATGCACCTGCTGATATGCTTCATAATAAAACCGAACATTTTCGTTCATCCATGATTTATAAATATTGATAAATATATTGAGATTTTAAAATGAATGAATTAATGTAATCTATGTTCACCTAACAAAGTAAAATATAAAAAAATAAATGAATATATAAATAAGAATGTAGCTCAAGTAAATATAATATTACATTTAAGTAACTACATATGATAATAAATTAAGAATGTTCAGTGCTGAAACAGCGGGAAAATAATTGTTTACATTATTCATATACAAACTTGAATTTTTGGCCGACAAATTAACAGTAATTCAACGAAATGCATACAATAAATTAATTTAAATAATTGAATCTATGCATAGAAATGGTATTACAAGGAGTTTTCGGCGCAGCTGCAGTGTTTAAAATGTGTAAACATCTCTGTTGAGCATATCTTCCTGAAATGACAGATGGAGGGATGGAGCCAAGTAACCTAAATTGGTAAATTGGTGTACGTTTCTGGTAACATGCCCATCTGAGGTTCACGACTCTCCAGCCAAACTTCCCTCCCAGATGTTCTGAATCATCCCAGTCCTTGAATATGAATCCCTTAGTGAGAGGTTGCATTAGTAGAATTTATAATTTATTTTTTCTACAAAAAGATAGCCTCTCACTAAAGATTAAACAAGATGGGGAGAGAGAACTTAATATGACTTTTGTTAATGAAGATTGGTTGCGAGTTTTGAAAATGGTTAATTCTTCTTCGATATGTGCCAATCATTGTTTAACTCAGTTTAAAATTGTTCACCGCTCTACTTTAGCAAAGAAGAGGCTACCCAAAATATTTCCTAATATCGGTAATTATTGTGAAAGATGAAGTAACTACTTTGTCACATATGTTTTGGTCACATCCCTCATTAAAATCTGTTTGGAAATCTTTATTTTATATAATTTCTAAAGCTCTGAAAATTAATTTACAACCTAATACATTGAGTGTTCTATTTGGAATAGTTCAGCATCTTATTCAGGGTATTTCATTTTCAAACCAACATGGAATTGTATTTGTTTCATTGTTGGCAAGAAGGGCTATTTTATTGAAGTGGAAAGATACCTCTGCTCCTGCAGTAATTCAGTGGTTTTCCCAAAAAATGTTATGTCTTAGTTTGGAAAAAAAAAATAGAAGTAGAACTTTTGATCCCCAATTTGATTTTGAGAGCAGGTGGGGCTCCTTTGCTGAACGTTGTCATTTAATTTTAATTAATATACATTGTTTCCCTCCAATTTTAATTTATATAAATGTGACTTGGCGTTAGTTGTTTTCTTTTTCTTCTTATATATATATATATAAATAATTGTAAGACGTATTGCTCCGGGAGTTGGTTCCTGATGGTTTTTTTCTCTCTTTTTTGTTTTGTAGTTCGTGGGATTTATTGTCGTTAGTTGGGGTTCTCTTTTTTCCTTCTTTTTCTTTTATATTTTTTTTTCATTGACATATATAAGTTAGTTTTTTCTTTAATTTTATTAATTATATATATGTGTGTGTGTGTGTGTGTGTGTATAATTATATATATACTATATAAAATATATTTTTTAAATTAAAAAAAACAACATTCCTTGAGTCTGCTTGGTTTCCTCTTGCCAACGCAGTTCTGACATGTTCTTGCAATACGTTAGAGCGTACGCATTTTATACTATTTATTTCCAGTAACCGTCGCATAGCATATTTGCAACAGTTTCTAATTTAATTAATTTTGAACAGCTTGGACACATGTGGATGTGTAACTGTTGCTTACAATATACTGATGCTGAATGTCGAAGGACGTCGATAACTAATTATATTTTTCAGTGGATCACTGGCATTTGCGGCTGGCTGCTGGAGAGGGCCGATGCGATGGCCGAGTGGAGGTTTATCACAGCGGCGTCTGGGGCAGAGTAACTGACGACTTGTGGGAATTCAAAGACGCAGATGTGGTATGCAGACAGCTTAAGTGCGGCTCCGCAGTAAATGTTTACAACCACGGGAAGTATGGAATCGGGAAAGGGCCTGTGATAATGAGCAACGTCAGTTGTATTGGAGGTGAATCCTACCTCTGGAACTGTTCTTTTACACAAACGGACCATTTACTCTTTGGTGGTGATGTTGGCGTCTTTTGTTCTGGTAAGAACATTCTGTTCCTTCATAAAGTATGTACTCTGTACAGTCATAGAGTGTGCATTCTCCATGATAATATGTCGTTCCCATTGTTCCCATTTGCTTATTTATTACCTTATGAACAATGAAATAAAGATCAAACGATACGACTTTCTCCAGACCGAGTTATAAGGAAGGATAATTTATCACCACTTTAGCCCTCTTGATCCCTGTTTCCATATTTGCAAGGGAGGCAAACATATGCCTAATACTGTTACAGTTAGCCTATCCACAATACTCCGGTGGTGGAGGTTCTAGATCTAGAACGACCACTCTGTATTCCTGGAATAGGTGATTCCTGACCTGCTAAGATCCACCAGCAATTTGTGTGTGTGACACTTCATTTGCAACATCTGCAGAACCTCTTATGTATATCACAATCTACAGTTATCTTTACTGACAGGTCCATGTTGACATTTTGATACGATTGACCATCGCCACAGTGAGAGCCTCAAACTGATCTAATTCAAGTTCACCATCACATTCTATGCGCAGTGGTAATCACAGCTGAATGAGTATATATGTCGCAAACTCCTGCCAGATCAAGTCTGTGAACATTTGAACCACAGACTGGAAGGAATTAAGAAAGATTGCACTGTCAAAAAGTGCAGAGGACTATTGAATGGATGTGAGCAAACTACAATCCATCGCAAATATCCTCAGTTCTTCAAGGAACAGTTTGCGAAACGGGGTTGCTCATAGACTGTTTGCTCTACTGCCATCAGGCGGAGGCTGCGTAGTATCCACGCCAGACAGATCAGAAACAAAAACTGTTACTTTTCCCAAGCAATCAGGCTGATCAACAACTCCAATCAACATCACACACCTCGACACACTCAACCCCTACTGCTTTATCATTTCCTGTCAGAATAACCTTATGTACAGACAGTACTGTACCTTGTGTCTCATTATATACATTATTTTATATTTATTATTGTGTTCTTTATCTTACTTTTTTTTTAATTTACTGCTGCATTCTAACCAGATAAAAAATTATTATGTTTCCCTAATCAATTGTGTACTGGAAACGAAATTAAACAGTCTTACACTTGACCTTGAGTTTAAAGATTACAAGCACCCATAACGCAGCCCTCTCCTTTCTTATAAATGGTCAGTGGTTTGAGAATTTATATTAAGCAGGGTAATGAATTTATACTTGACAATTATCTGTTCAGGGTGTTTGATTGCAAGCCTTAGTCAAGTTGTTTCCAGAAAGCCAATTCATTTAATTAATATTATTTCGTGCTGCAGATAATATTCCCGTAAGGCTGGTGAATGGTGCAAGTCGTTGTGCCGGAAGGGTAGAAGTTTATTACAACGGAATCTGGGGCACAGTGTGCGATGACGCTTGGGATTTCATAGATGCACATGTTGTCTGCAAGGAACTGAATTGTGGGCATGCTGTTAATGCCACGAAGTCCAGTTGGTTTGGCCAAGGCTCAGGTCCTATCTGGATGGACAACCTCAAGTGCGCAGCGAATAATTCGGCCTTGTGGCAATGTCCGGCGAGACCATGGGGCGAGAACGATTGCATTCACAAAGAAGATGCTGGAGTTATCTGTTCGGGTGAGGATTTCCTTAGGCATGCAGACATGCGGATGATTTTATCTCTATATAATGAAATTTATACTTGCAATAGCAGTGTAAAATAATTTCGCTCTGATATTGGATAAAATTGGTATTATTATCTCTTATCGAATAACCACCAACACTAACACCAAAGCCAAAAAATATTCAATGAGTTATCTACAAATAAATCGAGAAATATTATGATAAAATATATATTTTAAATTCATTCTGATATCTGTCGTAGTTTAAAGGGAAACGATACTAATCTATCCTCTCTCAAGAGAAGACGAAAGCGGCACCATGGACATCGTCTGTCAGCGTTTGAGCGAGGCCCCTCTCCCTCTACCTCATACTTGCTCTTGCTGGAGGAAGGTGCAGGGATCGTGATTTCGGGGCAGGATTTCATCAGCACGTATTGGTGCTTGGATTCATTTTTTTATAGGACTCGGCAGATCAAGCTATATGCGTTTCCGGTTTCTGGTTACTGCAACTGAGTCTGGCTCTGTGACTTAGAAGAGAAGGGACAAGTAGAAGCACACTGTGTGGAGAGGGGATTCATTAGTTTGGGGATCGAACAAGAGGTACGGTGTGTGAGAGCAAGATTTCCGGATGGTATGCTCCCTCCTGGTGGCCACGGTCTAGGATATCTCAGCATTATTTAGTGGGAAAATGAACTGCCAGAGGTCGTGGTTCATGTAAGTTCCAATGATATGAGCAGAACGAGTGATGGGGTTTTCACTAGGGATTGAGTGACACAGTTCTGATTTAAAGGGCAGACGTCCATGGTTGTGATCTGAGGGTTGCTAACTGTCCCATATGTTGGTGAGGCCAGTCTAGGGAGGTAATGCAATTTAATTGCTGGTTAAGATCATGCGATTTAATACCTGGTTAAGATCATACAATTTAATACGTGTGTAAGAGGATATCTTGTACCTGAACTGGAGGGGGACTAAAATACAAGTGGAAAGGTATGTTGATCCTGCATGATGCGCTTGAAGCTAGAGGTGTTGGTGGATGGAAGTCATAGTGCCGGAACAGTTAGTGGAGAATGTGGAGGCAAATGTTGGTAAGACCTCAGACGAAGTTAGGAATCAAAAGGCTGAACTTGGTGCCTCTAGTGTCCTGAGATCCAGGTATTTCAATGCAAGAAGTATCGGGGAAAAGGCGGATAATAGTGCGGGAGAAGTGGTCACTGGTTTGCAAGTAGAGGCAATGTGTAGTCAGGAGATGCTGAGGCTGTTGATAGGGCAAAATTTCAGTCAACAGGATGAGCTGCAACGTGAATGGTGGACAAAATCAAAAAAGGGTGAGTACAGCACTGAAGATATAGTATTTGAATGCATCCATTACATAAAATAAAGTGATCATGCAGAAAATTTGAAACTCATCTCCTACTACCCCATGCCACGAACACTTATCAATCACCCCACGCTGATGAACTTGCAGCACAAATGCAGATTGGCAGGTGGGATGTTTTAAGTAACACCTAAGCATGGCTGAAGGATGATTATAGCTGGGAACATAATGTTCAAGGATACATATTGCATCGAAAGGACAAGCAGGAAAGCAGAAAAGGTGGCATAACACTGTTGGTTAGAAATGAAATCAAATCACCGGAAAGACGTGACATCGAGACGGAAGGCGTTCAATTATTGTGGGTAATGCTAATGAACTGGAAAGGTAAAAATACACTGATGGGGTTTATATACAGACCTGTGAACAGTAGTAAGTATGTGGCTTACAAATTATAACGGAGATAGAAAATGAATGCCAATAGGCAGGTAGATTCGAAGAAATCAGGTTGTTGCTGCATTCTAGGAAGGGGAATTTCTAGAGCGCTAACAAGATTCCTTTTCACAGATGATGGTAGTTGAGCCCATTAGAGGATCGTGTATTCCGGATTGAGCATTGTGCAATGAACCAGAGCTGATTTGAGACCTCAAAGTAAAAGAACAGTTCATAATATAATGTAATCGCATTCACCCTGCAATTTTCGAAGGGGAAGCTAAAATCTGATGTCTCAGTTTGACAGTGGAGTAAAACGAATTACAGAGGCATGAAAGAGGAGTTGGTGAGAATTGACTGGAACAGAACCTTGGCAGATATGACGTCAGAGCCGCAATGGCTAGAATTTCTGGAGGCAATTCGGACAGCACTGGAGATATACATCTCAAAGAGAAGTATTCTAAAGGAAAGATGACACGACCGTCGCTAACAGGAGACGACAAAGCCAACATGAAAGCCAAAGAGAGGGCATAAAATAGAAGAAAAAGTAATCGGAAGCTGTTGGATTGGCAAACTTTGAAATACCAACATAAGGCAAGTAAAAAGTCATTAAGTAAGTAAACATGGAATAAGAACACAAGCTAGCCAATAATATTAAATGGGCTCAGAAACGTTTCTTCAGATGCATAAAGTGTAAAAGAGAGGTAAGTCTAGATATCAGAACGCAGTTAAACGATGCTGCAGAGTTGTAACAGACGACAACGAAATAGCAGACGAACTGAACAAATATTTTACATCAGTCTTCAAGGTAAAAAACGCAAGTACTATGGTGCAAGTTCCAGGTGTCAGGGAACATGAAGTGTGTGAAGTTACCAGAATTTGAGAGAAGGTTCGTGTGTAACTAAAAGGTCTGACGATACATGTCACCTGGACCAAATGGTGTTCTGAAAGAAGTTGCTGAAGAGATCGTGGAGGCATCAGTGATGATCTTTCAAGAATCTGTAGATTCTGGAATGGTTCCAGAGGTCTGGACAATTGCACATGCCCTGAAGAAAGGTCTTGGCCTGAAATGTCGACTAGTTCCATTGAAGTTTCTGGATCTACTGAGTCCTTACAGCATCTTGTGTGCGTTGCTTTGGATTTCCAGCTTCGACACAATTTCTCCTATTTATAATTCAGTTCGTATATGTTATGACTTTATGGGAATGTATCCATTAAGACGCAGCAATAATTCAGATTATGCAGTTAAGATTCATTTTTTCCCCCCGAAAGATTGCACTGCACAATATTACTGTGGAAGGGATGCAAATTTGAGTCACAAAAATAAACCTTTCTACGTTGCTGATATTAAAACTCGTTATCGTCTACGGTTGTTCTTTGCCCGTCGTCTCCAACAATGACAGGAAACCTGTGCGGGAGAGTATTATTTCAACTGAAAAGACGTTGCACTGGGACAGTTCCATTCTCTCGACCTCGGAAGTCCGCGTCCAGTGGTACTAGTAGTCTCACAAACTTTGGTCTTCCGTAGTTGCAGAGAATGACCAGTTCTGTGTCTCGCCATGTCATTTGAACATACGAGCACAAGAAACTGAGAAATTGGAGCAGGAGTAGGCCATCTGGCCCGTCGAGACTGCTCCGACATTGAGTAAGATCATGGCTGATCAGGCCATAGATTCATCTCCATCGACCTGTCTTTTTCCTAAAGGCCTTAATTCCCCCGCTATGCAAATATCCATCCAACCTGTCTTAAATATACTTAATGAGGTCGCCTCCACTCCTTCAGTGGGCCGATAATTCCACAGATTGATCACTCTCTGAGAAAAGCAGTCCCTCCTGATCTTCGTCCTAAATCTACTCCCCAGAATCTTGAGACTATGTACCCTAGTTCTAGTATCACCTACCAGTGGAAACAACTTTCCTGCCTCTATCTTATCCATCCCTTTCATAATTTTATATATTTCTGTAAGATCTGCTCTTCTGAAGTCCAGCGAGTACAGTCCAAGGCTCCTCAAACTCTTCTCATTTTCTAACCCTTCATCTCTAGAATCAACCTGGTAAACCTCCTCTACACCATTTCCACATCCAGTATATCCTCCTTTAAATAAGGAGAGCAGAACTGCATGCAGTACTCAAGGGGTGGCCTCATCAATACGCAGCACAGCATCCCTGCTCTTCAATTCAATCCCTCGAGCAATGAATTCCATTTGCCTTCTTGATAGCCCGCTGTTCCTGAAAAACAAATTTTGAAATTCATACACAAGCACTCCTAAGTCCCTTTGCACTGCAGCGTGCTGCAATATTTTACCACCTAAATAATAATCTGCTCTTCCGTTTTCAAGTGGATGACCTCGCATTTACCAACATTGCATGCCATCTGCCAGACCTTTGACCACTCACTTTACCTATTGATGTGTTCTCTGCATACTCTCTTTATCTTCAGCAAAATTTACTTTTCTGCTCAATATAGAATCATCAGCAAAGTTAGATACAATGCACTCGGTCCCCTCTTGCGGATGGTTAATGCATTCATAACCTATACACCCGAGGCACTCCACTCTCCACTGTTTACCAACCAGGGTAACACTCATGTATCCCATCTGGTTGCTTTCTATTAACTAACCAATCCTCCACCCATGCTAATATGTATCAGCTTCAACTCTATGCATCTGTATCTTATGGATAAGTCTTTTATGTGGCAACTTATCAAACGCCTTCAGGAAATCTAGGTAAATAATGTCCATCTCTTCCCCTCTATCGCCTGTGTTCGTTATATTCTCAATGAGGACTTGCCTTTTCTGAATCGATACTGTGTCTGCCTGATGCATCCATTTCTATCCAGATGCCACGCTATTTCATTTATAATGACATTTTTAAGCATTTTCACAACTACAGATGTTAACCTAACTGGCCTATAGTTACCTGCTTTTGCCTACATTGTTTTTTAAACACTGACGAGATATTCGCCTTCTTCTAACCCGCCGGGAGCTACTCACTTTCCAGAGAATTTTTCCCAAAGTTTTAGTTTAATTTTAACTTCTGCCATTTGATGATGATGGTGAGGATAATATGTGTGATGTTGATGTTCTGGAGTATGTAGATATTAAGGGAGAGGAGGTGTTGGAGCTGCTAAAATACATAAGGAAGGATAAGTCCCGGGCGCCTGACGGAATATACCCCAGGCTACTACACGAGGGGAGGGTGGAGATTGTTGAGCCTCTGGCTGGGATTTTTATGTCCTCGTTGTCCACGGGAATGGTACCGGAGGATTGGATGGAGGCGAATTTTGTCCCTTTGTTCAAAAAACGTAGTAGGGATAGTCCGGGTAATTATAGACCAGTGAACATTCCGTCTGTGGTGGGAAAACTGTTGGAAAAGATTCTTACAGATAGGATCTCTGGGCATTTAGAGAATCGTGATTTGATCAGGGATAGATAGAATGGCTTTGTGAAGGGCAGATCGTGTCTAACAAGCCTGATAGAGTTCTTTGAGGAGGTGACCAGGCAGTTAGATGAGGGTACTGCAGTGGATGTGATCTACATGGATTTTAGTAAGGCATTTGACAAGGTTCCACACGGTAGGCTTATTCAGAAAGTCAGAAGGCATGCGATCCAGGGAAGCTTGACCAGGTGGGTTCAGAATTGGCTTGCCTGCAGAAGGCAGAGGGTCGTGGTGGAGGGAGAACATTCAGATTGGACGATTGTGACGAGTGGTGTTCCAGAAGGATCTGTTCTGGGACCTCTACTTTTCGTGATTTTTATTAACAACCTGGATATGGGGGTAGAAGTGTGGGTTGGCAAGTTTGCAGACGACACACTGGTTGGTGGTGTTGTAGATCGTTTAGAGGATTGTGAAAGATCGCAGAGAAACATTGATGAGATGCAGAAGGCGGGTGAGAAGTGGCAGTTTAACCCGGAGAAGTGTGAGGTGGCACACTTTAGAAGGCCAAACTCCAAGGTAGAGTGCAAAGTAAATGACAGGATACTTGGTAGTGTGGAGGAGCAGATGGATCTTGGGGTACATGTCCACAGATCCCTGAAAGTTGCCTCACAGGTGGATAGGTTAGTTAAGAAAGCTTATAGGGTGTTAGCTTTCATAAGTCGAGGGATACAGTTTAAGAGTCGCGATGTAATGATGCAGCTCTATAAAACTCTGGTTAGGCTACCTTTGGAGTACTGTGTCCAGTTCCGGTCAGCTCACTATAGGAAGGATGTGGAAGCATTGGAAATGGTACAGAGGAGATTTACCAGGATGCTGCCTGGTTTAGAGTGTATGCATTATATTCAGAGATTAAAGGAGCTGGGGCTTTACTCTTTGGAGAGAAGGAGGATGACAGGAGACATGATAGAGGAGTGCAAGATAATAAGACTAATAGATAGAGTGGATAGCCAGCTCCTCTTCCCCAGGGCATCACTGCTCAATGCAAGAGGACAGGGCTTTAAGGTAAGGGGTGGGAAGTTCATGGGAGGGGGTGTATTAGAGGGAGGTTTTTGACTCAGAGAGTGGTTGGTGAGTGGAATGCACTGCCTGAGTCGGTGGTGGAGACAGATACGCTAGTGAAGTTTAAGAGAATACTAGACAGGTATATGGAGGAATTTAACGTGGGGACTTAGATGGGAGGCAGGGTTTGAGGGTCGGCTCAACATTGTTGGCCGAATGGCCTGTACTGTGCTGTACTCTTCTATGTTCCTTTCTTTCAGTGCGCTAGAATGCATTCCATCAGGAGAAATGGACTTATCTATCTTCAGGCCCTAATGTTTACTCAGCACTACCTCTTTCGTGATACCTATTATATCGATGTGCACGTCTGCCATTGCATCCATCATTCTTTCTTTGGCATGTTAGACGTATCTTCCACCATGAATATTGTCACAATATAGTAATTCAAATCCTCTGCCATTTCGTCATTGCTCAATATGAATTCCCCCTTCTCGTCCGCAAAGTGACATGTGTTCACTTTAGCCACCGTATTTCTTGATATTATTATAAATAATTTTGCTATCCATTTTTATTGTGTGCTATTTTGTTTTGATAATCTGACTTCCCTTTATTCATTGCTCACTTCCTGATTCTTCGTTGCTTTTTAAAGTTTTCTCAAACTTCCAGTTTCTCATTTGTCTTGACGACTTTTTATGCAGAAGCGTCTAGTTTGACACCTTCTTTATTTCCTTAGTTATCCAGGGCTAGCTGTCCGCACCATTACTGTCTTTGCCTTTCAATGGAATATATTTTTTTGAGCTCCGTGAAAAAATATCTTTGAAAGTTTTCCAGTATTCCTTAACCATCTCACCACATAGCCTGTGTTTCCAGTCTGCACGAGCCAAGTCCTGCTTCATCCCATTGTTCAGGTACAATATACTGGTTTTAAATCGAACCATTGCACCCTTCCTGGCCGTTGAATGGAAACCTGGAAACCCTACACCACAATACAAGCCGTTTGGCCCACAAAGTGGTGCCGAAATATCCATACCTTAGGAATTACTAGGCTTACCCATAGCTCTGTATTTTCTGAGCTCCATGTACCTATCCAAAAGTCTCTTAAAAGACCATATCGCATCCGCCTGCACGACCGTTTCCGACAGCCCATTCCAAGCACTCACCACTCTCTGAGTAAAAAAAAAACTTACCCCTGAAATCTCCTCTGTTCCTAGACCCGAGCAAATTAAACCTGTGTCCTCTTGTGGCAACCATTTCAGCCCTGGGGGGCGGGGAGTCTAGATCCATAGGATCAATGCCTCTCATCATCCGAGTTCGCTCAACCTTTTTTTTCATAAGGCATGCTCCCCAATCCAGAAAAAAACCCTTGTAAATCTCCTCTGCACTATTTCTATGTCTTCTACTTTTTTTCCGGTAGTGAGGCTACCAGAACTGAGTTTAGTACTCCATGTGGTGTCTGACCAGGGTTTCCTGAACACACCTAACAAAGTCCACCCCATCTGAACCTTTTGCTCTAGGGAGATGCCAATCGATATTTGGGAAATTAAAGTCTCCCATCACGGCAACTCTCTTATTATTACCTCACTTTTGATCTTATACGTCCACACTGCCGGAGCTGTCTTTGCATGCTAGCGCAGGCAGGTGAGTATCTCTCTACGATACGGTCCCGCCGGCTACCCTCGCCTGATTCAGCTTTCCTGTCAAGGCGGTGACATTGCGTTGCCGACGTCGCATGCAAACAGCTACTTCGAGTCTTTGGTTAGAGCTCAGTGTCCAAAGGAGAGATTGGACACCATAATCCCCATCATCAGAGGTGCTGCATGTCCCTGATCTCCATATACACGCATCACAATTAATTATTAACCTGAAGCTATAATCAAGAATCAGGTTTGTTCTTTGTTCTTCAGATCATAGGGAGGTAAGGTTGGCAAATGGGAAGAATCCTTGCCAGGGAAGACTTGAAGTATTCTTTAACGGAACATGGGGGACAGTTTGCTCCGACTCCTTTGGTATGGAGAATGCACAAGTCGTTTGCTCCCAGCTCAACTGCGGTTCTGCAAAATTAATAGAAAACACTGCTGCATTTGGAGAAGGGACTGGACCGATCTGGCTGGATGACGTGAGATGTCGGTTGGGTGACTCACTTTTATGGCAATGCCCATCTTCAGCATGGGGCCAACACAACTGCAAACACGAGGAGGATGTTGCGATTATTTGTTCAGGTAATTATACAGTCATAGCGTTATATACTGCGAAACAGGCCTATCGGTCCACCTACCCGTGCAGAACTCTTACTCTTCCAAGGGCTTCTCGTCCCTGCACAACAGCTCTTGATTTCCCTCCCATCCATGGACCTACTCAAATTTATCTTAAACTTTGAAATAAATCTGCTTCCACCAGTTCCACAGGCAGGTCTGTACACCCTCTCACCACACTCTGAGTGAAGTAATATCCCCTCTTATTTCCCTTAACGTCTTCACCTTTTACCCTTAAACCATGACATGGATTCTAGTCCCCCAAAACTGCAATGGAAAAAGCCTACTTGAATGTATCTTATCGAATCCACCCAGACTGGTGAATATTTTAACAAATCTCGCCTCATTCTTCTACATTCTAGCGTATAAAGATCGACCTTAATTATATTAATTGCTATAAACATAATGACCAGCATTTGGAATATTTCACTGAAATGATTTGAATTTATTTTACAGAAATATGGCCATCGAAACCGCTAATGGAGGAGTTTCAGAAGGAGAAGACAATAAACCCATTTCCAAAAGCCTCAAGTAATCACTGATATTTTAATTATTCAAAATAGGCAACATGTTTACATTATTTTTTTTTCTCTCTCTCGCTTCTTGTTTTAAGGCGTTTTCTCTGTTCCTGCTTTCAGAAGTATGCAGACTTTTCCTCACGCAATTTCACGTTTCCGTTGTAACTTCTCTTTTTGTCGTGTCAGTGCAAGGGAACATTTAAGTACAATGTAAGCCTTGCAATGGTCAAATTCGCTGCCATAGCAAAGCGATCGAACAAACTTGCTGAAGGCATTTTCATCAAAAGTACGAGATAGACTAAATTTAGAGATTATCGACACGTTAAATTGCAGAAGGACCGAAATGTGTGTGACTGACATTACCGGCGTATGGCTCAGCTGTCAATAAAATAATTCAGCGTTAAGTGCAAAGAGCATAATGGTGTCAGTACAAATCCTGTTGAATTTTATGCTTAATTCTGAATTCCAGCGTGACAGGACAATATAAGATATTGCATACCTGTATGCATATTTGTTTTCAAGAGGAAGATTGATTCCACTTATATACTGAATGAAAGATTGTCAGAGCGGATAAACATAATTCTATCAAACGCGTTGATCATCCACATTATTGACGAATGCATCCAGAAACAATTAGCATCCCAAAACATTAAACACGTGACTTAGCGGAATCGGTTGAGAGGAAGAAGTGGGTACATAACACTTGCAGTTCAGGTTAGTTCTCAAATATGAACTTGTGCGTCTTTTGTTTCAGACCTGCGGCTCGTGGCGGGGTTCGATAATTGCTCTGGAAGAATTGAAGTTTTCTTCAGTGGGACGTGGGGAACGGTCTGTGACGATTCATGGGACAGACACGATGCTGCTGTCGTCTGTCGCCAACTAAACTGTGGGGATCCAGTCCTGGCTTCCGGGGGGATGTTATTCCCTCTTGGAAACGGCACTATTTGGATGGACGAGGTCAAATGCAAAGGAAGTGAGAATTTTCTGTGGGATTGCCAATTTTCTGCATTGCAACGTCATGACTGCGGGCAGAAAGAAACCGTCGGTGTGTTATGTTCTGGTCAGTGATCAAATTATGTTGTTACCCTTCGTCAATTCCACTTACTTTTCGTTACATCTGTACCTCTGCAACACAAACTAATAAGAAACACTGATATCTTCGAATGGGTTTCACAAAATTAAACTTTCCAGCCTTGGTGGTCCTAGTCCTCAGCTGCTTGTGCCGTACTACATATATATTAAACACAATTATCTTCCTCTGCAAACCTGTACTTCTTATTTGACCATTTATTTCCCTTGCAGCCCATGTTTGACATCCAACATTCAAACTTCTTACCTCCTAAAATTTTACACACTACTTGCACCCCTGTGTCGATGCTGGTATTCGAATTGAAATCTTCACACTTCTTCAACATTCCAGCAACAAGCCTGGCTGAGATTAGCATTTATATACCTTTATCTGCAATGAACAGTACTTTTCAGTTTACGTTTAATATCATAATGTTCAGAATTAATATCAAACCTTGACAAACGGATGGAAATGTCACTTAATGCAGCCTGAGAATTTTTCTCTGCACTGATAGTTGAATCCGTGATTTGATGAAAGGCATGTTTTAAAATTCATTTACTCGGAGATACAGCACGGTCACAGGCATTTCTGGCCCAACAAGACCGCGCCGCCCAATTACAGTCAGGTGACCAATTCGCCTAATAACCCCTACATCTTTGGAAAGTCGGAGAAAACCCACGCTGTCAGGGGGAGTAGGTACAATCTGCTTTTAGACAGCAGTGAATTGAACCGAGATTACTTACGCTATGCGCTTCCGTGCTGCCCCTGACAAAATATATTTAATTCTGTTTGACGTCTTTCTTTCAGATCACAGGCCACATACTCCTCCTTTTAGTAATCTGAGAGCCTTCATTTACGCCATCCCTTTCATTCTTGGTTCTGTTCTGGTCATCGTTTCTCTCTACCTGATCAGATGCCAACGAAGACAGTTCCAGAATGGTTGGTAAATCTATTTACATAAGCTTTGATGAATAGCTGTAAGCTAATTTAACATTCAGCATGTTAATTCCTTGCTCTGTGGTATATTCAAAGACTTGAGAGTCCACAAACGCATAAATAGACTCTGAATGGCTGTCTAGGATACTCAGGTCTCGACTATTTAGGCGTGGATTGTAACTGTATTTTTCCTTGGTAAATTGAGCTGGAAAATACAAGTTGGCGCCACAACGCAGCCCTGAGGGTACTGTTGCGTGCAGCGTATGTAAGGCGAAATGATGCTGTCAGGCTTATCTGCTCGCTGGATGGACGGAAGAAACAGCACATGGAAGTAACGCGGAGGTTGTTGCAGAAAGAATCACGTTCTGGGAATTGGGATGACATTATTACTGAGCTCGTAGCATTTCGGCGCAGTACAGGCCTTTCTACCCCCGATGATGTGCCGACAATTTTACGTACTTTAATTTCGATATACCCCATCCCGTCCACATAAACCTCTATTGTTTCCTATCTCTTTCATGTGTCTGCCTCCGCCACCACCCGTATCAAAACGTATCACTAGCCGCTCCGTGTCAAAAAAAAAGGCTTCTGCTCTGTACTTCCCTCCAATCACCTTGAAATTATGCTCCCTCGTACTTTCCATTTCTGCTCTGGGAAAAATACTCATTATATCCACTTGACCAATGCCTCTTACCATTTTGCGTGACTCCAACAAGCCACTTCTTATCGTCCTTCCATACAGAGAGCAAACACTAGCCCACTTACCCAATATTTAGCAGACAATTCTGAATACTGCTGTATGTTGAGGTTTGTCTGATTAATGGAGAGCAGCTTGTACAGACAAATATTTCAGTGTGGTTGAGATGATTTAAGCATTTTTTGGTTCACTGAGAGTGGATCCTGGACTTTGGAAGTGATGCAGATGAATATGATGAAGGCACAGACGATGTATCTCGTTTTATTTTTAATTCTATCACACAAAGGAGGATTGCGAATAATGCCCCCCCCGCGCCTCTCTCTCTCTCTCTCTCTCTCTCTCTCTCTCTCTCTCTCTCTCTCTCTCTCCCCCCCCCCTCTCTCTCTCTCCCTTCTCTCTCTCTTCTCTCTCTGTCCTTCTCTCCCCCTCTCCTTCTGCTGGTTGTAAAGAAAAAGAGGACAATAACAGGTAAATTTCTGTCCGTCCTGTTCAAAGGATAAACTTCCCGTTCCTGGTATTTCAGGTAGCAAGAAGTCACGGCCTTCTACACACAAGTTTGCTGAGCCGTTTTATGAGGAGATCGCCATTCAGGAGACAGGGCCTACAGTCGGTAATTATGCTGAAACAGTATGCACCAGCTATCTTTCAGTGTGAGTGAATTATTTTATATTAAGTGCAGGTTTTTCTTTCATCAGGAGATTCGCAATCCATTAGCTCAGCAGAAAAAATAGAATATTATCTGGACGGAGATTTGCATGGCTACCAACATGAAGACAAGGAAGGTAAGTTCCGTAAAATTTTACCCCTCAATAGTCTTATCAGAAGAGAGCGAAATAAGTCATTGTCTCAGAACCAGACGCAAGGACATTACAACAAAAAGCAACGAAAATCATTAAAATGGATTTAATCAAAAGTAGACAGGGGAAATTTGAAAGAGAATACTGGCTGACAAGGGAATTTAGGGATAGTATCAATTCCAAAGAAGTAACATACAAATTAGCCAGAAAAAGCAGCACACCTGAGGACTGGGAGAAATTCAGTGTCCAGCAGAGGGGACACAGGGCTTAATTTGGAAAGGGAGAAAAGATTATGAGAGAAAGCTGGCAGGGAACATAAAAAATGACTGTAAAATCTTTTACAGATATGTGAAAAGAAAATTTAAAAAATCAATTCTTTAAGACAAATATAGGTCCCTTGCAGTCAGAAATAGGTGTTTTGATCATGGGGAATAAGGACATGGCAGACTAATTGAATAACTACTTTGGTTCTGTCTTCACTAAGAAGGACATAAATAATCTTCCGGAAATAGTAGGGGACCGAGGGTCTAGTGACATGGAGGAACTGAGCGAAATACATGTTAGTAGGGAAGAGGTGTTAGGTAAATTGAAGGGATAAAATGGTAGATAAATCCCTAGGGCCAGATGGTCTGCATCCCAGAGTGCTTAAGGAAGGAGCCGAAGAAATAGTGGATGCAATAGTGATAATTTTTCAAGACTCTTTAGATTCTGGATTAGTTCTTGAGGATTGGATTTTTAAAAGAGGACGGAGAGAGAAACCGGGGAATTATGGACCGGTAAGCCTGACATCGCTGGTGGGGTAAATGCTAGACTCAGTTATCAAAAATGTGATAAGAGCACATTTGGAAAGCAATGAAGTCATTGAACAATGCCAGCATAGATTTGTGAAAGGAAAATCATGTCTGGCGAATCGCATAGAATTTTTTGAGGATGTGACTAGTAGAGTGGGTAGGGGAGAACCAGTGGATGTGGTATATTCGGATTTTCAAAAGTCTTTTGACAAGGACCCACACAGGAGATTAGTGTGCAAACGTAAAGCACACGGTATTGGGGGTATGGTTTTGATGTGGATAGAGAATTGGTTGACATACAGGAAGCAAAGAATGGGAATAAACGGGACCTTTTCAGAATGGCACGCAGTGACTAGTGGGGTACCGCAAGGCTCAGTGCTGGGACCCAGTTGTTTACAACATGATTTAATGACTTAGACCAGGGAGTTAAATGCAGCATCTCCAAGTTTGCGGATGACACGACGCTGGGCGGCAGTGTTAGCTGTGTGGAGGATGCTAAGAGAATGCAGGGTGACTTGGATAGGTTGGGTGAGTGGGCAAATTCATGGCAGATGCAATTTAATGTGGATAAATATGAGGTTATCCACTTTGATGGCAAGAACAGTAAACAGTTTATTATCTGAATGGTGGCCGATTAGGAAAAGGGGAGTTGCAACGAGACCTGGGTGTCCTTATACACCAGTCATTGAAAGTGGGCATGCAGGTACAGCAGGAATTTAGACGATTGAGTGGGGATCTTATTGAAACGTATAAGATTCTAAAGGGATTGGCAGGCTAGGTGCAGGAAGATTTTTCCCGATGTTGGGTAAGTCCAGACCGAGGGGTCACAGTTTGATGATAAAGTGGAAGCCTTTTAGGACCGAGATGAGGAAAAACTTCTTCACACAGAGAGCGGTGAATCTGTGGAATTCTCTGCCACAGGAAGCAGCTGAGGCCAGTTGTTTGGCTATATTTAAGAGGGAGTTAGATATGGCCCTTGTGGCTAAAGGGATCAGCGGGTATGGAGAGAAGGCAGGTACAGGGATCTGAGTTGGTCGATCAGCCATGATCTTACTGAATGGCAGTGCAGGCTCGAGGGACGAAGGGCCTACTCTTGCACCTATTTTCTATGTTTCTATGTAATACCATAACACATTGGAGCAGATTTTAGCCTTTTTTCCCTTCCAGTCTACTACCAAAAGAAGAATGGAAAATATGTAATCAGTTGGCAATACCTACAAAAAAAAAACAAACAAACAACAACACGGTGAACAAAAAAGCTGAGACAATAATATCTTGTCCTGAGACAAAGAATATCTCAACCGAAACACCGTCGTTTTTGCACGCAAATCTCGTTAGCTTGCACACAACGCGATCACGTTTCTTTCAAAGATGTATGTATTAACTATTATTGTTATTCAGGTTTTTATCTGTGATGCTTTACCGTAGACTTTGAAATGCAATTAATTTCCTCAAACACAACAAAAACTCATTATAATTGCTGATAGATTTAAAAGTATATGCGAAGAAACTATCCCTGCCTCCTCTGAAGGATGCTTAATAAAGAGGTTGCCAAAAATGTCTCCTGATATTAACCGAGTCTCGTAAGAAAGACTGTAAAAACAAAATGTGTACGTTCAACAGCGGTATAATCGCTACATATCCCATTAACATTAGCCGTAGTCAAATGAACGGGCCATGGAACTGGAGCAATGGAACAAACGAACTTCAGGTTCACGATGTCATGCTAAACTAATTAAAGTAGTAATTCGACCTCCAGCCTAAATATCCCAAAGAATACTACACTAGTTTTCTCTGTGCACAATGGACAAGCCCCTCCTAATCTAAACAAAAAAGTCACCATTGATCCTATCCACTTTATTCCTCTGGATTACCGAAAAATGTGAGACAACGTCAAAAACCTCACTATATATCCCATACAGACAACTTCCTCAGATCTATCTTCATTAAATACCTTTTACCGAAACGAAAATCTCAGTCAAATAAGACATAGCCCTTCTAGAGGTAAGTCATTCAAACTCTTCCAAATTAGGCCGTGCTGATAAATCCTATCCCTATGCCTTCTTTCCAATATCCTCCCTACAACTAACGTGACGTTCACAGGTCTATGGTTGCCAAGGTTATTCCTGTGCTCTCTATTGAAAAAATGAACATAAACTAATTTCATCTCTCACTGCTCCCCATCTGTAATTTCTTCGGCTCTTCAACTTTTCGACCACACTTTGACTCAGACTCGCTATCACAGCCATATATCCTTTCTTGGAACGTGCCTTCGTCGCCAACTTACTCCAGTTGGCTTTAGGATTCGTTTCCAAGCCTCTCAATTTGGACCTTCTGAGGATCCCAGGTACTCACATTTTATTGACTCAGCCTCTCGCCGCTTCTCCCTTCAATCTCTGAAGGCGACGCTCTCCGCCATGAGGAGGTATTTGGTGGCCCTATCCCAGACCTTTCCACACCTTCGGGACACTTTCTTCGCCGTCTGTAATGGTCCTACCCGTTATTTCATCCTCCGTCGGATTCACGCCTGCAATCGCCATTTTTTTGACTTTGTCATGTTAGGCAAAGATCGCAAGATCCTACATCTACGGACTCCAGAGCCTGCCAGCCCCGACGCTAGCAGGCATGAACTTCAGTTTGCGGCCCCTGCCATTGATCTCAGCGGCTCCAACACCTCAGGGCATATTCAAAACCCGGACTCCAGCAACGACCATGGACACATTCGAAGTGATTGCGCAACCACTAACTGCGACTCCAGCCTTGAACTCCAGGCCGAGTCTTTATGTGCTGCTATTATGACTCCCGTCTCCCCTTCCTCCACCACCACTCTGCAATCCCGTCTCCTTCAGATCCCATCGTCAGCTCCTGGGTCCTCAGAAGCTCCATTTTCCTCTCACCCCAACCCTCCCCTCTCCATTGACACCCCCAGCCTCCTCCCTCCCCCGTCTGATCCCAGCTCTCATCCGTGGGTCTTTACCATCCCCTCCGACCTTCAACTGTCGGAGGCAGAACGCTCTGTCCTCAGTAAGGGCCTCACTTTTGTCCGCCTTCGCCCATACCTCAGCGAGTTCCGTGTTCGCCACAATGCGGAACTTTTCTTCCGCCGTCTCCGTCTCCGAGCCTACTTCTTCGGCAAGGACTCTTCCACCTCCACCGAGGACCCCTTCTCCCGTCTTCAACCCTCCTCTTCTTCATGGACACCCCACTCTGGTCTTCTGCCTGCTCTGGATCTCTTTATTGCTAACTGCCGACGGGACATCAAACGTCTCGACTTCACCGCACCTTGTCCCCATTCCAACCTCACTCCTTCGGAACGCTCTGCTCTCCACTCCCTCCGCACTAATACTAACCTTATTATTAAACCCGCTGATAAGGGGGGTGCTGTTGTAGTCTGGCGTACTGACCTCTACCTTGCCGAGGCACAGCGACAACTCGCGGATACCTCTTCTTATTTACCCCTCGATCGTGACCACACTAAGGAGCACCAGGCCATTGTCTCCCACACAATCACCGAATTTATCCGCTCAGGGGATCTCCCATCCACCGTTACCAACCTTATAGTTCCCACACCCCGCACTTCCCGTTTCTATCTCCTACCCAAGATCCACAAACCTGACTGTCCTGGCCGACCTATTGTCTCAGCTTGCTCCTGCCCCACCGAACTCATTTCTGCATACCTCGACACTGTTTTATCACCCCTTGTTCAATCCCTTCCTACCTATGTTCGTGACACTTCTCACGCTCTTAAACTTTTCGATGATTTTAAGTTCCCTGGCCCCCACCGCTTTATTTTCACCATGGATGTCCAGTCCTTATATACTTCCATCCCCCATCAAGAAGGTCTCAAAACTCTACGCTTCTTTTTGGATTCCAGACCTAATCAGTTCCCCTCTACCACCACTCTGCTCCGTCTAGCGGAATTAGTCCTTACTCTTAATAATTTCTCCTTTGGCTCCTCCCATTTCCTCCAAACTAAAGGGCACCCGTATGGGTCCTAGCTATGCCTGCCTTTTTGTTGGGTTTGTGGAACAATCTATGTTCCGTGCCTATTCTGGTATCTGTCCCCTACTTTTCCTTCGCTACATCGAAGACTGCATTGGCGCGGCTTCCTGCACGCATGCAGAACTCGTTGACCTTATTAACTTTGCCTCCAACTTTCACCCTGCCCTCAAGTTTACCTGGTCCATTTCCGACACCTCCCTCCCCTTTCTAGATCTTTCTGTCTCTGTCTCTGGAGACAGTTTATCCACTGATGTCTACTATAAGCCTACTGACTCTCACAGCTATCTGGACTATTCCTCTTCTCACCCTGTCTCTTGCAAAAACGCCATCCCCTTCTCGCAATTCCTCCGTCTCCGCCGCATCTGTTCTCAGGATGAGGCTTTTCATTCTAGGACGAGGGAGATGTCTTCCTTTTTTAAAGAAAGGGGATTCCCTTCCTCCACTATCAACTCTGTTCTTAAACGAATCTCCCCCATTTCACGTACATCTGCTCTCACTCCATCCTCCCACCACCCCACTAGGAATAGGGATCCCGTGGTCCTCATCTACCACCCCACTAGCCTCCGGGTCCAACATATTATTCTCTGTAACTTCCGCCACCTCCAACGGGAACCCACCACTAAGCACATCTTTCCCTTCCCCCCTCTCTCTGCATTCCGCAGGGATCGCTCCCTACACAACTCCCTTGTCCATTCGTCCCCCCCATCCCTCCCCACTGATCTCCCTCCTGGCACTTATCCGTGTAAGCGGAACAAGTGCTACACATGCGCTTACACTTCCTCCCTTAGCACCATTCAGGGCCCCAAACAGTCCTTCCAGGTGAGGCATCACTTCACCTGTGAGTCGACTGGGGTGATATACTGCGTCGGGTGCTCCCGATGTGGCCTTTTATATATTGGCGAGACCCGACGCAGACTGGGAGACCGCTTTGCTGAACATCTACGCTCTGTCCGCCAGAGAAAGCAGGATCTCCCAGTGGCCACACATTTTAATTCCACATCCCATTCCCATTCTGACATGTCTATCCACGACCTCCTCTACTGTAAAGATGAAGCCACACTCAGGTTGGAGGAACAACACCTTATATTCCGTCTGGGTAGCCTCCAACCTGATGGCACGAACATCGACTTCTCTAACTTCCGCTAAGGCTCTACCTCCCCCTCGTACCCCATCTGTTACTCATTTTTATGCACACATTCTTTCTCTCACTCTCCTTTTTCGCCCATCCTCTGGGTCAACCCCCCCCCTTGTCTTTCTTCCCGGACCTCCTGTCCCATGATCCTCTCGTATCCCCTTTTGCCTATCACCTGTCCAGCTCTCGGCTCTATCCCTCCCCCTCCTGTGTTCTCCTATCATTTTGGATCTCCCCCTCCCCCTCCAACTTTCAAATCCCTTACTCACTCTTCCTTCAGTTAGTCCTGACGAAGGGTCTCGGCCTGAAACGTCGACTGCACCTCTTCCTATAGATGCTGCTTGGCCTGCTGCGTTCACCAGCAACTTTGATGTATGTTGCATAAACTAATTTCAGTTTGCTGCGATATCATTTGCTCCAGATAGGTCATGAAGACCTTGGGCATCGTACATCTCTCAATATGTGCTATATCTCCCACCGTGCTTGTCGGAAATTATCTTCCTTCATCTTCTTCAATCGATCCAACAATACGTCTCCATTTTTATCCAAATTCTATAGCATATTAGAAACCACCTTATCCTTCATGTCCTTCTCCTTTGTAGATACCAACGCACAGTCAATTAAACATCCTCCACCTCCAAGTACATATTTCCTCTTGTATCCTTGAGAGGTTCAAACCTCTCCTTGGTTATCCTTTTGCTTTTGCTTCATATAAAGTATATCTTAATTTTGTCTTCAATATCGCTTGTCAATGTCATTTCATAACCCTTGATGGATCTCCCAATCCTCTTCATTAGTTCTTTCCTAACTTCAAAGACTCAAAGGTTTATTTTATTATCAAAGAATGCAAGTAGACACAACTCTGAGAATTGTCTTCTCTAGATAGCCATAAAATACAGAAAGACGTAGAGGTAATCTATAAAGCCATAGAACCCACCTTCTTTATTATCTTGAAAGGATTGATTGTATTTTAGTTTCTTTTCTGTGCTTGACTAAACATAGCAGTTCTCTCGATATCCAAGGTTCCTTTACCTTGCCCTCGTGTCGTTCTCCCTTACTGCTGTCAGTGCAGCTTGTCTTTAAACACTCTCTACATCTGTGATATAGACTTGCCCTAAAATAGCTGTTCTCAGTTTACTCTCTCCAGTTCTTGCTTAATCATTTTGTAGTTGGCTATGTCTTGTTTAATGATCTCAGGCAAGGACAATGATATTTTTTCCCCCCATGGCTACCTTAAACTTAATGTTGGGCATTTCACCATCTATTGTCTCCTACTGAATGGTTAGTCACCTGATTGCACTCATTCCCAATATCAGCATTGTCCTTCCTTTAGTTAGAATCAACATACTGATTTACACATTTGCAGTGTGACTACAAGATTAGTAAGAAGACTGACAAATTTGCGACGAAGAAACCTCCAAGGTTTGTCCACAATTTATGAATCATGAGTAAAATGGGTACATTCTACTTGACTGTCGGCACCATCGAATTACTCCACCCTCAACAGCGACACATTTCAGGAACATTATGCAAAGATTGCTGTTAAATGAATTGATTAGTTTTGCCAAAGTTATTTCACAGAAACTTTCTAAAACAACAATCATATCACCAAATATAAACGCTGCTGATGAAGGGTGCTGTCACCAGTGTAGTTACCCTCCAGTCGCTGTGAAATCCTGTCTTGAAATTACTTGAGAACATTCTTGGAACAGCTTAGTTAATTAAGTCCTTCAACTCTACTGGGACAAAGGCTGATGACAAAGTATGTAAGATCTTTCAGTCCTGGGACTCTATTTCAGGTAATCCACAGCTGTATCCCCTCTAGATATAGATCCTCTCTCTCCCAGGTGTAAGGAATTTGTAGTTTCTGTTGACGTTTCTCTCGCTGTAGATTTTTTCAGGATGGGTTCCTTATCCAATGTCCAACCCTCCTTCTTTCGCAGCCGGGCTGGGAACCTCCATTGCGGAGGTTTGAGTACAGAAGTTCGTTCATGATTTCACAGCAGGGCGAGAGAGATACAACGCCATACCTCAGTATCACCTTGTAAAACGAAGCACGGAATGGGCTTCAGAGTAACGTCCTGATGCTGGAAATGGGATGAAACATTTTTGAAGTGATTGATGAAATAACTTACTCAAGGGAATACATGCGTAGACTATTTTTTTAACAGAAATAAAATTCGATAATCAGGGTTGCATGGGGATTTTACAGGTCTTGAGTGGGATTCCGTAAACGTTAACCTGCGGTTGAGTCAGTGGTGAGGAAGATAAATTCGTGAGAGGACAGGAATATAAGAAGAAATACATAATGTTGTATCATAGTGGGGTTCTATCGACAGTAGTCAGACTATGGAGAGGCTCCTTTCTTAGGAAGGATTCATTTTCTAAGAAACGATGCACTAGCGTTGGAAAAGATACAGATGGGGTTCATGAGAATTTTCAGGGAAAGAAAAGGTTAACGTATTAGGAGCTTTTTATTGTTCCCGGATATTCACAATAGTTCTGAATAATTGGGTGTGGAATATTATTGAAACATACCGAATTTTGAGAAGCTTAGGTAGAGTGTACTTGGATGGGACTTCTCTTCCTTCAGTTAGTCCTGACGAAGGGTCTCGGCCTGAAACGTCGACTGCACCTCTTCCTATAGATGCTGCTTGGCCTGCTGCGTTCACCAGCAACTTTGATGTATGTTGCTTGGATGGGACTTGTTTTATGGTGAGTGAGTCAAGGACCAAAGAGCACAGCGTCAGAATAAAGGGCCACCCATTTAAGAGAGGGGAGGAAAAATGTATTTATCCAATTGGTAGTTCATCTGTTGAATGCTTTGCCACAGCTGGCTGTGCAAGCCAGTCCATTGTGTATACTTAAGGCAGAGAATGATAGGTTCCTGATTAGTTACAGGGAGAAGGAAATAATCTGGGTGGGAGGGGTAATACAAACGACATGATGTAATGGCGCAGCAGACTTGATTGAGAGTAACGTCGTGATACTGAAAATGGGATGAAACACTTTTAAAGTGATCGATGAAATAACTTATCCGGAGGAATATATGCGTGGACTATTTCCTAAGAGAAATAAAATTCGAAAATCTGAGCTGCAAAAGGATTTTACAGGACTATTGTGGGATTCCGTAAAGGTTAACCTGCGGTTTTGGCCGGTTGTGAGGAAGACAAATGCAATGTGAACATTCTTGAGAGGACACGAATATAAGAACAAAGATATAATGGTAGAGTTTTATAGAATGGTTTAATGCCGCTCTTCTGTCCTTTGGTCTTATGGTAACGGTAACTTTGTTCCTGGGTCGGCCATTGCTACCTAACCTGCTGGCGATTACACGTTTTGTCTGTCCCTGTTTCCTATTTGCAACATGTGCGCTGTTGAGAATATCTGGAGATAGAAATATTTGGTTGCAAATGAGCCGACTGGATACTTTAAAGTTTGATTATTGGTAGTTAACTTCACATTATTTATTGTGTTGTGGCTGCATTTTCTGCAATACACTCAGGAATTGTCTTTCATCTTTCAGAAACCTCTTTGCCGCTTGACGAAAATTTCGGAGAAGAATATGACGGTATTGAATAATTGCGCTTGAAGAAATGCGAATTACAATCATTGAGATTAAACATTTTATGGCCTGTTGCAACCACCGTGCGATTTCCCCGTATGTTCTGTAATTCATTTAATGTGATGTTGTAAATGGAATTCAAACCCTCGGTGATTTGAAGTGAGATCCTTCCGTGAGTGGAAAACAAAGCAAAACTTCTGAACAGTTTGTCAGATGCCAGTGATACAACATGTAAAATGGCTTTTTTTGGATTCATCGCTGTCTGTTAAGGTCTCGCTATTTGACACAGCTAAGCTTGTACTTGGTATGGTCTATTCAACAAATGATGCAGTTTTTCAATTGTTTTTTTCAATGTATGCATCAGTCCTTGAAATGCATTTGCTAGTATATTCTCCATCCGATTAGCCATTATCTCTGAAAGAATTTTAGCGCCACACTTAATAATGAAATAGGTCTATATGAGGCACAACCGGTAGGGTCTTAATCTTTCTTAACATATAAAGAAATAGAGGCTTGACAAAATATGGAAAGTAACTCTCCTAGCAGAGAAGAATCTTTAGGCATTTCCAACATATAAGGAGTAAACAAATCGGCAATTTTTTAAAATAAAATCCTACAGAAAAAAAACATCCAATCCAGGAGCTTTACCAGATTGCATTGAAAGAATAGCTTTCTGAATTTCTTTTTCAGTAAAAGGAGCATCAAGAATTTGCTGATCTTCAACAGATATTCTAGGAAAGTGGATCTTTTGTAAGAAGGCATACATATTAGATGGGTCAGCTGTAAACTGAGATTTATAGAGTTCACTATAATAGTCTTGAAAAATTTTATTAATATCTTCATAATTACAAGCTAAACTACCATCTCCATTACGAATTTTAAAAAATTGTCTTTTAGCTCTACCTGCTTTAAGTTGAGATGCTAATAGTTTGTTACTTTGATCTCCAAACACATAAAATAGACTTTTAAATTTAAGCAAATTTCTTTCAATAGGATAAATTCCTAGTAAATTATATTGTGATTGAAGTTCAACCCTTTGTTTAAATAAATCAACATTAGGGTTAGGGTTAGGGTTGGGGTTATCGAGGTCTTTAATTTGTTTTGAAATTCTATCTAACTCTATTTTTGTCGGTTTCTTGAGCTTAGCCAAATAGGATATTATCTGACCTCGCAATTATGCTTTAAGTGTATCCCATATAATCAATTTCGAGACATCTCCCGTATTATTAAAAAGAAAGAAATCTTTTATCTGAATCTCTATAAATTTGACAAAGTCCGAACTTTGTAATAAATTTTCTGGAAAGAGCCGAGGCAAGTTTACATTACTAACATCATAGAACATACAACATAGAATAGTACAGCACAGAACAGGCCCTGCGGTCCACAATGATGTGCCGACCCTCAAACCCTGCCTCCCATATAAGTCCCCACCTTACATTTCTCCATATACCTGTCTAGAAGTCTCTTAAACTTCACTAGTGTATCTGCCTCCACCACTGACTCAGGCAGTGCATTCCACGCACCAACCACTCTCTGAGTAATAAACCTTCCTCTAATATCCCCCTTGAACTTCCCACCCCTTACCTTAAAGCCATGTCCTCTTGTATTTAGCAGTGGTGACCTGGGGAAGAAGCACTGACTATCCACTCCATCTATTCCTCTCATTATCTTGTTCGCCTCTATCATGTCTCCTCTCATTCTCCTTCTCTCCAAAGAGTAAAGTCCTAGCTCCCTTAATCTCTGAATCATTTAACGCAAAAGTTAAGCTTAAAGGTGCATGATCCGAGAGAGCAATAGCATCATATTCACATTTCTGGATTTTGGACAAACATCAGAAATCAAATATAAAGTAATCAAATCTCGTATATTTATTATGAACGTGTGAATAAAAAGAATAATCTCTACCATTAGGATGTAAGTTTCTCCACATTTCTATCAAACCATGAAGGATAATTCAAAGAGCTTTTATGAAGGATAATCCGAAGAGCTTTAACAGGTATGTTAAGAGCAAAAGGATTGTAAGGGATAAAATTGGTCCTCTTGAAGATCAGAGTGGTCGGCTATGTGCGGAACCAAAGGAAATGGGGGAGATCTGAAATAGTTTTTTTGCATCTGTATTTACTAAGGAAACTGGCATGAAGTCTATGGAATTGAGGGAATCAAGTAGTGAGATCATGGAAACTGTACAGATTGAAAAGGAGGAGGTGCTTGCTGTCTTGAGGAAAGTTAAAGTAGATAAATCCCCGGGACCTGACAGAGTGTTCCCTCGGACCTTGAAGGAGACTAGTGTTGAAATTGCGGGGTCCCTGGCAGAAATATTTAAAATGTCGCTGTCTATGGGTGAAGTGCCGGAGGATTGGAGAGTGGCTCATGTTGTTCCGTTGTTTAAAAAAGGATCGAAAAGTAATCCTGGAAATTATAGGCCGGTGAGTTTAACGTCAGTAGTAGGTAAGTTATTGGAGGGAGTACTAGGGGACAGAATCTACAAGCATTTGGATAGACAAGGACTTATTAGGGAGAGTCAACATGGCTTTGTGTGTGGTAGGTCATGTTTGACAAATCTATTGGAGTTTTTCGAGGAGGTTACCAGGAAAGTGGATGAAGGGAAGGCAGTGGGTATTGTCTACATGGACTTCAGTAAGGCCTTTGACAAGGTCCCGCATGGGAGGTTAGTTAGGAAAATTCAATCGCTAGGTATACATGGAGAGGTGGTAAATTGGATTAGACATTGGCTCGATGGAAGAAGCCAGAGAGTGGTGGTAGAGAATTGCTTCTCTGAGTGGAGGCCTGTGACTAGTGGTGTGCCACAGGGATAAGTGCTGGGTCCATTGTTATTTGTCATCTATATGAATAATCTGGATGATAATGTGGTAAATTGGATAAGCAAGTTTGCTGATGATACAAAGATTGGAGGTGTAGTAGACAGTGAGGAAGGTTTTCAGAGCCTGTAGAGGGACTTGGACCAGCTGGAAAAATGGGCTGAAAAAACGGCAGATGCAGTTTAATACTGACAAGTGTGAGGTATTGCACGTTGGAAGGACAAACCAACGTAGAACATACAGGGTTAATGGTAAGGCACTGAGGAGTGCAGTAGAACAGAGGGATCTGGGAATACAGATACAGAATTCCCTAAAAGTGGCGTCACTAGTACATAGGGTCGTAAAGGGAGCTTTTGGTACATTGGCCTTTGTTAATCAAAGTATTGTGTATAAGAGATGGAATGTTCTGATGAGGTTGTATAAGGCATTGGTGAGGCCGAATGTGGAGTATTGTGTTCAGCTTTGGCCACTAAATTACAGGAACGATGTAAATAAGGTTGAAAGACTGTAGAGAAGGTTTACAAGGATGTTGCCAGGACTTGAGAAACTCAATTACAGAGAAAGGTTGAATAGGTTTGGACTTTATTCCCTGGAGCGTAGAAGAATAAGGGGAGATTTGATAGAGGGATATAAAATTATGATGGGTATAGATAGGGTGAATGCAAGCAGGGTTTTTTTCCACTGCGGCAAGGGGAGAAAAAAACAGAGGATATGGGTTAAGGGTGAGGTGGGGGGGATACGTTTAAAGGGAAAATTAGGAGTGGCTTCTTCACACAGAGAGTGGTGGGAGTATGGAATGAGCTGCCAGATGATGTGGTAAATGCGGGTTCTTTTTTGACATTTAAGAATAAATTGGACAGATACATGGATGGGAGGTCTATGGAGGGATATGGTCCGTGTGCATGTCAGTGGGACTAGGCAGAAAATGGTTCGGCACAGCCAAGAAGGGCCAAAAGTCCTTTTTCTGTGCTGTAGTTTCTATGGTTTCTATGGTTTCTGATTATAAAGGAATTAATAAGTGTTGCCGAACGACTCGGAAGCTGCTGATTGGTTGAACTCTTATCAATCAAAGGGTTTAAACAACAGCTGAAGTCACCTCCCATCAGCAGAATGCATTCATTTAGGTCTGGTAATAAACCAAATACATTAAAAAACAACGAAGGTCCGTATAGATTAACCAGGACAATTTTTCTATTACAAGTTGTTCCTTTAATAATTGAAAATCTACCATTATTATCTGAGACGATGTTTTCTTGAATAAATAAAATATTAGATTTAATAAAAAATATATACTCCATTTGTTTTATTTTGACAAGTAGCATGGTATTGAAGGCCCTTCCACGTTTTGAAAAATCTATTTTGAATGCCCGTTCTGATATGCGTTTCTTGAGGAAAATTTATACCGGGCTGGAATAGATTAAGAATTTTAAAAATCTTCTTTCGCTTAATTGGGTGATTCCAGCCACGTACATTGCAACTAATAACGTTTATCTGTATAAATGCCATTGACTGTTATTCTTAAACAGAATACACCATCGTGGGCTAATCAAAGATGACGATGATCAGTATAACCAAATAGAAAACACGCATGCTCCGGATCTCCATAATGGAGAAAAATACAGAACAGGAAATGGGTGAGAAAAAATCCTACGATAAATGCTAAATGCAAAAATACGCCGAAACCTCCCAACATCCCCAAAGATAGAAATCCGGCACAGGAGAAAAAAGGCCGGAACACATACCCAAGAAGAAAAGCAAAACGACGGAACTCCGCGGGCCGCTCAATTTAAATAATGATTTAAAAGTTTTTACTCTCAATCCCCCACACCCTTACAAAGAGAATACGTAACCTTAAGATAAGAAAGCCCAACAAAGTAGAAAAAAACGTTTATACTTAATCATTGAAAATAAACTAGGGTATGCGAATATAGTCTCCAAAGAAGTCAAAGCAATTTTATTAGCCCAAACAGTATAATCTCTAAAAACCGAAAAGGAGCACCATTACTCTTTAACTTACTAGCTTATTTTACAAAAGAACTGAAGCTAACTATCTATTACTAAACACTCCATTATATAAGAAGAACAAGGTCTATATAAACTGTAAGCAAACTATCACTTAATTAATAAAGAAAAAGGAAGATAGAAACAGATAACCAAACCAGTTGACAATTTATCCGCTGTGATAATTCACTCCCTATACTAAACAGATGTAAAAAAGTCATTATTTAGTCAAACCAAGAAGATCACCTCTTCTTTAGTCAAACTAAGAAGTGTTATCGTCCAATCCTTGTTCAATCCCGTCCGACCTATGTTCGTGACACTTCTCACGCTCTTAAACTTTTCGATGATTTTAAGTTCCCTGGCCCCCACCGCTTTATTTTCACCATGGATGTCCAGTCCTTATATACTTCCATCACCCATCAGGAAGGTCTCAAAGCTCTACGCTTCTTTTTGGATTCCAGACCTGATCAGTTCCCCTCTACCACCACTCTGCTCCGTCTAGCGGAATTAGTCCTTACTCTTAATAATTTCTCCTTTGGCTCCTCCAACTTCCTGCAAACTAAAGGTGTAGCTATGGGCACCCGTATGGGTCCTAGCTATGCCTGCCTTTTTGTTGGGTTTGTGGAACAATCTATGTTCCGTGCCTATTCTGGTATCTGTCCCCTACTTTTCCTTCGCTACATCGACGACTGCATTGGCGCTGCTTCCTTCACGCATGCAGAACTCGTTGACTTTATTAACTTTGCCTCCAACTTTCACCCTGCCCTCAAGTTTACCTGGTCCATTTCCGACACCTCCCTCCCCTTTCTAGATCTTTGTCTCTGGAGACAGCTTATCCACTGATGTCTACTATAAGCCTACTGACTCTCACAGCTATCTGCACTATTTCTCTTCATACCCTGTCCCTTGCAAAAACGCCATCCCCTTCTCGCAATTCCTCCGTCTCCGCCGCATCTGCTCTCAGGATGAGGCTTTTCATTCTAGGACGAGGGAGATGTCTTCCTTTTTTAAAGAAAGGGGTTTCCCTTCCTCCACTATCAATTCTGCCCTTAAACGCATCACCAACATTTCACGTACATCTGCTCTCACTCCACCCTCCCGCCACCCCACTAGGAATAGGGTTCCCCTGGTCCTCACCTACTACCCCACCAGCCTCCGCGTCCAACATATTATTCTCCGCAACTTCCGCCACCTCCAACGGGATCCCACCACTAAGCGCATCTTTCCCTCCCCCCATCTCTCTGCATTCCGCAGGGATCGCTCCCTACACAACTCCCTTGTCCATTCGTCCCCCCCATCCCTCCCCACTGATCTCCCTCCTGGCACTTATCCGTCTACGCGGAACAAGTGCTACACATGCCCTTACACTTCCTCCCTTACCACCATTCAGGGCCCCAAACAGTCGTTCCAGGTGAGGCAACACTTCACCTGCGAGTCGACTGTGGTGATACACTGCGTCCGGTGCTCCCGATGTGGCCTTTTATATATTGGCGAGACCCGACGCAGACTGGGAGACCGCTTTGCTGACCATCTACGCTCTGTCCACCAGAGAAAGCAGGAAATCCTAGTGGCCACACATTTTAATTCCACATCCCATTCCCATTCTGACATGTCTATCCACGGCGTCCTCTACTGTAAAGATGAAGCCACACTCAGGTTGGAGGAACAACACCTTATATTCCGTCTGGGTAGCCTCCAACCTGATGGCATGATCATCGACTTCTCTAATTTCCGCTAAGGCCCCACCTCCCCCTCGTACCCCATCTGTTACTCATTTTTATGCACACATTCTTTCTCTCACTCTCCTTTTTCTCCCTCTGTCCCTCTGAATATACCTCTTGCCCATCCCCTGGGTCCCCCCCCCCTTGTCTTTCTTCCCGGACCTCCTGTCCGATGATCCTCTCGTATCCCCTTTTGTCTATCAAAGTCCAGCCCTTGGCTCTATCCCCCCTCCTCCTGTCTTCTCCTATCATTTTGGATCTCCCCCTCCCCCTCCAACTTTCAAATCCCTTACTCCCTCTTCCTTCAGTTAGTCCTGACGAAGGGTCTCGGCCTGACACGTCGACTGCACCTCTTCCTACAGATGCCTCTTGGCCTGCTGTGTGTTGCTTGAATTTCCAGCATCTGCAGAATTCCTGTTGTTAGTGTTATCGTCCATTTTGTTGTCGAGACCCATCAACGCACGTTCCAAACGCTCAGCCAGAAAGGCATATCTTCTGATTTTTCTTTCGATGTTTTTCCCTTTACATTGCTGGGTTCAAAAAGCTGTTTCCCACTTCGTAAAGGATACGACATAATGACCACTATTTCGCTCCAAGATCCTAAAAAAAATTCAACAATTCAAAGTTTAGACTGGGGAAAAGGAGGAATTAAAGGAGGTCACAAAATTTGTGCATTATTCCATTGAGCTGCAGGCGGAAGTCCCCATCGTTTTCGCATCAGATCTACTAATTCCAATATTCGAAATGTTTCAGTGAGATTACACCCTCCACGCCCTCATTCTTCTAAATTTCAGCAAAGGACAGACTGTGAGCCCGCTAACGTTTATTTTATGAAAACCCTTTCACTCTCGGATTCATCCTTGTGAAATTGCTCTGAATCCTCACAAATGCCAGCAGGTCTTTTCAGAGATGAGTATCTTAAAAGTGTTCACAATATAGAAAGGCCGGCCACACCTATGCCTTATAACGCCGCAGCTCACATCGCTGCCCTTCTATTCTGGACCTCTTGACATTGCATTTGCCTTCTTCATCACCGACCAAATTGTTTTTATTTTTTTTTCCTTTACCATCCGTCCTATCCGCTGTATCAGATCCCCAACACCGAATTAACTTGCCAAGTCTTCCTGTTTCTACCCTCACTGTGTCATGGTCCGAATCGGGGTCCCTTTAAATTTACCTTGTTTATGTTACGATTCGGACCGTTGACTCCCTGTTTCCCTTTGGTTCCCTGTTTTCCCGTGTCCCTCGGCTTTGGTGATTGGAGGCAATTAGTCTCGACTGAACCGGTAGTTTATAGTCTCCGGCGTTCAGCCGTTTGGTGCGGGAGCGTCTGCAAAGTCACGGTGTGCCAATAGCATCTGGCCGGAGCAAGCCTTGTCTCCGCCTGAAGCGAGTGCCGGTAATTCGCCTTTCCTGATCGGACCAACCCCGTCCAGTTACCTCGCCAAATCGAGCCTGCAAAGTTTCCTCACCGAGGTGGGTCTGTCAGTTAACCCTCCGGAGGTAATCAAGAACCGATGTCTACTGTTCCCGGGCCAAGCCGAGAACTCGCCACTACCCGGAGACTCCAAGTCAAGTCGTGGCTCCGGGGGCATTCAAGTACCAAGTCAAGTCCTATTCCTGGTGGCTTCCAAGTTCCGAGTCGAGTCCTTTCCCTGGCGGCATGCACGTTCCGAGTCGTGTCTTGGCACTGGCGGCATGCACGTTCCGAGTAGAGACCTGGCCCTGGCGGCATGCACGTTCCGAGTCGAGTCCAGGTCACAGCGGCATCCACGTTCCGAGTCGCTTCCTGGCTCTGGCGGCCTCCAAGTGCCGAGTCGAGTCCTGGCTCCGGCGGTCTGTGATTCCTGTCCTACCACCCCTGTCCGAATCCCTTCTCTGCCCCTCTTGCCTCTAGCACTCATCTGCAGCCTTCGCCTGCACTCCGGTCTAGTTCTATCGCCGGAGCTAGATAGGCACTGTCTGGTGTTCTTTCGTGTTGGTCTTGTCTTGTCCTCGCCCCCGTGGGGTACGTCTGGCCGTCTTGCTGTTGCTGCGCGGGTGGGGTGGGGGGGGGGTCATGTCTTGTCGTTTCCTGTCCTCGCCTCCGTGGGGTAAGTCAGGCCGTCTTACGTTGCCCCGCGGAGAGTCATGTGTCCCGGCCCTATGTCCTGTACCCAAGGAGGGGTCCCGGCTCTCTGTTCTGTGTATGTGTCCATGGTTCCATGTACCTGCTCTCCCGAGACCGAGGCTCTGTATTTCCATGTTCCTCCTCTCCCTAGCCCATGTCATGTCCATGCCTGGTTCTGGGGTCCGAGTCTGAGGCAAGACCCAGGTACTGGGTCCGAATCTGAGGCAAGACCCAGGTACTGGGTCCAAGTCTGAGGCAAGACCCAGGTACTGGGTCCTTGCCCAGTCCCTGGCTCGGTGTCCATACCCTAGCCTCTTCATGTCGCCACTAGTTCTGGGATCGAATTCGGAGTCGTAGCCCAGACCCCTAGTCCCAGCCTAGTCGTAGTCCTGAGTTCCTGTCCAGTTCGCTATTCCTGCTTCTGCCTTACTCTCCTGGTATCAAACAATAAACTCAATTTAATTAATCTCACAAGATGTGTCTTGCATTTGGGTCCACCCTCGCTCTTAGAGCCCCCGTAATTGTGATACCCTGGCACATGACGCATGTAGCAATGCGGGAATTGCCACGCTGGAGTACCTGCTTCCACACGTTCAGCCTAGATCGCTAAATTCTGTACTGGGGACTTCTTTGTTTATCCTTTCTATGTCATTGGTATTAATCTGTACCAGGACATCTGGCTGATCACCCCCTCCTTCAAAATGCTGTTGGCGCTATCGGAGATGTCCGTGGCCCTGGCACCTGGGAAGTAACATATCATCCTGGTGTCCCGTTCACATCCACAGAACATCCAGGCTGTTCTTCTGAATATTGAATGTTCCTCTGAATGTTTCCTATCTCGACCGCTCCCCTATTCTACCTCTTTACCTTTAGCAGCACTGACCCATGCTCAATGCCAGTCAACTGGTCTCATTAGCATTCTCTTGACAAACGTATCCAAAACGGTACAATCGTTATTAAGAGGAATGGACACAGAGGTGTTCTGTGCTAACGGACTATTCCCATCCCGTTACTCTCCTCCTGCGGATTAGAGGTAACTATCACCCCGTAACTCTGATTGATTATCTGCAGCTCCAGATCGCTAAAACGTTCTTCTAGGACCAGCAGCTGCATTATTTTCACGTAGATGTTGTTCCCTGGGAGGCTTTAGATCTTCGAGAACTCCAACATTGAGCACGAAGAACTCATAACAGTCATTCACTACATTAAATTCAGTGAGTGTAACACTCCAACTCTCATCGCTGGCTACCCCAACAATGGCCGCCCCACGTCGCTTCTGTACATTCAAACAAGCGTCGCCGCCAGCGAGAAACCTCTTCGCTGTGCTCTGCTCCTGCCGCTTACTGGGCATGGAATGATCCTCAAGGTCTACGAAGCCCTCCTGTCAAACGATCGTCACCGACCTGTGAGAAACTTCATTGCTGCACTCTGCTCTGCCTCTGATTGGTCCACCAGAATGCCAGAACGTCCACGAAACTTTTCTTTTCAACAAGTAACATCCATCTGCGAGAATCCTTGTCGTTTGTGCTCTGCTCTCGCCGCTATTTACGCCGTCGGAATGTGCCCGACCACCTGTGAAGTGTTATAGGTTGACAAACAGGTTACATTGCAGGTTAAGACTGTCGTGAAGAAGGTAAGTTTTATATTTGCTTTTCCTTCAAGGGGAATACAATGTAAAAACAATGAAATAACGCAGAGCTTTATAAGTCACTAGTCAGGCCTCTCTTCAGTATTGTCAACTGTTTTGGGGCCTATATCTTAGAAAGGCTGTGTTATCATTGAGATTTCACAGGAGGTTCACGACGATGATTCCGAGAATGAATAGTTTAACGTATGAGGAGCGTTTGTCAATGTTGTCTATGCAGTCACTGGAATAATGAAGAATGCACGGGGGGATCACTTAAACCTCCCGAATGTTGAATGATGCGTTAGGGTGGTTGTGGATAGGATGTTTTCTATGGTGACAGCATCCAGAACTTGTCACGGTCCGGTCCGTGGACTCCGGAATCCAGGTCTTCCGGCTGTCTCTTGTTTCAGTTGGGCTTAGTCATAGGCACCTGATTCTCGTTTTGGGGCTCGGAATATAAGTGGTCCTGGGTTTGAGTGACGTTGCTGGTTCGTCTGGTCTGTATCCCGTCCTCGCCTCCATGGAGTAATTTAGGCCGTCTTTGCCGTTACCCTGAGGCTGGACTGTTCCCTTCCATTACCCTTCCTTCTGAAGCCTTGCCCCGCAACCTGTGTCTAGAGCCTTGCCGGCAACCTGTGTCTGGAGCCTTGCCCCGCAGCCTGTGTCTGGAGTCTTGCCCCGCAGCCTGTGTCTGGGGCCCTGCCCCGCAGCCTGTGTCTGGGGCCCTGCCCCGCAGCCTGTGCCCGGAGCCCTGCCCCGCAGCCTGTGCCCGGAGGGCTGCCCCGCAGCCTGTGCCCGGAGGGCTGCCCCGCAGCGTGTGCCCGGAGGTCTGCCCCGCAGCCTGTGCCCGGAGGTCTGCCCCGCAGCCTGTGCCCGGAGGTCTGCCCCGCAGCCTGTGCCCGGAGGTCTGCCCCGCAGCCTGTGCCCGGAAGTCTGCCCCGCAGCCTGTGCCCGGAGGTCTGCCCCGCAGCCTGTGCCCGGCGGTCTGCCCCGCAGCCTGTGCCCGGAGGTCTGCCCCGCAGCCTGTGCCCGGAGGTCTGCCCCGCAGCCTGTGCCCGGAGGTCTGCCCCGCAGCCTGTGCCCGGAGGTCTGCCCCGCAGCCTGTGCCCGGAGGTCTGCCCCGCAGCCTGTGCCCGGAGGTCTGCCCCGCAGCCTGTGCCCGGAGGTCTGCCCCGCAGCCTGTGCCCGGAGGGCTGCCCCGCAGCCTGTGCCCGGAGGCCTGCCCCGCAGCCTTTGCCTGAAGACTTGCCTGCAACCTTGTCAGGTTGAACCACCAGAGCGAGACCGCTGTCTTGCCGTGTCAAGATAAGGAACTGTCTGTTGTTGAGTTGGAGCTGTCTCTGTATCCACGCCTTCGCTAGCTAGGGCCGTCGGTTTGCCGCTACCTAGTGTTGGGATGCGTCTCTGTGTCCACGCCTTCGCTAGGTATGTCTGGCCGTTTGCCGCTACCTAGGGATGGGAACTGTCTCGTCATGTTCCGCATTCTGTGCATGAATCGCGGCCCTACGTATCGTTCCCGAGAAGAGGTCCCGGCACTGTGTTCCATGTCCGTGTGTTCCTCTCTCTCAAGTCAAAGGCTCCGTGTTCCCGTGCTCTAGACCAAGGCACCGTGTTCCTGTCCTCCACAAGACTAAGGCTCTGTGTCCGGCGTTCCTGTAGTCTCAAGCCGAAAATGTCGAGGTTCCTGTCAACCCATGTCCAAGGCTGGGCTTTTCCTGAGTATCAAGTCAAGGCTTCGTATTCTCGTCTTGTCCATGTGTTTCGTCCTATGCTGGAGCTCCCTCGTCCTGTACTGGATTTCCCTTGTCTTGCCCAGGAGTCTCGCGTTCTGTCCGGTAGCCTCGCCTAGTCGTGCCCGCAAATCCACGTCATGTCCTCGCCTTGTTCCGGAGTCCGAGCCCGAGTATAGACCGAGGTTCTGGGTCCTTGTTTAGTCTCCGGCTCGGGTTCCGAAACCAAGCCTCGTCATGCTTTCGCCTAGAAGAACCCAAGCCATGTCCAGTCCTGTCGCCACGTCATGTCCTTGCATAGATCCGGGGCCCGAGCCCGAGTCAAGACCAAGGTTCAGTGTCCTTGTCCAGTCGCCGGCACGGAGTCCAAGCCCAGGCTGCTAGTTCCCAGCTTCTTGTCCTGGTTCCGCTTGCCTAGCCAATGTCATAGCCCAAGTCTGTGTTCTTGACCCAGCTCTCTCGTCAAGTCCTGTTCCGAGTTCATCACTGCTGGGTCTTGTATTTTGGTCCGCTCCAAGCGGGCCCTCTTATGACAGAACTGGAGGACACAGCATAAAAATAGAGGGGCAGCCGTTTAAAACAGAGGCCAGGTGGATTACATTTCCGGCAGACAGCAGTAAATCTATGGAATGTTCTGCCACAGACTGCAGTGGAGGACTTGTCAATGGGCATATTAAGGCGGAATTTGATCGTTTCCTGATCTGTCAGGACATCAGAAGATATGGCGAGAAGACAAGTGCATGGGGTTAAGTGGGATCCGGGATCAGCAATAATGGACTGGATGGGATTAATGGGCTAATTATGCTCCTATGTCTTTTGGTGTCATGATCTAGGCGTCGCCAACCTGTTGAAAGCCTCCTCACTGTGTTCTACGCAAATAACAGGAATTCTGCAGATGCTGGAAATTCAAGCAACACACATCAAAGTTGCTGGTGAACGCAGCAGGCCAGGCAGCATCTATAGGAAGAGGCGCAGTCGACGTTTCAGGCCGAGACCCTTCGTCGACTGCACCTCTTCCTATAGATGCTGCCTGGCCTGCTGCGTTCACCAGCAACTTTGATGTGTGTCACTGTGTTCTACTCCAGCCGCCGGTTGGGCCGCTGGAATTACAACACGTAGAGTAGATAAAATCATGGCTGAGCATAGAAAACAAAATAGAGGCTCATTACATCTAGCAACAAAACGGGGCACGTGTGCATTAATACATTAGAAAAGACACGGGCGGAAATAATCACCCCAGAGTCCACCACTGCTGAGCAGACCAAGGCAACTGAAGAAGTACATAGTTAAACATCAATTTATCTGCTGCCTGCTAACCTCTTTTCCATCTACTTTTATGCAATGCGTTTGTATAGGCAATTGTCGGAATGACTTACAGCGGACTGAAAAGCTTGAACATGTAGAAATTGAGACAGAGGATGTACTGGAGTTTTTGGAAAGCATCAAGTTGGGTAAATCCCTGGGTCTGGACGAGATGTATTCCAGGCTACTGTGGGAGGCGAGGGAGGAGATTGCTGAGCCTCTGGCAATGATCTTTGCGTCATCAATGGGGAAAGGAGAGGTTCCGGAGAATTTAAAGGTTGCGGATGTTGTACCATTATTCAAGAAAGGGTAGGATAGCCCAGGAAACTATAGACCAGAGAGTTTTACTTCAGCGGTTGGTAAGCCGATGGAGAGGATCCTAAGAGGCAGGATTTATAAACATTTAGAGAGGCATAAAATGCTTAGGAATAGTAAGCATGGCTTTGTGAAAGGCAGGTCATGCCTTAAGAACCTGATTGATTTTTTTCTGGCTGTGACTAAACACATTGATGAAGACAGTGTATATGGATTTGAACAAGGCATTTGACAAGGTACCCATGCAAGGCTTATTGAGAAAACAAGGAGACATGGCATCGAAGGGAAAATTGCTTTGTAGATCCAGAACTAGCTTTCCCACAGTGGTTGCAGACAGGTCATACTCTGCATGGAGGTCGGTGACCAGTGGTGAGCCTCAGGGATGTGTTCTCGGACCCCTACTCTTTGTCATTTTTATAAGTGATATGGATGAGGAAGTGGAGGGATGGGTTAGTAAATCTACTGGTGACAGAAAGCTTGGGCGTGCGGTGGATAGTGTGGAGGGCTGTCTGAGTTACATCGGGACATTGTTAGGATGCAAAAGTAGTCTGAGAAGTCGCAGATGGAGTTCATTCCAGATACGTGTGAAGTGGTTCATTTTCGTAGGGCAAATACGATGGCAGATATAACATTAATGGTAAGACTCCTGGCAGTGTGAAGAATCAGAGGGATCTTGGGGTCCGAGTCCATAGGACACCCAAAGCAGCTGCGCAGGTTGACTCCGCGGTTAAGAAAGTTTACGGTGAATTGGCCTTCATCAATCGTGGGATTGATTTGAGGAGCCGAGAGGTAATTTCGCTGCTATATAGGCCCCTGGACTGACCCCAATTGGAGTACTGTGCTCAGATCTGGTCGCCTCACCACAGGAAGGTTGTGGAAACCACAGAAAATGAGCAGAGGAGATTGACAAAGATGGGGAGCATGCCTTATGAGAATAGGTTGAGCGAACTCGCCCTTTTCTCCTTGGAGTGACAGAAGATGAGAGGGGACCTGATAGAAGTGTATAAGATGATGAGAGGCATTGATCGTACGGATAGTCGGAGGCTTTTTTTCCCCAGAATTGAAATAGCTAGCACAAGAGGGCGCAGTTTTATGGTGCTTGGAAATAGATACAGAGATGATGTCAGGGGTATATTTTTTTAACGCAGAGAGTGGTGAGTGGGTGGAATGGGCTGCTGGCGATGGTGGTGGAGGCTTAAGCGTTAGAGTCTTTTAAGAGACTCACGTACAGTTACATGGAGCTCAGAAAAACAGAAGACTATGGGTAACCCTCAGTTGTTACTAAGGTAAGGACATGCTCGACTCAGCTTTGTGGGCCGAGGTGCGTGCATTGTTTTCTATGTGTCTCTTTGCTTTTATGCGTTCTAACACAGTTGTGCAATATAATTTCTGGGTTAGTATGGTCTCGTTTGGAGTAACAAAATACAACAAATGGATATTCATTTTTCTCTCTCCTTATCTCGACGTGTCGATAAAGTACTCCGACAAATCGACCAACTATGAGGAAACTGAATTAATTCACGCTGACACTGCCCGTTTATACTATTTTCATCGAGGTGTCCCCAAGTAGCCGTTAGCACAACGCTGTTTCAGCTCGTGGGTTAGCAGTTGTCACTGTTCAGGAGTTTGTACGATCTTCCAGTAACATCATGTGCATCCTCTGGATTCCACCAAAGTCCAGAGAAGCTCCGGTTAACAGGATAATTGGTAAATGTCATTGTTTTGTGATGAGACAAGGGTAAAATAGATAGATTGCTTGGCGGCACTTCTCATTGGACCGATGGATCCTGTTCTGCACTGAATCGCTAAATTGATAAATAAATGAAACATATTGTTCTATTTGCATTTTGTCACTGCACACGTCTACACAAAATGAAGATTTCCTGGCCACAAGTGAAGAGGTGATGACCATATGACTGAAAGACGCCAAATATCATTCCCGCTTTCTAGAATGACCTGATAATTGGAGATCTGCGATGTTAAGATTAGCAGCCGGGAAGTTAAAGGAATAAATCATTTTGGTGGAATAAATCCTACTGGGCTTCACTCGAGTTTCCTTGGAAAAGTGGAGAATAAATGGAGATAGCCAACGTGGTCTTGACAGCAGCAGATCTAGTCCGATCAATCTAATTATTTTTTCAGGAGGTAACAAACTTTGAAAACGAGGTCAATAGAGTATCAATGTAGTATGCATTGACTTCAGTAAGATCATCAGTATGATCCCGCACGAGAGGATAGCGTACGACGATGCCCAGAATCCTAATTCGTCCTGTCAGTAGGAGAGAGCGCGATGAAGAGTATTGTTTCTGCTATAAGTGGTCAGTGTCCAGCGCTGTTCCAGTATCCTTGTATGTTGCACTATAAACGAATAATTTCGATGCAGATGTTCCCGGCAAATAAGCACATTTTGAAGTAGCACAAAGAGTGATAGAGTTATTGATAGTTTGGAGGGTAATCTGAGGCTACAGATGATATCAAAGCGTTGGGAAAAAAAATCAGAATAATTTAAAGACTTCAATCCAGATAAATGTGAGATTATGCATGTTTGGAGTACTAAAGTGGACAGGCATACATTTTGATGACAATTCCTAGATAGTATAAAACAAATATATCTAAAGGAAATGATTAGCTTTTCTTGTCACAAAGAGGATAAATTATCGCCTGCAGTCACACTGACAGGAAGTATAGGCAGATGAGAGGAAATAATTGCAGCCAGCAGGGTAAGCATCATTGCATTAGGGACGCAGTATCAAAAAGGGTAGCAAGTACGAGACTCAAAGTGTTATATCTCAATGCAAGGAATATACGGAATAAGATGGATAATCTTGTTTCACTATTACGCATTGGCGGGTATGATGTTGCGGCCAGCGCTGAATCATGGCTGAGGGATGGTTGTTTGTTGCAAGATGAATCTTCAAGGTTACATTTTTTAGCTGAGAGATAGGAAGACAGGCATAGCGAGTGGCATGGCTCTGCTGGTAAATAATGGCATCAAATTATTAGAAAGATGATATAGGATTGGAATATGTTAAATACTTGTGGATTGAGTTAAGAATCTGCAGGGGTAAAAGGCCACAGTAATATACAACCCTCAAAAATGTAGGTGGAATGTGGACTACAGATTACAACAGAAAATAGAAAATGCGTCTCAAATGGGCAATGTTATAGTAGACGTGGGAGATTTCAACATGCAGATCGATAGGAAAGATCAGATTGGCAACAGACCTCAAGAGTGTGAATTAGTTGAATGCCTACAAGATGGCTTTCTTTGTAATTTATGTTTATTGAAGTTCGCCATCAAACAGATGTTCCTATAAGATGTATTTCAGATAGTGTATATATATATATCATATAATCATATTTGTCACAAATCTCTACATAATATTTATCTGAGGTATACACTTATAGAAAGGAGAGGAAAGAAAGAACAATCGAAAGAAGAAAACTATGTACAAAATAGGGAAACAACAGGAATTCTGCAGATGCTGGAAATTCAAGCAACACACATCAAAGTTGCTGGTAAACGCAGCTCTTAGAGATGCTGCCTGGCCTGCTGCGTTTACCAGCAACTTTGATGTGTGTTACAAAATAGGGAGTGATCTTTTCTTTACAGCATATTCTTTGACTTGTGAGAATAAAATCAGGCCTATGAGGTGTTATGTACCCTCTCCAACGTCAGCACGTCCTTTCTTTAATAAGGAGACCAAAACTGTCCACAGTACTCCAAGTGAGGTCTCACCAGCGCCTTACAGAGCCTCAACATCACATCCCTGCTCCTATACTCTATTCCTCTAGAAATGAATGCCAACATTGCATTCGCCTTCTTCACTATTGATTCAACCTGGAGGTTAACTTTAAGGTATCCTGTACGAGGACTCCCAAGTCCCGTTGCATCTCAGAACTTTGAATTCTTTCCCAATTTAAATAATAGTCTGCCCGTTTATTTTTTTCTGCCAAAGTGCATAACCACCATTTTTCCAACATTGTACTTCTCTGCCCATTCTTCCAATCTATCCAAGTCTCTCTGCAGACTCTCCGTTTCCTCAGCACTACTGGCCCCTCCACCTATCTTCGTATCGTCAGTCAACTTAGCCACAAAGCCATCTATTCCATAATCTAAATCGTTGATGTACAATGTAAAAAGAAGCGGCCCCAACACTGATCCCTGCGGAACACCACTGGTAACCGGCAGCCAACCAGAATAGGATCCCTTTATTCCCACTCTCTGTTTCCTGCCAATCAGCCAACGCTCTATCAACGTATGTAACTTTCCCGTAATTCCATGGGCTCTTATCTTGTTAAGTAACTTCATGTGTGGCACCCTGTCAAAGGCCTTCTGAAAATCCAAATATACAACATCCACCACATCTCCCTTGTCTAGCCTACTGGTAATTTCATCAAAAAATTGTAATAGGTTTGTCAGGCAGGATTTTCTTTTAAGGAATCAATGCTGAGTTCTGCCAATCTTGTCATATGCCTCCAGGTACTCTGTAACCTCATCCTTGACAATCGACCCCATCAGCTTCCCAACCACGGATGTCAAGCTAACAGGTCTATAATAACCATTTTGCTTTCTTGCCCCCTTCTTAAATAGCGGAGTGACATTTGCAATCTTCCAGTCCTCCGGAACCATGCCAGAATCTCTCGACGTTTTATAGCTCATCGCTAATGCCTCCGCAATCTCCACAGCTACTTCCTTCAGAACACGAGGGTGCATTCCATCTGTTCCAAGAGATTTATCTACCTTTAGCCTATTCAGCTTCCTGAGTACTTTCTCTGTCGTAATTGTGACTGCGCACACTTCTCTTCTGTGCCACCCTTGAGTGTCTGCTAAACTGCTGATGTCTTCCTCAGTGAAGACTGATGCAAAATACTTGTTCAGTTCCTCTGCCATCTCCTCATCTCCCATTACAATTTCTCCAGCATCATTTTCTATCGGACCTATATCTACTCTCACCTGTCTTTTACTCTTTATATACTTGAAAGAGCTTTTAGTACCCTCTTCGATATTGTTTGCTAGCTTCCTTTCATAGTTAATCTTTTCTCTCTTAATGACCTTCTTGGTTTCCTTTTGTAAGGTTTTAAAAACTTCCCAATCCTCTCTCTTCCCACTAATTTTTGCTTCCTTGTATGCCCTCTCTTTTGCTTTAACTTTGGCTTTGACTTCTCTTGTCAACCACGGTTTCATCCTTTTTCCACTGAAAAATGTCTTCTTTTTTGCAATATACCTTTCTTGCACATTCCTCATTTCTCGCATCAACTCCAGCCACTGCTGCTCTGCTGTCTTTCCCGCCAGTGTCTCTTTCCAGTCAACTTTGGCCAGTTCCTCTCTCATGCCACTGTAATTTCCTTTACTCCACTGAAATACCGACACATCAGATTTCGGCTTCTCTTTTTCAAATTTCACAGGGAACTCAATCATGTTATGATCATTGCCTCCTGAGGGTTCCTTCACCTCAATCTCTCCAATCACCTCCGGTTCATTACACAAAACCCAATCCAGTACAGCCGATCCCCTAGTAGGCTTAACAACAAGCTGTTCTGAAAAGCCATCTCGCAGACATTCTACAAATTCTCTCTCTTGAGATCCAGTGCTGACCTGATTTTCCCAATCTACTCGCATTTTAAAATCCCCCACTATTATCATAACACTGCCCTTCTGACAAGCCTTTTCTATTTCCAGTTATAATTTGTCGTATCCCTGCAGCTGTTTGGAGGCCTATAAATAACTGCCATCAGGGCCCTTTTACCCCTGCTATTTCTTAGCTCAACCCATAAAGATTCTGCACCTTCCGATCCTCTATCACCTCTTTCTAATGATTTAATATCATTTATTACCAATTAAGCCACGCCTCCCCCTCTGCCTACCTTCCTATCTTTCCGATACACCGTGTATCCTTGGACCTTCAGCTCCCAGAGACATGCATCTTTTTACCAGGTCTCAGTGATGGCCACAATATCATACCTGCCAATCTGTAGCTGTACTACAGGATCATCCACCTTATTCCTTATGTTGCGTGCATTTAAGTACTGCACCTTACGACCAGTATTTGATACTTTTTGCTTTGATTTCACTGCAACCTTATTGCACCGCAACTCATCCCAATGTCTACAAATTTTCCCCATTACCTGCCTGTCTTTCCTGACATCTTTACTGCTCACTATCTTAGATTTATTGCTATTTTCCCCTTTGTCCGCTCTATCATTCCGGTTCCCATCCCCCTGCCAAATTATTTAAACCCTCCCTAACAGCTCTATTAAACTTTCTCGCCAGGATATTGGTCCCCTTCGGGTTCAGGTGTAACCTGTCTTTTTGAACAGGTCATAATTCCCCCAGAAAAGATCCCAATTATCCAAGAATCTGAAGCCCTGCCCCCTACACCAGTCTCTCAGCCACGTATTTATCTGCCTGATCCGACTACTCTTGCCCTCGCTAGCAAGTGGCACAGGTAGCAATCCCGAGATTACTACCCTGGAGCTCCTGCTTCTCAGCTTCCTTCCTAACTCCTGGAAATCTCTCTTCAGGACCTCCTACTTTGTCCTATCTGTGTCATTGGTACCAACGTGTACCAAGACAACTGGCTGCTCACCCTCCCCCTTTAGAATATTCAGGACCCGATCGGAGACATCCCGTACCCTGGCACCTGGGAGGCAGCGCACCATGTCAGTACTCTGCCCCCAATACCGTGTGCCCTAACTTTGCCCACTAATCTCCTATGTGAAACTTTATCAAAGGCTTTCTGAAAGTTCAGGTACACTACATCTACTGGCTCTCCCTTGTCCATTTTCATAGTTACATCTTCAAAATATTCCAGAACATCAGTCAAGCACGATTTCCCCTTCGTAAATCCATGCTGACTCAGACCGATGCTGTTACTGCTATCCAGATGTGTCGTAATTACATCTTTTATAATTGACTCCAGCGTCTTTCCCACCACCGACGACAGACTAACCGGTCTATAATTCCCTGTTTTCTCTCTTCCTCCCTTCTTGAAGAGAGGGACAACATTAGCCACCCTCCAGTCCACAGTTATGTAGTTAAACCATTTCCCCAGTATAAATCAAATTGTTCCAACTTATGATTATCACTGCTGTTATATTTTCCAGTTTGTAAAAGTCCATTGTAATTTCCATCTATACATTTAATGTTGGGCTCTCTTGTGATATCCATTTCCTGGTAACGGTCTTTTTACCAGCTACCAGCAGTATATTCATTAAGTAATTATCTCTTTTCTGCCATTCTTCAGGTATATACTTAATATTATATATACTATATATTTAATAAAATAACGATTTCCGTCTATATTCCCCCTTACCCGTCATGGTCCGGTCAGTGAAGTCCGTATTCCGGTTCACGGTCCGTTCCATCGACCCTTGCTCCAGGTTTTCCTATCTACCCTGTTTCTGTTCCTGTTAAGCACTAATTAAGGCAGCTGATGCCAGTTTGGGGCTGGTTACATAAATACCTTCAGAGACCAGGGCGTGGCTGCTGGATTGTTCTTGTCTTTACTCCTTGTATCCCTTCCTCTGCATTCTGTTTCCTGGCCTGATGCCTTGCCGGTAACTCCGGCCTCGCCAGAAGTTCTCGTTTCGCCTTACAATGCCTGAAGCCCTGCCTTGTCTTCCCATAACTATCGCCTCGCCTGACGTTCTGTCTTGCATGCATTGCCTGAAGCCTTGCCTTGTCGTGCAGTCTTGTCCTGGAGCCACGCTGCACCTAAGTCCCTTCCTGTCTCTTGCCTCCACCAAGGGAAACCAGGCCGTCTTGCCGCTACCTGGGATTGGTTCTAGCCCTTCCTGTCACTTGCCTCTATCGGGTAAGCCAGGCTGTCTTGCCGATACCTGGGGATGGTTCTGTCCCTTCCTGTCCCTTGCCTCCGTCGGTTAAGCCAGGCCGTCTCGCCGTTACCTGCGGTTGGTTCTGTTCCTTCCTATCCCATGCCTCCGTCGGGTGGTGAACCGCGCCTTGTCCAGGAATACTGCGCCCTTCCCAGGAGTTCCGCGCCCTGCCCAGGTGAACCGCGCTCTGCCCCGGAGGAGCCTGCCTAGCCTCAAGTCTGAAGACTGCAGCCTCCTGACTAGCCTCAAGCTGAAGACTCCAGCCTCCTGCCACCTGCCAAGCCTCGCCTCAAGTCTCCAGCCTCCTGCCAAACCTCGCCTCTAGTTTCCTGCTTCCTGCCAAGCCTCGCCTCAAGTCTCTGAGACTCCAGCCTCGTTCTTGCCTAGTTCTGGGGTCCGAGCCAGAGGCAATACCCAGGTACAGGGTCCTTGTCCAGTCTCTGGCTCGGAGTTCTAGCCCGGGCTCCTAGCTCTCTTGTCTAGTCCTGTTCCAGGTTCCCGGTTTTCCTGCCTATGTGCTTGTCCTCGCCCTGTATCCTAGTCCTGTCCATAGTACTTCAGTGTCTGTGTCTTGCACTTGGGTCCGTTTCCAGCCATCTCCTTATTACATTACCAGAATATGTATTCTCTCCTTATCTCCTATTTCGAAAACTTTTTCAAAATTTAGCTTGCTTGAGATGACAATAGCAAGTCCTCTTTAATGTCCTGATTTATATGAGGAGAAAAACAAATTACTGAAGTCCATTCTCTTTAATTTTCCATGCTCATTATCACTTATGTGAGTTTCCTGTAAATATATTACATGGCCTTGTTCTTTTTTAAAAAAATTTGCTAGAATTTTACTGCGTTTTATTGGATTTAACAGCCCGTTGGGTGTATCGGGTGTTATGTAACGAACCGGAAGCGATTAGGGAACATGAGGTATAAGAACCCCTAGTGGGCAGCGATCATTATGTCATTGAGCTCAAATTGAAATTTGATAGTGAAAAAGTAAAGACCACAAGACTATAAGATATAGGAGAAGAAGTAGGCTATTCGCCCCGTCGAGTATGGTCCGCCATTCAGTCATGGACTGATGCACTTTATCCAGTCATTCCCACTTCCCTGCCTACACCCCATACCCTTTGATGTCCTGGCTAGTCAAGATCCTAACTAGCTCTGCTTTAAATACACCGAATGACTTGACCTCCACAGCCGCACCTAGCAACAAATTCCACAGATTCACCACCCTCTGATAAAGTAATTTCTCCGCATCTCAGCTGTAAATGGACGTCCTTCAATCCTGAAGTCGTGCCCTGTTGTCCTAGAATTCCCTACTATGGAAAATAACTTGGCCATATCTTATCTGTTCTTTGATATTCTTTGACATAAAGTCTGATGTAGCAGAATTTCAGGGCAGTGAAGGAAATGACAATGGTATTAGAGAAGACCTGGCCAAAATAAGTTAGAAGGAGATGCTGACAGAGATAACAGCGAAGCAAAAAATGCGCGAGTTTCCGAGGAAAATAAGAATGGTTCGCGAAAGATGCATTCCAAATACATAGAAACGCACAAATCGCAAAACAGTAGAAACATGGCTTAAAACGGAATTCAAAGTTAACTAAAAAGCAAAAGAGAAGCCATACAACAAAGCAAAAATTGGAGGATAGACAGAGGATTGGAAACCTATTAAAACCCTCCCGAAAACAATGAAAGACCCGGGGAAAGGAACAAATATGAAAGCAAGCTTTTAAACAACATGATGACAGATGGAAAACACGTCGTTCAAGTATATAAAGCAATAAACAAATAAAACACAGATGAGAGTGGATATCGGACGGATGGATTAATGGAGGCAAAGAGATGGCAGATGAACTGGATTAGCATTTCGCATCAGTCTAAACTGTGAAAGACACTAGCAATGTGCCAGGTGTTGCAGAGTGTGAGGGAGAAGAAGTGAGTGCAGACACCTTTACAGGGGTGACGGTGATCAAAACGCTGAAAGTCCTCAAGATGATTTGGTCACACTGAACAGATGAACTAAACCCCAGGGTTGTGAGAGAGATAGCGTTAGTAATGCTCTTTGACGAATCATTAACCTCTGGCAAAGTTCAAGAGCCCATGCTATTACAGGAAAGTTATTCGCATAGATAAGACGATAAAACCAGAGGACATAGGAGCAGAAGCAGGCTATTCGGCCCATCAAGCCTGCTCCGCTATTCAATTATGTGCTGATCCAATTCCTCCGGATATACCCTTTGATGCCCTGGCTAAACAAGAACCCATCTATATCTGCCTTAAATGCACCCAATGACTTCACCTCTACAGCCGCCTAGTGGCAACAGATTCCACAGATTTACCACGCTCTGACTAAAATAATTTCTCCGCAATTCTGTTCTAAATGGACTTCCTTCAATTCTGAAGTCCATGATTCTATAAGATACCCCCCATTCTCTTAAACTCCAGGGAAAACAGCCCAAGAGCCACCAGACGTTCCACATATGGTAACCCTTTCATTCCTGGAAACTTCTCAGAAATCTCGCCAATGTCAATGTTTTTATATTTTATCCCTCGACAGATGAATGCCAACGTTGCATTCGCCTTCTTCAGTACCGACTCAACCTGGAGGTTAACCTTTATCGGGTCCTGCACAGGTACTCCCAAGCCTCTTTGCATCTTTGCATTTTGAATTCTCTCCCCATCTAAATAATTGTGTGCCCGTTTATTTCTTCCACCAATGTGCATGGCCCTACAATTTCCAACATTGTATTTCATTTGCCACTTCGTTGCCCATTCCCCGAAATGATCAGCCAATGCTCCACCCATGCTAGTAGCTTCCCTGTAATTCCATGGGCTCTTGTCTTGCTAAGCAGCCTCACATGCGGCATCTTGTCAAATGCCTTCTGAAAATCCAAGTACACCATATCTACTGCATCTCCTTTGTCTACCCTGCTTGTAATTTCCGCAGTAGTTTAGTCAGGCAGGATTTTCCTTTCAGGAAACCATGCTGGCTTTGGTCTATCCTCTCCATTCCCTCCATGTACTCCGTAACCTCATGCTTAACAGTCGATTCCAACAACTTCCCAATCACTGATATCAGGCTAACAGGCCTATAATTTCCTTTCTACTGCCTCCCACGCTTCAGCGAATTTGAGTCATCCAGTCATCCAGTACAATGGCAGACCGTCGACCTTGAAAGATCATTGCTAATGCCTCCGTAATCTCTCCAGCTACCTCGTACAGAGCCCGAGGTATATTCCAGCAGGTCCAGGAGATTTATCCACCCTCAGACTATTAAGCCTCCTGAGCACCTTCTCAATCATAATTTCATTGCACATACTTCATTTCCCTGACATTCCTGAATGTCCTCAACACTGCAGATATCTTCCACTGTGAAGACCGTTGCAAAATACGTTAAGCGTTGGCTGATTGGTAGTTAACACAGAGTGGGAATCGAAGAATCCTTTTCCCTTTGGCTGCTAGTGAGTTGTGGTGTTCGGAACGCTTCTGTTTATGCTGATATAGATGATTTAATTGAATGGCTTTATTGCCAAGTTTACAGATGGTACGAAGCTTGGCGGAGGGAACAGTAGTGTTGAAAAAACTGGCAGGATGCAGAAGGACTTAGACAGATTAGGAAACATGGGCAAATATGGCAAATGAAATACAATATTAGAAAATACATGATCGTGGTCTTTGGTCGAAGAAATAAATGTGCAGGCTCTTTGTCTAAGCAGGGAGAAAATCCGAAAGTCTGAGAGGCAAATGGATTGTGGGGCCTTGTGGAAGGCACCCGAAAGGTGTAAAGGTTTAACTTACAGGTTGAGTTGGTGGTGACGCAGGCAAACGGAATTTTACCATTCACTTCAAGAGGTGGAGATTAAAAGAGTGGGGATGTGATTCCTAGGTTTTATAAGACACTGGATAGGCCGTACCTTGAGTTTTAAGAACTAATGTGCTGGCATTGGAGAGGTTTCAGAGGAGGTTTACAAGCACCATTCCGGGAATAAAAGGGTTACCACATGAGGGACGCTTCATGGCTTTGGGCCTGTACTCGCTGGAATTTAGCAGGAAGAGGGGGGATCTCTTTGAAATCTTTGGGGAGTTGAATATCCTACACAGATCAGACGCGGAAAGGACGATTCACCTGGTCGGAGATTTAGGATAGCACAACCTCTGGATGTAAGATCGCCTCTTTAAAACAGAGTTGCGGAGAACTTTGTTCAGCCAGAGAGTGGTGAATTTCTGTACGGTGCTACCACAGGCAGCAGTGGAGGCTAGGTCGTGGGGTGCTTTTAATGCGGATATTTATATTCTTGGCTGACCACGTTATCACACGTTACGGTGCTAGGTCCGGGGAATGGGGCTGAGGAGGCGAAAATTAAGGATCAGACATGATTGAAGAGCACAGCAGTCTCAGTCGGTCAAGTGACGTAATTCTGCTCCTATGTCTTATGGTCTGATGGTCTTATGTCGGCAGATAATGTTAATATATTTCTTTAGTGGGCCCCGCATGTAGTTGTCGTTTATGACGTCTGTATTTCTGACGCGTATTTTTTATTCATCTATACTGCGACGTCCGTTGTTTTATTTATAAGTCATCCATCATATTCTGTGCCTGAATGCAAATATTTCCTGGTGGGAATTTAGGGATTGGGGATTCTCAATGGGTTTAATATATTTGTTTCTTTCAGCTTGTTCTATTTCACATTGGAGTGTTGAGCAGCCGCGCTGGCGCCAACGCAGGACGTAGCTACTGGGCGTCGATCATTATTGCGGCAGAGAAGCAGAACAAACTAACAGGAATAAATTTATTCTCCGTTTTCAGTGTCCAAAATTTGCGCGCCTGTCGCCCACGTTGCGCTGCATTAGAGATGGAAGTTTCCAGCTTAAAAGGCAACCTCGTTTTCCCGTAAATGATCCGCGGATTTCCAGTCGTACTTCTCCCAAGTTCAAAATACGAGACGTTGTACAATTGGGGACATCGATGGGTGCAAGACAAAGGTCGTAAAAAGGACAGGAAGTCCGGAAAGATTAATGCCTTTAGAAAATTTTGTTTGTAGATCCCTGGGATGATTGAGTAGCAAATAAATTTGTATTCGATTTCCGTTATTGTTGCATCCATATCAGAAATCAGACAGCAACTTGAATCCAACGCACAGGCCAGCGTCATAAATTCTTCAAAAAGTTTCGACTGAAGAAAATCGCATCGATACCAAACAATGATTTGTAGATAAAACTACAAGCGCATGTGTTGCAAATCTTATTCTGTAGATACTGCCGGGAAAGCTGAAAGATTTACAGATAACCACTATCTTCTCTGACAACAGCTGCTGTGCAACTTAGATGATATAGCAAGATAAAACCCCATTAACAGTACGTGCATCATGACCCAGGAAGAGCGTTACAGTATACCAGCACTTAGAACGTTTATTAAGATACAAAAAGTGTGATAGGGAGGCGGGAGTGGATAACGGCCCACAGGAAAACGATGCTGGAGGAGTGCTAACGGGGAACAACGAAATAGTGAAAGAACTGAGTAAGTATTTTCCATCAGTCTGCTATGTGGAAGACACCAGCGGTATGATGGATGTTCCCGGGTTCAGGGGGCATGCAGTGCTGGAATACCATAACTAGAGAGAAGGGTCTTGGGAAACTGAAAGGGCTGACAGTAGATAAGTCACCTCGACAGACGATCTACACTCCAGAATTCTGAAAGAGTTCGTGGAGGCGTTAGTAATGATCATTGACGAATCACTAGATTCTGGAATGGCGCCGCTAGACTGTAAAATAACAAATGTCTCCCCACACTTGAAGATGGTAGAGAAGCAGAATAAAGGGAGCTATCGGTTAGTCAGTGTAACCTAAGTGACTGGCAAGATGTTGCAGTATATTACTCAGGATGAGGTCTCAGGCTACTTGGAGGCACATGAAAAAACAGACCATAATCAGTATAGTTTCCTCAGGGAAAAACTTACCAGAAAAAAAAAATCTGTTGGAATTCTTTGAAGAAATAACAAGCAGAGTAGACAAAGGAGAATCTCCTTATTGTGTGTATATGGATTTTCAGAAGGCCTTTGACAAGGTGCCACACATGCGGCTGTTAATCAATCTACAAGCCCATTGCATCACTGGAAATATTCTAGAATGGATGAAGCACTTACTGATTGGCAACAGGCACAGAGTGGCTGTTTGGAATTAACGGAAACTCGTCTGACTGGATGCCAGTGACAACTAGTGTTCCACCGGGGTTCTACGTTGGGACCGTTTCTTCTTACGTGATATGTAAATGATTTCTATAATGGAATTGGTGCCATTGTTGCAAATATTGCAGATGGTATGACAATAGATGGAGAGTTACGAAGTTTTGGGGAAGTAGAAATGCTACAGTAGGACTTAGACATATTTGCAGAATAGGCAATGAAATGGCAGTTGAAGGCAGTATTGCGAAGTGTAGAGTATGGAAATGCACTTTGGTAGAATAAATGAAAGGGTTGACTGATTTCTAAATGGAGAGAAAATACAAAACAAACTGAGCCACACAGAGAATTTGGAGTCCTCCTGCAGGATTCACTAAAGGTTAATTTGCAGGCTGAGTCTGTGGTGAGGAGAACATCTGTAATATTAGCATTTATTTCAAGAGGACGAGAATATGAAAGCAAGAATGTAATGCTGAAACTTCATGAAGAATTGGAGTGTACTACTGCAGTTGTACAAGGCCTTGGTGAGACCACACCTGGAGTATTGTGTGCAGTTTTGGTCCCCTAATCTGAGGAAAGACATCTTTGCCATAGAGGGAGTACAAAGAAGGTTCACCAGATTGATTCCTGGGATGGCAGGTCTTTCATATGAAGAAAGACTGGATGAACTGGGCTTGTACTCGTTGGAATTTAGAAGATTGAGGGGGGATCTGATTGAAACGTATAAGATCCTAAAGGGATTGGACAGGCTAGATGCAGGAAGATTGTTCCCGATGTTGGGGAGGTCTAGAACGAGGGGTCACAGTTTGAGGATAGAGGGGAAGCCTTTTAGGACCGAGGTTAGGAAAAACTTCTTCACACAGAGAGTGGTGAATCTGTGGAATTCTCTGCCACAGCAAACTGTTGAGGCCAGTTCATTAGCTATGTTTAAAAGGAAGTTAGATATGGCCCTTGTGGCTACAGGGGTCAGGGGGTATGGAGGGAAGGCTGGGTTCTGAGTTGGATGATCAGCCATGATCATAATAAATGGCGGTGCAGGCTCGAAGGGCCGAATGGCCTACTCCTGCACCTATTTTCTATGTTTCTATGTTTCTAAGTTTCTATTACATGACTTATCAGATAAGATGGCTGTGGGACTTTGTTTACTAGAACTCAGAAAAAAATGAGCGGTACCTCTTAAAACTATTGAATGGTGCAAGGCCATGATGAGTGTATGTGGAGTGGATGTTTGCTGTGGTGGAAGACTATAGAACCAGAGGGCGCAGCCTCAAGATAGAGGGGCGACGTTTTAGAATGGAAATAAGGTGGAATTTGTTTATCAGACAGTAGTGAATCGAAGGAATTCTTTGCCACAGGTAGCTGTGGAGGCCAAACAATTATGTATATTCAAAACAGAGGATAACAGATACTTCATTGGTGAAGGCATGAAGGGGAAAACGCAACAGACTGTGGATGAGAGGAAAATTTCATTCTGCCATGATGGAATGTCAGAGCAGACTGAATGGGCCAAATAGCCTAATTGTCAATACAGAATAGACAATAGACAATAGGTGCAGGTGTAGATCATTCTGCCCTTCGAGCCAGCACCGCGATTCACTGTGATCATGGCTAATCATCCACAATCAGTATCTAGTTCCTGCCTTATCCCTATAACCTTTGATTCCGCTATCTTTAAGAGCTCTATCCATCTGTTTCTTGAAAGCATCCAAAGACATGGCCTCTACCGCCTTCTGGGGCACAGCATTCAACGTATTGGATAGGTATATGGACAGGAAAGGAATGGAGGGTTATGGGCTGAGTGTAGGTCTGTGGGACTCGGTGATAGGCAAAGTTCGGCAAGGACTAGAAGGGCCGAGATGGCCTGTTTCTGTGCTGTAATTGTTATATGGTTATGTTTATATCCACCACTCTCTGGGTGAAAAAGTTTTTCCTCAAGTCCGTTCTAAGTGCCCTAACTTGCATTCTTAAACTGTGGCCTTTGGTTCTGGACTCACGCATCAGCGGGAACATGCTTCCAGCCTCCAGCGTGTCCAATCCCTTAATAATCGTATATATTTCTTTCAGATCCCCTGTCATCCTTCTATATTCAAGTGTATACAATCCCAGTCGCTCCAATCTTTCAACATACGTCAGTCCCGCCAAGCCGGGAATTCACCTTGTGAACCTACGCTGCACCCCCTCAATAGCAAGAATGTCCTTCCTCAAATTTTGAGACGGAAACTGCACACCATACTGCACGTGTGGTCTCACCAGGTCTCACCAATACTCCAGGTACCTTAGGGCTAACAAGAGCGAATTGAGAAACAGCTATTAACGATCACATATCAGGCTCTTGATCCAGGGGGAATGCTTTCGCTCCATTCATCCTACAATCAATGGATACACTTCCAATGACTTTTCCACTGATATGCTCTCTCTCTCTCCCTATCTACATATATAATGATTTGGGATGGAAACATTTATAAATCTTACTATATGGACTATGTGTACCTTGTTCATATAACTATATAACAATTACAGTACGGAAACAGTCCATCTAGGCCCTTTTAGTCCGTGCCGAATGCTTACTCTCACCTAGACCCACCGACTGCACTCAGCCCATAACCCACCATTCCTTTCCTGTACTTATAGCTATCCAATTTTACTTTAAATTACAATATCGTGCCTGCCTCTACCACTTTTATTGCAAGATCGTTACACACAGCCACGACTTTCTGAGTAAATAAGTTCCCCCTCGTGTTACCCCTAAACTTTTGCCCCCAACACTCAACTCATGTCCTCTTGTTTGAATCTCCCCCACTCTCAATGGAAAAAAGCCTGTCCACGTCAGCTCTATCTATCCCCCTCATAATTTCAAATGCCTCTATCAAGTCCCCCTCAACCTTCCACACTCCAAAGAAAAAAACAAAAAACAACAACTTGTTCAACCTTTCTCTGTAACTTAGGTGATGAAATCCAGGTAACATTCTAGTAATCCTTCTCTGTACTCCCTCTATTTGTTGAAATATTTCGTATAATTCGGTGACCAGAACTGTACACGATACTTCAAATTTGGCCTTACCAGTACCTTGTACAATTTTAACATTACATCTCAATTGCTATACTCGATGCTCTGATTTATAAAGGCCAGCATACCGAAATCTTTCTTCATCACTGTACCCACATGAGATTCAACCTTCAGGGAACTATGCACCATTATTCCTAGATTCATCTGTTCTGCTGCATTCTTCAATGCCTTACCAATTACCATGTATGTCCTATTTTGATTAGTCCTACCAAAATGTAGCACCTCAAACTTATCAGCATTAAACTCCATCTGCCATCTTTCAGACTACTGTTCTAACTGGTCGAAATCTCTCTGCAAGCTTTAAAAGCCTACTTCATTATCGACAACGCCACCTATCTTAGTATCATCTGCATACTTAGTCATCCAATTTACCACTCCATTAATGTATACGACAAACAGCATTGGACCCAGTACAGATCCCTGAGGCACACCAGTACACACCGTCCTCCAACCTGACAAACTGTTATCCACCACTACTCTCTGACGTCTCCCATCCAGCCACTGTTGAATCCATTTTACTACTTCAATATTAATAGCTGACGATTGAACCTTCCTAACTAAACCTCCTTGTGGAACTTTGTCAAATGTCTTACTGAAGTCCGTATAGGCAATATCCATTGCTTTACCCTCGTCAACTTTGCCAGTAACATCTTCAAAAAAATTCAATAATATTTATCAAACATGCCCTTTCACACCCAAATCCATGTTGGGTGTTCCTCATCAGACCCTGTCTATCCAGATAATTGTATACACCATCTTTAAGAATACTTTCCATTAATTTACCGAACATTGACATCAAACTCAGAGGCCGATAATTGCAAGGTTTACTCTTAGAACCCTTTTTAAGCAGTGGAACAACATGAGCAATACACCCATCCTCATGCACCGTCCCCATTTCTAATGACATTTGAAATATTTCTGTCAGAGCTCCTGCTATTTCTACACTAACTTCCCTCAGGGTCCTAGAGAACAGCCTGTCAGGACTCGGAGACTTATCCACACTTATATTCATTAAAAGAGCCAATATTTCCTCTTCTTTAATCATCACAGTTTCCATAATTTACCTATCTCTTTCGCTTACCTTACACAATTCAATATCCTTCTCTTTAGTGAATACCGAAGACGAGAAATTGCTCAGAATATCTCCCCCATCTCTTTTGGTTTCACACATAGCTGTCTACTCTGATTCTCTAAGGGACCAATTTTATCCCTCACTATCCTTTTGCTGTTAATATAACTGTAGAAGCCCTTTGGATTTATTTTCACCTTATTGCCAAAGCAAACTCTTATCCTCTTTTAGCTATTCCATATTCTTTCTTAAAGTTATTTTTATAGTCATAGTCATAGTCATACTTTACTGATCCCGAGGGAAATTAGTTTTCGTTACAGTTGCACGAACTAAGAATAGAGTATAAATATAGCAATATTAAACCATACATAATTAATTTATAATGTGTAAATTATGACAGGAAATAAGTCCAGGACCAGGCTATTGGCTCAGGGTGTCTGACCCCCCAAGGGAGGAGTTGTAAAGTTTGATGACCACAGGCTTCCTATGACGCTCTGTGTTGCATCTCGGTGGAATGAGCCTCTGGCTGAATGCATTCCAGTGCCCAACCAGTACATTTTGTAGTGGATGGGAGACATAATCCAAGATGGCATGCAACTTGGACAGCATCCTCTTTTCAGACACTACCGTCAGGGAGTCAAGTTCCATCCCCACAACATCACTGGCCTTGAGGTTGTTGATTCTGTTGGTTTCTGCTACCTTCAGCCTGCTGCCCTAGCACAAAACAGCAAACATGATATCACTGGCCGCCACAGACTCGTAGAACATCCTCAGCATCGTCCGACAGATGTTAAAGGACCTCAATCTCCTCAGGAAATAGAGACGGCTCTGACCCTTCTTGTACACATCCTCAGTGTTCTTTGACCAGTCCAGTTTATTGTCAATTCTTATCTCCAGGTATCTGTAATCACCCACCATGTGCACACTGACCCCCTGGATGGAAACAGGGGTCACCAGTGCCTTAACTCTGCTCAGGTTCAGCACCAGCTCCTTAGTCTTTTTTCACATTAAGCTGCAGATAATTCTGCTCACACCATGTGACAAGTTTCATACCGTAGCCCTGTACTCAGCCTCATCTTCCTTGCTGATGCATCCAGCTATGCAAGAGTCATTAGAAAACTTCTGAAGATAGCAAGACTCTGTGCAGTAGTTGAAGACCGAGGTGTAAAAGGTGAAGGGAAAGGGAGACAAGACAGTCGCCTGTGGAGCCCCACTGCTGCTGATCACTCTGCCTGACACACAGTGTTGCTAGTACACGTACTGTGGTCGGCCAGTCAGGTAATTAACAATCCATGACACCAGGAAAGCATCCACCTGCATTGCTGTCAGTTTCCCCGCCAGCAGAGCAGGGCGGATGGTGTTTAACGCACTGGAGAAGTCAAAAAACATGACCCTTACAGTGCTCGCTGGCTTGTCCAGGTGGGCGTAGACACGTTTCAGCAGGTACATGCTTTATACTCCTCGAGCACCGCATTTACTACATTCTGCCTTTATTTGTTGTAGATAGCTCTATTTTTCTGAACCACGTTTCCAATATCCCTTGAAAAAAAAAACTCTTCGTCCCAATCCGCTGCTTCTAAATCCTTTCCCATCTCCTTAAAGTTAGTCTCTCTCCAATCAAAAATCTCAAATCTGGGTCCAGACCTATCCGTCTCCATAATTACATTGAATCTAACGGCATTGTGATCACTGGACCCGAAGTGCTCCCCAACACATAACTCCGTCACCTGACCGATCTCATTCCCTAACAGGAGATCCAACACTGCTTCTTCTCTGGTTGGCACCTCTATGTATTTCTGCAAAAAACCTACCTTGCACACATTTTATAAACGCCAAGTCATCCAGCATTACAGTATGGGTCTCCCAGTCTGTGTGTGGAAAATTGAAATCTCCCACAATGATAAACATGTGCTTACTACAAATATCTGCTATCTCCTTTCAAATTTGCTCCTCCAATTCTCGCTCCCCATTAGGTAGTCTATAATACACGAGCCCTCTAATCTATCATGCCAGAGCACCGCTGTAATATTTTCTCTGACAAGCAATGCAACACTTCCTCTTCATGTACCAATATCTTTCAATTTCCTATTTTAATTCAGCATATTTCTAGTGTTTATCATGAATTGCTTTCTGTAAGTTATGTGCGTTTGGAATTAACGTGTCTCTGAAATGAGTTATTCTTATTTGTTTATCCTCTGTTATATACAAACTGTTATTATGGTTTCTTCTGTAATAACTATCGGCAATAACATAATTTGTGGTATTCTTACTCAAGAACTTAATTATTAGGCGTATTACTATGGTGCTTGTTGCTGTTCATTACATTATTGTTGTGGTTATTATTTTTCTTCACAGCTCAAGCTGTTAAAACATGAGGTACGGGCATAGCCAAGCACGCTCATTTATCAATGGGTTGGAACTTTCATACTATTTCAGTGGTGTTTAGTATTGTGCCTTTCTGCATATTTACATACAGTAAATGTTGTTGTGTAGGCCTAATTGTCTAATGCTATACTTCAGTGCCTTCGGGATGATGCCAGTTGTAGACATTATCATTTGGACAATGTATATATACCCTGACCATGCTCTATATTCTTCCAGTTTCCTCTTTAAATTCAGCATATTTCTATTGTTCTTCACACTGATTTCTTTATGTTATGCGTATTTCGAATGGCTTCATCTATTAATTCATATCCAGACCGTTATTATATACTGTCCTAACTGAAGTTACGGTTCCACTGTTATATAATTTGTGGAATTCTGACTCTAAAAGTGGATCAGGCTTGTTTGTATTTTAAAGCAAGATTTTGATCAATGTTGTTTGCCACTAGATTGTTCCTGGGTAAGTGATCAGATTGAGTTAAACTCTTGCAAGATCCTTTAATGCTTTGGCTTATTTATGATTCTCTTACTGTTTTGGACATTTAGTGCCCTGAATTGGGCTGTCTTTTATTATGCATTTTTGACGTTTATGCCTTAACCACCACGTCTTGTATCGCCGCAATGAAGCCTCTGTTTCCTGGAAGAGGTATCCAATTCGGAGCCAAGCGTTCAACGCTTTCCTGTTGATACCTATTTTGCGCAAAATGTGGGAATGTCTTCCATGGGGAATTATACCTTTCGATCCATTAACATTTTCTTCTGCACTGATACTTTTTCTGGGTTGTGCTTTCATTTTAGTTTTGCTGTGTGTATTTCTTATCTGAATCTGGTATGCTCGCAAAGACTGCTGAATCCTGTTACCCTTGATGGAAATATATCCATTGAAGTTTTATCTGAATGTTCTGGAATTTTGTAATGCCTCCTCCAAATTAGTGTTAATCAGAGCGCGTTCGAGTTTACATAGTGTTTTCTAACAGTTGTCATATCAGTTCTTATTTTTCTCTGTAAGTATTCTTGATCGGTTTCAGAACAAGATATTATTCCAAAAGAACACTATAATATGGGTATAGAGAAAGTGTTTATTGACTTTGGTACATTTTACTGCTGACCTCTGCTTGCCATGTTTTCTGAAGCCTTGAAGTAAATTTTGGCGAACGTTGTCCCTTTATCACAATATGACACGTTTTCTCTGTTGATATCCCAGATTCTTCAAATTTTTATGCTCATCCACCAGTTACATTATGTCCTGCTGCTCTGTTTTGTCTTCAATTAGCTCTATTGCACCTTTTAATATCCTGCACTTACCTAATCAAAAGTTCATGTGTATATTTTTAGACAATAGTTATACTATTTAAATTAATTGTTCCAGCTTGACTGATGAATGACCTTATAATTTTAAATGTTCCAAGATGATATTATGTATTTGTTGTTGCTGATGTGTTTTTTTTCTTAGCTCACGTTTATAAACCTGCGGCACGGGCATAGCCGATCACGCTCAGTTCTCAATTTCTAGGAACTTTTGGACTATTCTAGTGGTGTTTAGTATTGTGGCTTTATGACGATACACAGATGATGTTGTGTAACCTAACTGGTTAATGCTACTGTGCAGTGCCTTTGTAGTGTTATATGCGATGACAGATATGTACTTTATGATCTTTATGTTCCTGTTACTTTGAAAGGAAAGGTTAAAAGTTTGAGAAAGCAATGGTTTTCAAGGGATATTGGAGGTTTGGGTCGGAAAAAGAGAGGGATCTTCAATAAATATAGGCAGCTTGGAGTTAATGAGGTGCTCGAGGAACATAATGAATGTAAAAAGAATCTTAAGAAAGAAGTTAGAAAAGCTAAAGAAGATACGAGGCTTTGGCAAGTAAGGTGAAAATAAATCCAAAGGGTTTCTACAGTTACGTGAATAGCAAAAGGTTAGTGAGGGATACAATTGGTCCATTAGAGAACCAGAGTGGATGGCAATGTGCGGAGCTAAAAGAGATGGGGGAGATTTTGAACAATTTATTTTCTTCGGTATTCACTAAGGAGAAGGATATTGAATTGTGTAAGGTAAAGGAAACAAGAAGGGTAGTTATGGAAAGTACGACGTTTAAGGAAGAGGAAGTACTGGTGCTTTAAGGAATATAAACGTGGATAAGTCTCCGGGTCCAGACAAGCTATTCCCTAGGACTTTGAGTGAAGTTAGTCTGGAAATAGCAGGGGCACTGACAGAAATATTTCAAATGTCATTAGAAACGGAGATGGTGCTGGAGGATTGGCATATTGCTCATGTGGTTCCATTATTTAAAAAGGGTTCTCAGAGTAAACCGAACAATTATCGGCCTGTGAGTTTGAAGTCAGTGGTGGGTAAATTGATGGAAAGTATTCTCAGAGATGGTATATATGATTATCTTGATAGACAGGGTCTGATTAGGAAGAGTCAACATGGATTTGTGCGTGGAAGGTCATGATTGACAAATCTTATTGAACTTTTTTGAATGAGGTTACTATGAAAGATGATGAGGGTAAAGCGGTGGATGTCGTCTATATGGATTTCAGTATGGGCTTTGACAAGATTCCACACGGAAGGTTAGTTCGGAAGGTTCAACCGTTAGGCATTATTATCGAAGTAGTGAAATTGATTCAGCAGTGGCTAGATGGGAGACGCCAGAGAGTAGTGGTGAATAACTGTGTGTCAGATTGGAGGACGGTGTGTAGCGGTGTACCTCAGGGATCTGCACTGGGTCCAGTGTTGTTTGTCATATATATTAATGATTTGAATGATGGGGTAGTAAATTGGATTAGTAAGTATGCAGATGATACTACGATAGGTGGCGTTGTGGATAATGAATTAGGTTCTCAACGCTTGCAGGGAGATTTAGGCCAGTTAGAAGAGTGGGCTGAAAAATGGCAGATGGAACTTAATGCTGATAAATGTGAGGTGCTACACTTTGGTAAGACTAATCAAATTAAGACATACATGTTAAATGGTAGGGCATCGAAGAATACTGTAGAACAGAGTGGTCTAGGAATAATAGTGCATAGTTCCCTCAAGATGGAATCTCATGTGGATAGGGTGCTGAAGAAAGCTTTTGGTATGCTGGTCATTATAAATCAGAGCATTGAGTATAGGAGTTGGGATGTAATGTTGAAATTGTACAAGGCATTGTTGAGGCCAAATTTGGAATATTGTGTGCATTTCTGGTCACCGAATTATAGAAAAGATGTCAAAAAATATGGAGAGTACAGAGAAGGTTAACTAGAATGTTACCTGGGTTTCATCACCTAAGTTACAGAGAAAGGTTGAAAAGTTTGGTCTTTATTCTTTGGAACGTAGAAGGTTGAGGGGGACTTGTTAGAAGTATTTAAAATTATGAATTAATTGTTCCACTTTAAAGATGAATGACCATATAATTTCAAGTCGTCGAAGATATTATTATTTATTTGCTGTTGTTGTTTATTATTTTCTCTCCGCTCACCCTGGTAAACCTGAGGCACGGGCCAGCCGATCACTCTCAGCTCTCAATTTCTAGGAACTTCTGGACTATTCTGATGGTGTTCAGTATTGTGGTTTTCTAACGATACACCGATGTTGTTGTGTAACCAAACAGGTTAATGCTATTGTGCAGTGCCTTTGTACGCTTCTATGTAATGCCAGATATGTACTTTGATAATAAATTTACTTTCAACTTTGCACCATTAACTTTGGGTGGGTTTGGAATTTGAAACGCAGATCCCGAATGGTGCTGAAGGCGGGTACTCACAGTATTTATGAGAAAGGCAGTCGAATTGTCAATGAATTAAAGTCCACGTAGCAAGTGCTTGAATTTTGGATTTTGTGGTAATTAATTGATAATCATACTGATAATAATTTTCTGAAGAGTCTGCTTTTGTGCTACGCAGCTTTAAGTCCAAAGGTATAAAGTATAAGTGGTAAATTAACTGGAATCATTTGGTGATTTTTGTACCTGTGGTTGCATACGGCTGGGCCTCAAATTCCAGAAAAGAAAGGCAGGTGCAGTTATTGATAACATTGGCAAAATTCTACCTTCAAATGCAAGAGTGTCGGAATCATGGGCCCGTTCGATTCTCAAAAGATGGAGCAGATGGCCTAGCAAGGAGAAAGCTGGAAAACTGTTCCAGGTTTTGCTATGCAGTTATACCCAAATGAAAATAGGAATGCAGACCCACGTGAACAACTTTTCAAATACAATGACCACAATTCCATGAGCTATAGATCGTGTTTTGGAACGGAAAAGGTGTGGGCATCTCTCTCCGGGAAACTTATTTAGGTGAAGGAAGCTTCCTGTTAAACGTGAAGAATCGGAACATTTTGAGGTCTGTGGTGATAAGAGCAAACACCAGAGCCACACCTTCAAGGATCCCTGTTGCAACTTTTCTGCCTAAAATGGCAACAATGTTTGCTATTGGTGAGTCCATTCTAATACTGTGCAGTAACGCTTCCTGCTCTCATTGTCGCCTATTTAAGAGTACTTTTACTGGTTATTTAATAGAGACGCTCTATGTTGAATCGAGCCGTAAACTGAACAGCTATTGTTCCAGAAAACTATCAGTGAAATTCTTTTTGATCTATGTGCAAGAAAGTGAAATGGAGATTTTGTGGATTCTTGTGTTGCTCCTGCACATTCCATGCTGTAAGTAACTTTATTTTCCACTTTCCTTGAACTATTCGCAACTCAAGATATTAAAATCTCTGAACGGCTTTGAGCCGTTTCGTAAGTGAGACCACTGCTGATTTGTTTCTGGGAGCCTCCATAGGAAAGGTGTAATTGTAATGTGGAGGATGCAAAGAGGGTTCATTACGATGGAGCATAATGGAAAGCCGCGTACACACTGTTTAATTTTATTTTGCAGCAGGTATTTACACCAAAGATACAATAGACTTATCTGTTGCCATATAACTATCACTGCAGGAATCAGGCATATAAAGTCCATCCGCAATTTAAACTCATATTTTGCTCCGTCACTCGAGTGTTAACGTGAATAATTCAGCCACGGCTCGTTGTTAATAGAAATAAGAGTAGATATCCATAAAGGTCCTTTGCTTATTCTGTGCGTTGATCTGGGATATTACTCCATGTATCTGCCGGCTCAGGAGGGTTAAGGCTGATCAATTCGAAAGACCATGCCGTTTTCAAGCATTGATCACATTCAGCAGACTGTGCTGTCTTTGAATCGACATGTTTATTCATATTAATGTTGATGTTCTTTCATGGAAGTTAGTTCTATCAATGAAATAAAGATAGAGTAGCGAATGTTGGAACTACAAATCAGCGGATTTATTTCTCTGCTACACGATCATCGAGATATCTTTTCAGATTCTCAGAGGAAATCCAAACGTATTTTCTGAATCTGATATGTTTTACAGATTCTGTTGTGAGCTAGATAAAAGAAAAACGAAGCTGAAATGTCTTGTAAATTAACATACTCATCAAATCGAACACCAAGGCGTCGACGACAGAAAATCAGTTATTCATTGTTTTGTTTTGTTTTTCTTTTTTGCATCGGTTGTAACTGAAGGCTCAGAATTGAAAGATTGTATTACCACAACGATTAGAAAAGACTCTGCCTTCGAGAATAATTATTGTTTCAATGCTGGTCCGAGTTCTTCCAAATTTTCCACCATGCCGAACGGAGATAAAGTTATGGAACGGGTAGATTTAATCGGTATTGGGAGGCTGAATGTGTTACTATATTTTTACATTGTTTTCTGCAATTTGCATATCATTTCCCAGGAATTTGTTTTCAATTTGCATAGAGTCTAATTTAGGATATTAACGGCATCAAAGACGATGGGGAGAATGCAGACGAATGGGGTTGAGAGTGAAAATAAATAAGACGTGATTGAATAGTGGAGCAATCGCATATCGTCTAAATGCTGCATCTCTCCACTAACAACCCAGCTGGGCTCTCTGTCCAGAGCACGGATTTTGAACCTGAGTTACAGCGACCTCTTCCTTAATGCTATTGACCCATTCCTTAAAATACGTTGGTAAACCCTGCTCCAAAGAAATTCCGTGACCTATTTCAAAGGAATATTGTTCAGTTCTCTTTACTTTCATAATGTAATTTAACGTCACTGGCCTATGTCATGAAATTTGGTGTTTTCCGTTAAGTATATCCTTAATGTATTGCAAAACAAAACAATGAAAAGATGATAAAATACTATACACACACACACACACACACACACACACACACAATACACACAAAGGGAGATTAATAAGTTCACGGCCTAAGGTAGAAGAGACAATTTCCGAAAACCTAGCACATTTGTTTTTCAACATAACCCGCTCCTACATTTACACACTTACACCATAACTCATCTTCTTCTACCTTCGGCCACGAACTTATCAATCACAGCTGCTGTGGACCACTGTCTCGAGGTCCATGACGCCGACTTCTACAAAGAACGGATCCATATGCTCCACGACCGCTGGTCTAAGTGTGTAATGTAGGAGGGTACTATGTTGAAAAATAAATGTGTTAGGTTTTCAAAAATTGTCTCCTTCCACTTTAGGCCACGAACATATCAATCACCCCTCGTAAAAATAAAAAGAGGGCTATTCCTGTGTGATGAGGGTTATCAACGATGTCTGTCACTTCTGAGGTATCACCGTTAGAAGGTGTACTTGATGCTGAGCAGACCAGTGTCTATGCTGGAGCTTGCAGAGTTCAGAATAACAATTAAAATCAGTATCAGATTTATTATCACAGGCATAGGTCATCAGACTTGTTAATGCTGCAGCAGTACAATACACTGCATGGTACTAAGTAATAAATAAATAAGTAAAACAATTACAATAAAGATATGCATGCATATTAAATTGTTAGATTAAAAACAGTTTTTTGCAGCTTTTTTTCCGATCCTGTGCAGTGCTCCTTCACCCTCCTGTGGAACGACTCCGAAAGATTCACAACAGTGAAATAATTGGCTGCTCCGGTAGTGACTGGGAAGTTCGCAACGAAACAAATGAATCTTAAATACAATGGAACCTGTTTTAGTGCTCTACTCTAGCTTCCATCTGCTTGGGATTTAATCATCCTTTCGACCTCATTCCCCTTGGAGAAATTTCTGCATTTGAGCGTGGTGCAGAACACTGACTGTGAAAGATTTAATTTTATATTTCTTTGTGTCCTGCTGCAGATAAAATAAATAACAAATTGCTGGGGGATGCGAGGGGGGGGGTGGAGGGGGGGCGTGGGAGTCGGGCAGCTTTTTTAGGCAAATGAGTTCCTGTAGCATATTCTTCTTTCTTCGGAGTTTAGCGTTTGTATTCTCTGGTGTCACCACATTGTTTCCCCGACAATAAAGCGTCTTTTTCGAGTTTGATAGAACACGGAACATAACGCAGAGAACATCGCCACGGGTCCTTTTGACAACGATGTTGCTCCTAACATTTAACCAACTATAGGATCAATCCAATGCTTCCGTCCTTCTTGGTAATATTTCGTGAAGTTGCCATCGCCACCTTTACCCTATACAGAACTAACTGCACTATTTTCTAAAACAGACAGACGGACTCTTCAACGTCTTTAGCATGGGTGGCAGCCGGAAAACGCACTTCACCGACTCTAAACTCCCTTAATGAACAAAACACCGCTCCATTTTACGGGATCCAACATCAAATTCGAAATACAAATTTCCTCAATATTGTTGGGAGAAGCAGTTCCATTCCGCTGGGAAACTGCGTGGTTCACTGACAAATAAAGAGATGTAGTTGATGAAATATTGAAATATTAACACAATATACTGATATTCCCTGCTACATCTGTGAAGAGATATGCTCTACGTGAATATCCTCTTCACATTCTATTGTTTGCGACGTATTTCATTTCGAGAGAGGAAATATTATTTTGCCACTTATATTTCCACAGTATATTATACAATCTGTCCCGTATTAACCCAGAATAGTACCGTTGGAAACAAATTTGATTTAGGCTGCCCAATCAGCGGCAAGAGCCGGCCACAGCGACGAGGTTTCTCGGAGGTCGGAAACGCTTGTTCAAAGGCAGACCTTCAGGCACGCGTTCAGGCAGCCCATTAAGCAGTAGACGCAGCCCACAGAGACAGTTTTTTTGCAGGTCGGCGACGCTTGTTTTAAAGTACAGAAAATAGAAACGAGGCGGTTATTGCTCGGGCGGCTATTGCTTGGAATCGGAGGGTCAGATTTTGGTTCAGAGGAGGCTTAGGCTCAACAGGGGCGTTGGTCACATCTGAGGCATCACGTTTTGAAGGTGTATTTGATGCTGAACAGGCCAGTGTCCATGAAGGAGCTTGCAGAGTTCATAATCACAATCAAAATTAGCATCAAATTTATTATCGCAGACATAGGTAATCAGAGTTGTTAACGCTGCAGCAGTATATTGCAATACATAGTACCGAGGAAGACATAAATAAGTAAATCAATTACAATAAGCATATACATATATATTAAATAGTTAGATTAAAAACAACATTTTGCAGCTTTATTTCGATCCTGTGCAGTGCTCCTCCATCTTCCTCTGGAACGACTCCGAAAGGTTCACAACAGACCTTTCAGTGAAATAATTTGCTTCTCGGGTAGTGACTGGGAAGTTCGTAAGGAAGCAAACGAATCTTCAATGCAAAGGAACCAGTTTTAGTGCTGTACTCTAGCTTCCATCTGGTTGGGATTTAATCACCGTTTCGACCTCGTTCCCCTTGGAGAAATTTCTGCATTTGAGCAGAACATTTGCTGTAAAATAGTTAATTTTATTTTTCTTTGTGTCCTGCTGCAGATACAAAAATAGCAAAATACTGGGGGGAATCGGGCAGCTTTTTCAGGCAAATGAGTTCCTGTAGCATATTTTTCTTTCCTCGGGGTTTGGCGTTTCTATTCTCTGGTGTCTCCACATTGTTTCCCCTCAATAAAACGTATTTTTCGCGATTGATAGAACACGGAACATAACGCAGCATAACATTGCACGGGTCCTTTGGACAACAATGTGGCGCCTAACTTTTAACCAACTATAGGATCAATCCAAAGCTTCCGTCCTTCTTGGTAATATTTCGTGAAATTGCCATAATTTCTGCAATCGCCACCTTTACCCTATACAGAACTGTCTGCACTATTTTCTAAAACAGACAGACGGATTCCTCAACGTCTTTAGCATGGGTGGCAGCCGGAAAACGCACTTCACAGTCTCTAAACTGCCTTAATGAGCAAAACACCGCTCCATTTAACGGGATCCAACATCAGATTCGAAATGGAAATGTCCCCAATATTATTGGGAGAAGCAGTTCCATTCCGCTGGGAAACTGCGTGGTCCGTTGACAAATGAAGATATGTAGTTGATGGAATATTTGAAATATTAACACAAGGCACTGATATTTCCTGCTACATCTGTGTAGAGATACAGACTGACACTTCTTGAATATGCTCTTTACATTCTATTGTTTGCGACGTATTTCATTTCGAGAGAGCAAATATTATATTGCCAATCATATTTCCACAGTATATTATACAAACTGTTCCGTATTAATCCAGAATAGTACCGTTCGAAACTAATTTGCTTTAGGCTGCCCAGTCAGCGGCAACAGCCGGCCACAGCGACGAGGTTTCTCGGAGGTCGGCAACGCTTGTTCAAAAGGACAGCTTCACTGGTTTACGCACGCATTCAGGCGGTCCATTAAGCAGTAGGCGCAGCCGACGGAGTCGGGTTTCTTGCAGGTCGGCGACGCTTGTTTTAAAGTACAGAAAGGAGAAACGAGCCTGTTATTGTTAGGGCGGCCATTGCTTGGAGTCGGAGGGTCAGACTTTGGTTCAAAAAAGGCTTTAGCTCAACAGGGGCGTTGGCCTGGGTAACTTTATGTCAGATTCCTTTTTATCTGTGAGTGTAGCACATGGCCGTTGCGTGTTCTTCATGCCGGATGTTGGAGTCCAGGGAGATCCACAGTGCCCTAGGGAACAACATCTGCATGGTGCATCCAGCAGCAGCTCTTTGAAAACGTGCTAGAGATCTGGAGCAGCATTCGACGCCCTTCGGCTTGTACGGGTGAGTGAGGAGATAAACGATCAGAGTTACAGGGAATAGTCACCCCTAAGTTGCAGGAGGCGAGTAGTTGGATGACTGTCAGGAGGAATGGAAATGTCCGGTGACCTTCCTAGGGAATGTCAGAGAGACCAGGTTTCTGACACTGAGCATAGTGGAAAAGAGAAATAGGGAGAAGAGGGGAGCGGTAGTGATGGGGTACTCAATAGTCACAGTAACAGGGAGGAGATGCCGCCGACGTCAACGGAGCACACGAACGTCATGCTGCTTCCCAGCTGTCAAGGTCAGGGACGTTATGGTTCTCCTGCACCAAACTTCCAAGGGGGAGGGGAAGCAGCCAGATGACTTGGTACGTGTCGGTAACACTGTCATAGGAAGGGGAAGCAGAAAGGTGATGGACAGAAGGCTTAGAGAGCGAGGGAGAAAGCTGTGAAGCAGGAACTTCAGGGTAGTAATTTCTGGATTGCTGCTGGTCGAAACTGGATGATTTGGCAGATTAATACGTTACAGCGATACTGGTGCAGGGGGCAGGGATTTAGGTTCTTGGATCATCGGAATCTCTTCTGAGGGAAGTAGGATCTGTACACGAGTGAAGGATTGTGCCTGAGACCAAGGGTTACAAATATTCCCGCGGGCAGGTTTGTTGGAGTTGTTGGAGAGAGTTTAAAGTAACTTTGCAGGGGGCTGGGAACTGGAGTCTAGGGATTCAGGAGAGCACGAATGGTAAAAAAAAAAGAAAAAAAAAAGGAAAATATAACATTCACTCAGACTTTCGGGAAGGCATGCAGATAAACGGACAAGAATACACATTGCTGGGTGAGTCTCAGAGCATTAGTGATGGTGACAAAAAGGTCAGCAAATACAAAACTCAAAATTCCATATGTAAATGCACGGAGTACAAGAAATAAGATGAATAATCTTGTTGAAGTATTACCGTTTGTCAGGTATGATGTTCCCAATACCTAATTGTGGCTGATAGTGAAGGCACTCATAATGACGTTTAGTATTGTAAACAGTTTTGGGCTCTTCATCTAAGAAAAAGATGTGCTGGCATTGGAAAGAGTTTAGAGGAGTTCCATAAGGATGATTCCAGGAATGAAAGGAATATCATCCGAGGAAAGATTCATGGCTCTGGATCTGTAACGCTGGAATATAGAATGATGAAGAGGGTTCTTATCGCAAACTTTCGAATGTTGAAAGTGTGTTTCCCATGATGAGGTAGCCTACGGCAAGAGGACACACCCTGTAGTAGAAGTATGTCCATTTAAAACAGAGATGCGGAAAATCTATTTAACCTTATGGTGGTGACTTTGTTGAATTTGATACCACAGGCCGCTATGGAGCCAGGGCTGTGGGTGTATTTAAGACAGATCTTAATTGGCTTTTGATTGAACACAGCGTCAAAGGTTACGGGGAGAAGCTGGGGAGTGGAGCTGAGTTGAATGAAAAAAAAAAATCAGCCAGACTTGAATTGCGGAGCAGGCGACGGTCCAAACGGCCTAATTCTGCTCCTATGTCCGATTGTCTTACGGTCTTATGGCTCGATGCTGAGGGGTCGGCTGTACCTTGTTTCTCAGGATTTCAGAAAGATGTTACTTTGTCTGAATACTGGAGTCAGTACTGTATAACTGCCCTATGAAGTAATCATCAACAGAAGAGATTCTACAGATGCTGAAAATCCAGAGTAACACACGCAAAATACTAGAAGAATTTTGGAGACACGACAGGATCCATGAAAGTAAATTTGGATTGGATAGTTTAGGCGGTGCCAATTCTTTTGGAGCCCTGATGAACCGTACAGAAACTATTTATTTCCCTCTGTGGATCTGCCTGACATGCTCTAGTATTTTGTGCGTGTTACAGTGATTGGATAAATAAATATTTTAATATCCATACAAGGGATATGATTTTCACACCGTGAGTAAATATTTAACCTCCTATATCTTGTTGTTCCTGAAACGTTGTTTGCGAGTTACCCTCTTCAACCGCTGCGGAATTCGAGGTATTTGTATAGCCATAGTTCTTCTTGGTGGAAGCCAGCATTTTAAATTTGCAATGCGAAGAGAACGAAACATGTTAGCAGTATAAACGGGTACTTGTGTATCGTCCTTGCTTAATATCTCCAGAAAATAATCGGCCAAATGTAACAGAACAATCCGAATAACAGGTATGTTGGTGAGTCAGAACAGTGGGTGGCTCGTTAACATGCTTCTCTTTCGCCTTGGAGAATGGAGACCATAATGATAAAAATTCTATATCGAAAAATTCAGAACTAATAAAAGATACAGCAAGCACTATGGTAAATGCTTAAAGGAAGAAACTACAGAATCAGCTTCCTCAGGCAATACTGGGGAACTCTGCTGGCTCGGCAGCATCCTTGCAAAGTCAACTTTTAGAGCTGATAAAAGATGTCGACACTGAACATCGACACTTAATTCCTCTCTATCCCTGTCCCCTAGGTTGATGAATTCCTCCGTCAATGTCCGTATATTACTCTGGATTTCCAGCATCTACCGAATCTCTTGTGTTCATGATTTCCTGCGGAGAATATAGGAGTAGAATAGGAAAATAAGCATTAAAGGATGATGTTTGGAAATCATTTGATTTTTTTCTGATGGCGACACGGTGATTAATAACGATATTGCAACCTGTTATTCGGATTGTTCTGTTACATTTGGCCGATTATTTTCTGGAGATATTAAGCAAGGACGATACACAAGTACCCGTTTTCTTCCGATTGTTCCTTGAAAGAATATCCAGCAGTTCCGTATAGGGTACGCTCCATTGCAAACAATTGAACGATTGACATGTTAGCCTTTAGAACATAGAATAACTTTTATTTTTGCTTTTTATGACTCTTGATATCGCTGGACATCGAAAGAATACGAGAAATTCTGCATATACTGTAATTCCAGAGTAATACAGACAAAGTGCTGGAGGATCTCAGCAGGTCAGGTAGCATCTGCGGAGGGGAGTAAGTAAATGGCTTTGTTGAATTAGACAGACTCGATATGGACTTCATTTCCCTTTTTGTAAGGCTGCGGATAAATCCTCTTTTAACTATTTTCACAGCTGGAACCATGATTTTTAATCTGATGTACACAGAATGCGTGAGATATTGCTGAACAACGCAATATAAGAGGTTAACTTCTAAAAGATTTTGCAATTACAAATGCTATATAGTGAAAATCGGGACCGTTCCATGTAACTTGTGTTAATATTGTTTAGATAGATCATAATTAAATCGGTGGTAACTATAGTTGTTAGGATTTGAACATCAAAAGATATAATATCATCATCATCAATGTGTCACAAGTAGTATAACGGGACCGATCATAGTCCACGATTGTTCTTGACATATTGCTCAAGGAATGGGGTTGCCATTGTCTCCTTCTCGGCAGTGTCATTACAAGGTGGGTGACACCAACCATCACAAATACTCTTCAGAGATTGTGTGCTTGACGTTAGTGGTCGCAGAACCATGGCTTGTGCTATACACCAGCCGCACGTTTAAGAAAACTTGGACAGATACTTCCAGGTGCAGGTCAGTGGGACTAGGCAGAAATACGGTTCGGCACAGATAAGCAGGGCCAAAAGGCCTGTTTCTGTGATGTAATGTTCTACGGTTCTATGGTTCTATGGTTCTATGGTTCTATGGCATAAATAGGATCAGCGGGATGAGTTGAAGTGTTTCTGGGGGAAAAAGCTAAAATGTTGACTAACACAGGAATGAAGTAGTTTCGCTTGACTACACACAGTAAACGGAATATAGGTAGATGATCTTATAACGCATTGAGATGTTGGTAGGTAGGACATTTTAGACTTCACTGAGTCGTAGATAAAATGTCGTAAATGGGAGCTTAACAACCAAATATAAACATTACATCACAAGGGCAGGCGGGTAGGCAGAGGTGGGTAGATAGCTCTACAGTTAAAAGAAATTAAAAGAGAAGGAAGATGTAGAATCCTTGCGGGTAGAGTTAATAAACTGCAAGGGTGAAAAGACTCTGTTGGGAGATATATGCAGGATTCCTAACAGTATCCATGATGTGGGGTACAAATTACAACGGAAGTTTGAAAAGCAGTCACAAAAGGGCAATATTACGATAGTCTTTGGGAATTTCAACATGCAGGTAGTTTCGAAAATTAGGTTAGTGCTTATCCCAAGAGGGAGAACTTGTAGAATTCCTATGAGTTCCGCTTTAAACAGCAGTGAGCAGTGACTGGTTGAGCACACTAGGGGAATTCTGCATTGGGCATAATAACCCTGATTTTAATAGGGCGCTTCGAGCACAGACCCTATGCTCAGGATATGATAGATTTCACCCTGCAAGTTGAGAAGATGAAGCTAAAGTGCGAAGAATCAGTAATGAGTTGTAAAGAGAACTGTTGAGGCACGTGAGAGGAGATCACCAAATCTGAATGAAGGGGACACGAGCAGGGATGACGACAGAACAGCAAAGACTACAGTTCTGGAAGAAATTCAGAATGGATAGTTGCGGGATAGACATACTGCAAAGAAGATGCATTCCAAAAGTAGAATGTCGAAGCAGTGGCTGACAATGGAAGTCAAAACCAATATAAAAACAACAGTGGGCATACAGCAATGTGGAAATTAGTGGGAGGATAAAAGATTAGGAAGTTTTCTAAAATTAACAGAAGGACTTAACATTCATAAGTAGGTAAATATTAAAGAAGTTAGTTACCCCATAATATCATAGGGGACATACTTTTTTTCAGATCTATAAAGACAAGAACAAATTCAGGAGTGGATATTGAAACGCTGGGAAATCACGCTATTAATCGGGGACAACGAAATATCAGATGAACAACATAAACAATTTTGCATCTGCCTGTAACTTTTTTTCCTGAGGTTGGATGGGATTGCAAACAGAGGTTATGGGTTAAGTGTGAGAGTCGAAAGGTTTAAGGTGAATGTGAGAGGAAACATCTTCTCACAGAGGTTCTGAGAGTATGGAACGAGTTATCCGTCCAAGTGCTTTATGAAGCTTGATTTCAACGCTTAATCGAAGTTTCACAGGTACAAGGATGATAGAGGTATCGAGGCCAATGGTTGGTCGTCGACAGGCCGATGGGAGTACAGTAGAGAGTTTAACATATTTCGGCATAGAATAGATGGGTCGAAGGTCCTGTTTATCTCTATACTTTTCTATGACTCCATAACTCTAAATGCAGCCAGACCTGCTGATTTCCTCCAGCATTTCTGAGAGCAAGAAATAACACGGAACTGTGGAACATATTCATACTATTTAATTTAATTCTACTTTCTGTCTGCTTTGTGTTGTTTTAATATCTAACAACATAATTTGGGCTCAGGTTACACAACTAACCATTATCTCTTTTTTTAAGATTTCGGACAAGTCAGAATGGTGGGAGAGTTCTCACGTTGCCTAGGAAATTTGCAAATTAAATTCCGAGATCAGTGGCTGCCCGTCTGTAGCAGTCAATGGAATACGGTCTACGGGGAAATCCTCTGTAGGCAGGTTGGATGCGGTTCTTATGACAAATTACAAGTCAGACCTATTTCTCCCGAAGACGGACCTGTCCTGCTGAATAACCTTCAGTGCAAGGGAAATGAGACTTCTTTATCGGAGTGTTCGTTCACTGTTTCAAACCAGGAGGAATGCCAATCTGGGGTGATCGTATACACCTTCTGTAAAGGTATTTGCACTCTGCAATTTTGTTCAATATTCTCGTTCACTTACTGATCCTTCGATTTAAAATTTCCCGAACTATTCGTAACTGTGTAACAAGCTGTCTTTCTTCCATTGGCTCTGTCGTCATGGTAACCAACCAACCAAAGCTCTGGACATGGCAGATACAGACTGTGAGATAAATTTTAGTCTTTATCTCATAACAACAAAATGTATCCTGCTCTAAGCGGCTTTTGGGTGTAAAAAATATATATTTCCGTCAGATTTCATCTACTTTTCCCGCTGATATTCTCTGACTGGGGTTACGCTTCGGCCAAATTATCGAAGAATTTTCAGAAATCGCTGTCCACATTCTTCTCGTCAGCCCTCATTAATCTAATCCATGTTCGGTTTTTCAGCTTGTGTGCCGTAAATATGAGGGTTCCGATTCAAAATGTGTCTGGAACTGATCGTCCTGCCACCTCCCAGCCTGTACATTAAGGTTCCTCCTAGTCTCCACCCAACCAATGGGATTCCGCTGCCTCTCGTTCCAGACTGATCACCAGTTTAGACAAATGCCAGTTTCGGGCTGCCGTCAACATCTTCTGCCTCATTTATTAATCAACTCAATTATATTCTACCGCCTTCTTCCTTAAACTTTGACTCATCAAGTCAGGAACACCCTCCGCTTTAAATATGCTCACTTACTCATTTTAAACAGCTGCCGGTGGCAGTAAGTTTCACCGATACATCACCCTCTGGCTAAATAAATTTCTCCACACCACTTTTCTAATTGGACGTCCTTCATTTCTGAGGGTATGCTCGCAGATTTTGGACCCCCTGCTATAGGGAACTTCCTGTTCTCCTCCACTCTACATGCCGGCATACAAAAATAGCCATACTAGAGATAGTAACAATTCACTTGCGAATCTGCTGGGATGGTCGCTCTGTGTCCGCAACTCTTGAAGCGGCCTTCTCTGCATTTGTGAGTCCAATCGTAAATTGCGGGACTGCACCGTCAAACACGTCCGTTCGAACTCCAAATGTGGGAATTCCCGGTGTTAAAATATTTTATTCCAGTCAATTCCGACATGTCGGCTCATGGCTTTCTCATTCCAAGCAATGACGAAATCCAAGCAAGGCACATGAAATGCTGAAGGATCTCAGCAGGGTAGGCAACATCTATGGAAAAGAGTAAACACGAAGAAGCGTCTCGGCCCGAAGCTGTTCTTAATAGATGCTGCATGGCTTGCTGAGTTCATCTGGCATTTTGTGTGCTTTGTCTCATGTATTCCCCTGTCTGGCCTCTTACCTCTTCTCAACTGCCTGTACCTCCTGCTAGGTCCCCTCCTCCTTCCCTTTCTCCTATGATCCACTCTCCTGTCCTATCAGATGTTTACCTCTGGAGCACATAACATTTCCTACACATTTAACTTCCCATATCACCTTCCAGCTATCCACTTCCCTGTAGCCCCAACACTGTGGCCTATCGTCTCCCCACTTCCTGTCCAATCCTGATGACGTGCCTCGGCCAGAAATGTCGACTATCTATTTATTTCCATAGATAATACCTAGCCTGCTGTATGTCATAAATATTTGTGATTTTATTTTGTGGAAATGTTGTTACTCTAAGATTTTGTTTACCGTCTGTTAGTCCTTAGTTGATATTGCTGTTTAGGCCAAAGTCTCCACCACATTTGAAAGCCACGATGTGGGGAAAAAAAAGCAAAATTTAACGTGGAGCCGTCCTGATTCGAAATGCTCGATTATCCTGTCCGCTGGTGGATCCATCTTCTCCCTTCCCTCAGTAATATGATAATATGTTCCACTTTCAGCTCTGGAGCACCGAGCGCGTTAAAATACTTCCAGCATTCGCTTTCTGGTGCTGGAGAGTGTAGGCAACCCAACAACGCAGAGCAATTGGTTAGAAGAGGTCAAATACACCATTCTCTGACTCCTGCATTATCTTTTATATCACTGAATCAATCCATAGACACATAAATCAGTGCAATTGCACTTAAATTAAGAGAAGAAATTGGGTTCTTTGTTGATCCACTAGCAAATAGTTACGACAATCATATCCAATTCATTCAGTATATAATATGAAAAAGCATTAAGTTTGCCAAACGTATATTCTCAATATTCATCCATTTGAATTCATTTTTGGCAAATAGATTTGAGAAGCATTTGAGGGACTCTAGAAGTAGACGGCAAACTCTCAGCAAAATAAGGCGTTCGCTTGGAATTCAAATTTCTTGAACCAGTGGGTAGTGTGTTGGTGGATTTAATTACCACGAAATGCTGTAGAGTTATTCGGTTTATTTAAACACGGGGTTAGTAGGTTGTTCGTCAGTCAGGGTGTGAAAGGTAGTGTGGAGAACGCAGAGGAATAGTGTTGAGAGTGATGATAAATTAGCCATAATGCAATGTGGATCAGTCGCGCTCGGCCACATGAACTAAATCTGCTCCAATATCTCATGAGCATTTGGTCGAAATACAACTGATAAAATGTTGATTTGCACATTTTCTTTTTTTTTAATTTCCCACCTCCCCTTTTGGAAATTTGAACATATAACAAAACCAAAATCATGACTCATACTTGATGAACTTCAGAGAGGGAAAAAAAATTACACTCGGTTTACATTTGCTGGTAAGTCAGCACGATGAAATAACATGCACTACCGAGGAGAGGTAGCTAGCTATGTGGCACTTCCCCTGTAATGACTGAGGAGTATGGCCGTCCATGTAGGTCTACAAAACAGGATCATATCGAGAAAGAGAAATAATGAGTGCAAAGTGATCAGGGCGACATTATCTCTGAAAACATACAAACTGATAGCTGTGTTGATATCCTGATGGAGTATAGTTTCCCCGTACTCATTCGGTCACCTTGATCTCCTCAAGGGATATGCAATTTCAGCATTCATCCGGAGAGGAATAGAGCATGGAAGCAAAGATGTAATGCTCAAGATGTGTGAGGCATTAGTCAAACCTCACTTGGAGCATTTCTGTGACGCTTGTTTAATAGCGAATGGGTATTGTGGAGCTCCAATAGCAGGTTCACGAAAATGATCCTGGAAATAAAAGGGTAGGGAGCACTTGATCGCTCCGCCCTCGCTGGAATTCAGAACCATGCGTGATGAAGGGAGATCTTATTGAAACCTCCCTAACGATGAAAATCCTAGCTAAGTACATTTGGTGAAAATGTTTCCAACAGTGGGGAGTCCACGATCAGAGGCCACAGCCCCAGAATAGAGGACCGTCCATTTAGAACAGAGATCAGGGAAAAAAATATTTCTCCAGAGTCTAGTAAATCTGTAGAATACGTTGCCACAGATTACTGTGGAGGCCGTGTTATTGGATATACAGTACACAATGTGGATGGTAATAGGTTCTTAATTAGGTATGGCGTCAAAGTTTACGTGGAGGAAACAGGAGAATGGGGTTTGATAGGGATAATATATCAACCATGATTTGTTGGAGCAGATTCGCTGTACCGTATAGGCCAATTTTGTGCTTATGTTGTGGAGTTTCATTTTCATATCATTTTAGTCTCTATTTATAAAGACCAGATATTTCCGTCAGCGAATTATGCGTCTTGTATGAATCCATTAAATCCTGTTTTATTTTAACAGTATCTGAGAAGGACTAACTCGATACATTTTATATATATACAATAGATAAAGAACAAGTGGTTCTGTCAGATGGAGGCAGCCCTTGTGCTGGGAGAGTAGAAGCAACCAACTACCCACCTTTATTCTTCATTATCTGCGGTCGTAATTGGGATATGAATGAAGCTGATGTCCTGTGCAAATTCGCCGGCTGCGGTGATGCTGTATCGTCATCGGGGAATTCACAATTTGGATATTCACAGTGGCCCGTACTGCAAACTGAAATTAGTTGCAGTGGTACCGAGAATAACCCCTGGACGTGTGAAAGGAGACGACTGGTTCACCCTAACTGCTCTAAGGAAAGTGAAGCAGCCGGCGTTGTTTGTGCGGGTAAATTCTTGTTTGTGATATTCTCGGAAAATTTAAAATAGAGCGGCACCCCTCCAAAACTACCGAAGGACATAACTGAATAAGGACTGACACTTCTAAATTAACACATACTCCTCCAAGCAGTATGATGGTTCACAGCTGCATGTGAACCTTTTACTGTAACTAAGCAATTTTAAAACAGTCAGTCTCTAGACAAGTCACTAACTTTGAATGGAATGCAAAAATATAGGAAAACGAAGCAAAGGAAAGTATATGTTTGATCGCAACGCAGAAGACAGAGGTCTACAGAGCAGCGAGATTAACCATGCAATAAATACAATTAAGGAAGGCGTTTATCTCTGCGTTTTTTTATTTGTTTGCTTGCTTGTTTGTTTATTTGCCTATTAACAGCTAATTTACTTACTTATTCGTTCATTCGTTCATTCATTCATTGACAGGTACAGTATGGAATAGACCCTTCTGGTTCAGTGAGGCACATCGCACAGCAACTCACCTAATTAACCCTTGCCAAGCACGGGATTTTTTATGATGATAAATTAACCTCCCAGTCAATACGTCTTTGGACTGTGGGAGGAAATCGGAACACATAAAGAGAACCACACTGTCAAAGGGAAACATTATGTAATATAAGTAACACATTTAGGTTTAAACACATAACTTAATATAGTGTTTTCTCTCTGAGAGATGATGACAAAAAAAAAGTAGTCCGAAGTACAGGTTTGGAAGCAGAAGTATTTGTGAAGCCATATGCAACAAGTAAGAAGAGGCATGCTGTATATGCTCGGTATCTCTGAGAGATCATATGTGTTAGCGACAGATCAGATGTCATACCACTCTGATGCATTCAGAGAGAAAAACAAAAAAAGTATTTTCGGTGGGTCGCTTAAAGACGATTGCTATTGGGAGGGAATAAAATGTTTGGAAATAGGCTACACGGTTTATCTGCATGGGGTATAGATACAAAGCCCGAGAGGTCAACTGAGTAGTATGTTTTCCGTGTCGTCAGTCTCCAGAAAAGAGATCTCACATCTGCAACGGTGGCTGAGCATTCAGCTTCATTACAGGCGGTCGACTGGGTGATGAGATAACAACCCTTTCCGTTTCAAGAATGTATAAAATGTAGTAAGCTCATTGGTAAGGAAAGTTGTTTTTGACGATGCTGTCGGACATTGTTTTGTCATCTGCTGTAGCATGCAAGCTCTGTCACGACTGATGGCTGGTCTGGCAGTCGATGTTTGAGTAGTGTTGTCTCTTGACATACCCCAACTTTCCGGGGTTCGTTTACCGATTTCTGGTAAAGGTCTGTGAATGCTGCAGGACTACATGTTAGTGAGGAGTGGGCCTCCCGCTTCATTCATGACTTCCGGTTTGGGAATACTAATATTAACTTCTTCGGTGCACAGTCCTCAACAATGCGTCTAAAGCTTGTCATAGCGGTGACCGAGCAGGAGCGCAACCTGGCAGGCGGATGTACCGAAGTATAGACGGGGTTAGATCGGCCATCTACCTCTAGGGGGGCCTGATCTTGACTTCCCTGGTACACTCCGTAGTATCAGTAGACTATCACAGGATCAGATTTAATATATTTGACATTTGAAACGTCATGATTTGCGGAGCTGTTGCTTTGGGACATCAGTGCGGTGCAATCCACAAGAATAAAATAAAACAAATTATGAGAATAAGATACATAAATTAATAAAATAAATGGATTCAAATGAGTAAAACAATAATACAGTGAGGTAGTTTACAGGAGTTCATTGTCCATTCAGAAAGCGGATGGCAGAAGGGAAGAAGCTGTTCCCAAAACTGGCAGTGTGTGTGTTTATGCTGCTGTACCTCCTCCTTGATGATGGCTGTGAGAAGAGAGTACGTCCTGTGTGTTAGTTTCCTTCATGACAGATGCAGGCTTTTTGACGCATCGCTCTTTGAGGATGCGCTCGATGATAGAGAAGATAGAGTCCATGCTAAGCTTACAAATTCTCTATCTCTTTCCGATACTCTGCAGTGGCCCCTATATGCCAGGTCTGAATACAAAAGGACAAAACACTCTTCACAGTACATGGAAAGAAAACTGCAAGAGAATTAGGTGAAATGCTAAGTCTTCTCAAACTCCAGATGAATTCAGCTACTGTCGTGCATTAATCTTAGGATTGTCACTTGAATCTGGAGTTAATTTTCTGCTTATTTATTGCAGGACACATAATGCCCAGACTGGTTGATGGATACGACGAATGTTCCGGAAGATTGGAAGTACAGCATGGAGAGACGTGGGGCACTGTGTGCGATTCAAATTGGGATTTACAGGATGCCCGCGTGGTGTGTAGATCATTGAAATGTGGGGAAGTGATCTCAGTAATCGGAGGGGCATACTTCGGCGAGGGCAGCGGTCTGATGTGGCAGGAGTCCTATGAATGTGATGGCAATGAGACTATGTTGTGGGATTGTGCAACGAAGTCAAGAAATAAACACCACTGCACGCATAGAAGTGCTGTGAGCGTTATTTGTTCAGGTAAGTACTTCAGTCCTTTATACGACTGGATGCAGAGAGCGGAGAGAACTGATAACAGAGAGATAATAATGTATTATTTCCAATACTTATCAGCGATTTAATTCGAACTCTTGTACGGACAATCAAAACTCAAACGAGATAGGCTCTATTAGAATTCTGCGTTTCAAAGTTCAAAGTTGAAAGTAACTGCGCTAAGATTCATTTTCTTCCGTGAACTCATGAGCAACTGATGGGCAAACGAAGAAAAACTGTACAAATACAAGAAAAGTAATAAGAAATAAATAATACTGAGCACTTCAGTTGTAGTGCCCTTGAAAGTGAGTCCATGTTCAGTGATCAGTTCTGTAATGAGCTAAGTGAAATCATCCATGCCTGTATCAGAACTATAGGCAGAATAACCAGGGTCTCGGCTGATACCAAATGGCATATTCCTCACAGCCTGGAAGCAGTCTGGTCATCATGGATAAAGTCGAGTGCCATTACACCAATCCCGCCACGTTCCGTGAGCGTATCTTCGTATTATACCTGGAGATAGCGACTGAGAGAGAAATGGATCAGCCATTATGAAATTGCAGAGCATAATCTATTGTCCAAATGGCCAGATTCCGCTCCCATATCTTATGGTCGTAATGTGTTAGTACACCCACGAAGGATTCTGCGAACAGCATGTACACAGGCTGATTAGAGGACAGGCCATACTGAACCTATTACCAAACAAAGACTCATGCTATGTCTCAAATGTGCCGCTGGACGAGTAGTTGGGAGATAGTGACACAGCTCGCGGCTTTTTCGGTACAATCGTGTATAAGCATAGCAGAAGAAGGGATGGGAAGATATTTAATTGAGCGAGGGTATTTCCCGTACACTCAACAGCAAATTGATAATGTTAATTTATAACAGATGTTCTCCTAGAAATACACAGGAGAAATATGGAGGTTGTAGCGGGAGAAGGTTTTTTCCATTGAAATAGAGAACAGAAGGTGCGGTTGAAGGGACTATGCTTGACAAGAGGAGGAGTACTGCATTATTAACGCTCAGGAAGCAATATTCAGACTTTTGGCAGTTATAAGGTAGCCAGCAGGGAGAGAGAAATTCGCGGCTGTTTAATGTAATTTCCAGTGAACGCGAAGGAATTGCATGTTACGTCAGACCCTTTGGGGCAGAAAATGAACACAATGACAGAACACAAACAAATATAAAAGATAACATCATTTTTTATACATAGATTGATTGTATGTCAATAAATTGATTCTGGACCTGTGAGTGTCTGTACGTAAGTTAACAGGAAATTATAAAGTAGTGGTGGTGGTGTGTGTGGTGGGGTCGGTCGGTACTGGACAGTATAACAGCTTTCCCCTATTCTTTCAATTCAAAAGGTCAAAAAGGACTGCGGTTAATTGGTGGCAAGGACAGATGTTCGGGTAGAGTGGAAATCTTACGGGGTGAAACGTGGGGAACGGTCTGCGATGTTTTCTGGGATTTAGAGGATGCGGCTGTCGTCTGCAATCATCTCCATTGTGGAGCGGTGTTTTCAGCGCCGGCGGGAGCATTCTTTGGTGAAGGAAATGGTCCAATCTGGAAAGACGTCACTGAATGTCGCGGTAATGAGATGCGTTTGAATGACTGCCGCATTTCATCATGGAGAGACCACCCCTGTACACACAAAAATGACGCCGGCGTTATTTGTTCAGGTAGGTGAATTGCCGTTAAGTATCAGCCGCGCTTATCAAAATAACAATAGTTTGAAAGTAATGGTAATAACATCAATTCAGCAACAACGAATTGAGCTATACTTATAACACATTTTACAGATGGAGGATTTGAAATTATAGTCTCTTTCATCAGTTAAGCTAAAACAATTAATTCGAAATAGTAGAACCAATTTCGAAAGATATAAACATGAATTTAGCAAACACGAGGAAATCTGCAGATGCTGAAAATTCAACCAACAAAGATCAAAGTTGCTGGTGAACGCAGCAGGCCATTAAGCATCTGTAGGATGCCCTGATAAAGGTTCAGGGCCGAAACTTCGACTGCACCTCTTCCTAGAGATGCTGCCTGGCCTGCTGCGTTAACCAGCAACTTTGATGTATGTAACATGAACTAAGGACTGGATAAATGTAGAACCTTAAACATAAAGATAGGTGCTATTGAATTAAGAGAATACAAAACAGAAGAGTAGGATGCAATCACACTGAAGGATGAATATAAACAATAAAAGTATCTGGGATATCACCCAGGAAAGGAAATAGATCCCGTTTGGAAAAAAAATGAAACTGTTGGACGGATTTTACCCCAAGGGTTAATACAATCTACCAGACTGAGCCCAACAGTAAAAATATAACGGAGGCAATAAACACTTTCGCTATACCTATATTAATATATCCTTTTGACAGATATCTTGGTCCGAAACTAATCTGGAAAATTTACAAAGAAAAATAAGATCTGAAGAGACAAATTTCATAAAGCATTATGTACATCGAATGCGCTGAAGTTAACTCTGCCAGGGCAAAAGGGCGAAAAGGAATATGTTGCATTAAAAGTCACACATCAGTCACATGAAAGGTGATAAATGTAGAAAATGTCAGGGAAAGCCAGAAGTAATCCAACAAATTATAGGATCTTCTTGCAGTTAAACACAATCTGATTAATTATACAGGCAAAATTAAATAGCAAACATCACATCTGAATTTTGCTTGAAATACAAAATCATAAATGAAATCTACCGAGGTAAAAATTCAAGTCTGATCTAGCTTTAGAGTCAAATCAGGCAGATGCCACAAATTATATTATGATCGCTCACTTATTATAGAAGGACAATATAAAATTACCGTCGAGATATAACAATACAGGATAAACAAGCAGGAACACAGATTTAAACAGATAACGTAAAGAAACCAGTAAGTGATAAACACCATAAATATGCTGAATTAAAAGAGGGAATTGGAATAATTTGGAACATGAGCAAGGTACACATCGTTACGATAGTAATAACAGCTGGTGTCATTCCAAACTCACTACACAATACAATAAAACCGTTATGGTTACACAGTAATATCTATGTAAATATTCAGAAAGCCACAATATTAAACACCGCAAGAACACTCTGAAAGTGTCTTGTAATTGTCAATAGATCCTCGTTAGCTCTGACCAACCACAGTGATTACAACCTTGAGGAAATGTGAGCAAAATAATTAATAGTTTTCTAAATAATAAATTATATATGTAAAACAGGAGAAATACGCTGAGTAAAAAGACCGTAGGACCATTAGTCAAAGAGCAGAAGTTGGCCATTCAGCCGATCGAGGCTGCTCCGCCATTTGACCATGAGCTGATCCATTCTCCCATTTAGTCCCACTTCCCCGCCTGATCACCATAACCTTTGATGCCCTGGCTACTCAAATACCTATCAATCTCTGCCTTAAATACACCCAATGACTTGGCCTCCACTGCTGCCCGTGGCAACAAATTCCATAAATTCACCACCTTCTGCTAAAAGAAAAAAAAATGGCATCTCTGTTCTTAATTGGCGTCCTTCAATCCTTAAGTCATGTCCTCTCGTACTGGACTCCCCCATCATGGGAAACAACTTTGCCACGTCCACTCTGTCCATGCCTTTCAACATTCGAAATGTTTCTATGAGATCCCTTGTAAACTCCAAGGAATACAGTCCAAGAGAGGACAAACGTTCCTCATATACTAACCCTCTCATTCCCGGAATTATTCTAGTGAATCTTCTCTGTACCCTCTCCAACGTCAGCACATCCTTTCTTAAATAAGAAGACCAAAACTGCTCACAGTACTCCAAGTGAGGTTTTACCGGCCCCATAATAAAGCCTCAATATCACGTCGTGGCTCCAATACTCTATTCCTCTAGAATGAATGCCAGCATTGCATTCTCTGCCTTCACCACCGACTCAACCTGGAGGCTAACCTTAAAGGTCTCCTGCACGAGGACTCCCAAGTCCCGTTTCATCTCGGAGCTTCGAATACTCTCCCCGTTTAAATAATAGTCTGCCCGTTTATTTCTTCTGAAAAAGTGCATAACCATACACTTTCCAAAATTGTATTTTATTTGCCACTTGTTTGCCCGTTCTTCCAATCTATCCAAGTCTCTCTGCAGACTCTCTGTTTCCAGGGCACTACCGTCCCCTCCTCCTATCTTCGTATCGTCAGCAAACTTAGCCACAAAGCCATCTATTGCATAATCCAAATCGTTGATGTGCAACGTAAAAAGAAGCAGCCCCAAGATAGATCCCTGTGGAACACCACTGGTAACCTTTTCCAACCATCCAATTAAAGGGGAAACTTTGAGAATGCAGAGTTTGCATGTTCCTGTCAGGATTAAAGGCAAATTGAATAGGAATAAGGAACCTTGGTTCTCAAGGGATATTGCAACTCTGATAAAGAGAAAGAGGTAGTTGTATGAAATGTATAGGAAACAGGGAGTAAATCAGGTGCTTGAGGAGTATAAGAAGTGCAAGAAAATACTTAAGAAAGAAATCAGGAGGGCTAAAAGAAGACATGAGTTTGCCTTGGCAGTCAAAGTGAAGGGTAATCCAAAGAGCTTTTACAAGTATATTGAGAGCAAAAAGATTGTAAGGGATAAAATTGGTCATCTTGAAGATCAGAGTGGTCGGCTATGTGCGGAACCAAAGGAAATGGGGGAGATCTTAATATTTTTTTTAGCGTCTGTATTTACTAAGGAAGCTGGCATGAAATCTAGGGAATTGAGGGAATCAAGTAGTGAGATCATGGTAACTATACAGATTGAAAAGGAGGAGGTGCTTGCTGTCTTGAGGAAAATTAATGTGGATAAATCCACGGGACCTGACAGAGTGTTCCCTCGGACCTTGAAGGAGACTAGTGTTAAAATCGCGGGGGCCCTGGCAGAAATACTTAAAATGTCGCTGTCTACGGGTGAAGTGCCGGAGGATTGGAGAGTGGCTCATGTTGTTCCGTTGTTTAAAAAAGGATGGCAAAGTAATCCGGGAAATTATAGGCCGGTGAGTTTAACGTCGGTAGTAGGTAAGTTATTGGAGGGAGTACTATGAGATAGAATCTACAAGCATTTGGATAGACAGGGACTTATTAGGGAGAGTCAACATGGCTTTGTGCGTGGTAGGTCATGTTCGACCAAAGTATTGGAGTTTTTCGAGGAGGTTACCAGGAAAGTGGATGAAGGGAAGGCAGTGGATATTGTCTACATGGATTTCAATAAGGCCTTTGACAATGTCCCGCATGGGAGGTTAGCTAGGAAAATTCAGTCGCTAGGTATACATGGAGAGGTGGTAAATTGGATTAGACATTGGCTGGATGGAAGAAGCCAGAGAGTGGTGGTAGAAAATTGCTTCGCTGAGTGGAGGCCTGTGACTTGTGTTGTGCCACAGGGATCAGTGCTGTGTCCATTGTTATTTGTCATCTATATCAATGATCTGGATGATAATGTGGTAAATTGGATCAACAAGTTTGCTGATGATAGAAAGATTGGAGGTGTAGTAGACAGTGAGGAAGGTTTTCAGAGCCTGCAGAGGGACTTGGACCAGCTGGAAAAAAGGGCTGAAAAATGGCAGATCGAGTTTAATACTGACAAGTGTGAGGTATTGCACGTTGGAAGGACAAACCAACGTAGAACATTCAGGGTTTAATGGTAAAGGACTGAGGAGTGCAGTGGAACAGAAGGATCTGGGAATACAGATACAAAATTCCATAAAAGTGTCGTCACGGGTAGATAGGGTCGTAAAGAGAGCTTTTGGTACATTGGCCTTTATTAATCAAAGTATTGAGTATAAGAAATGGAATGTTATGATGAGGTTGTGTCAGGCATTGGTGAGGCCGAATCTGGAGTACTGTGTTCAGTTTTGGTCATCAAAACTGAATTACAGGAAGGATATAAATAAGGTTGAAAGACTGCAGAGAAGGTTTACAAGGATGCTGCCGGGACTTGAGAAACTCAGTTACAGAAAAAGGTTGAATAGGTTAGGACTTTATTCCCTGGAGCGTAGAAGAATGAGGGGAGATTTGATAGAGGTATATAAAATTATGATGGGTATTGATAGAGTGAATGCAAGCAGGCTTTTTCCACTGAGGCAAGGGGAGAGAAAAAAAAAACAGAGGACATGGGTTAAGGGTGAGGGGAGAAAAGTTTAAAGGGAACATTGTGGGAGTTTCTTCACACAGAGAGTGTTGGGAGCATGGAATGTGCTGACAGACGAGGTGGGAAATGCGGGTTCTCTTTTGACATTTAAGAATAAATTGGACAGATACATGGATGGGAGGTGTATGGAGGGTTATGATCCGTGTGCAGGTCAGTGGGACTAGGCAGAAAATGGTTCGGCACAGCCAAGAAGTGCCAAAAGGCCTGTTTCTGTGCTGTAGTTTCTATGGTTTCTATGGTTTGTATGGCGATAGGATCCAATTATACCCACTGTCTGCTTCCTGCCAGTCAGCCTACGCCCTATCCTCGTATGTAACTTTTTCCGTAATTCCATGGGCTCTTATCTTGTTATGCAGCCTCATCAGTGGCACTTTGCCAAAGGCCTTCTGAAAACCCAAATGTGCAACATTCACTGCATCTCCCTTGTTCAGCCTACTTGTAACTTCCTCAAAAAATTGTAATAAGTTTGTCAGGCAAGGATTTTCCTTTAAGGAAACCATGCTGCGTTCTGCCTATCTTGTCATATGCCTCCAGGTACTCCGTAACCTCATCCTTGAAAATCGACTCAAATAACTTCCCAACCACCGATGTCAAGCTAATAGGGGGCTTCCTTGCCCCCCTTCTTAAATAGCGGAGTGACATTTGCAATCTTCCTGTCCTCCGGAACTATGCCAGAATCTATAGACTTTTGAAAGATCATCGCTAATGCCTCCGCAATCTCCACAGCTACTTCCTTCAGAACACGACGGTGCATTCCATCTGGTCAGGGATTTTTATATACCTCTTGACTATTCAACTTCCTGAGATTCACGAATCTCCGGCCAAACTTCCCTACAACTTGTTCTGAATCATCACATTCCTTGAGTCTGCCAGTTGTCCTCTGGCCAGCCTCGTTCTGACATCTTTTTTACAGTACGTTAGAACGTAAGCGTGTTAGTCTATTTCTTTGCAGTAATGGTTGCATAGCATATTTGCAAAGTTTCTAATATAATTAATTTTGACCAGCTTGGATACTTACGGATGTGTAACTGTTGTTCACAATATGCTGGTGCTGAAAGTCCAAGGACATCGATAACCAATTATATCTTCCAGCGGATCACTGGCATTTGCGGCTGGCTGCTGGAGAGGGCCGATGCGATGGCCGAGTGGAGGTTTATCACAGCGGCGTCTGGGGCAGAGTAACTGACGATTTGTGGGATTTCAAAGACGCAGATGTGGTATGCAGACAGCTGAAGTGCGGCTCCGCAGTAAATGTTTACAACCACGGGAAGTATGGAATTGGGAAAGGGCCTGTGATAATGAGCAACGTCAGTTGTATTGGAGGTGAATCCTACCTCTGGAACTGCACTTTCACACAAGCGGAACATTTAACTCTCGGTGGTGATGTTGGTGTTTTTTGTTCTGGTAAGAACATTCTGTTCTTTCATAAAGTATGTACTCTGTACAGTCATAGAGTGTGTATTCTCCGTGCTTATGTGCCATTCACATGGATCCCATTTGCATATTTATCACCTTATGAACAATGAAATCAACACCAAACGATACGACTTTCTCTGCGCCGAGCTATGATAGGGAAGCATAATTTATCACCATTTTAGCAGTCTTGATTCCCTGTTTCCATATTTGCAAGGGAGGCAAACATCTGCCTAATACTGCCTAATACTTTTACAGCTAGTCTATCCACAATGGTCTAGAACCAATACGACCACTCTGTATTCCTGGAAAGATTATTCCTGACTTGCTGAGTTCCACCAGAAATTTGTGTGTGTTACTCTTCATTTGCAACATCTGCAGAAGCTCTTTTATATATCACAACCTAGAGTTAGCTTCACTTTCTAGTACATGTTGTCATTTTGATACGATTGGCCATCGCCGCAGTGAGAGCCGCAGACTAATCCAGTTCAAGTTCACAATCACATTCTAAGCGTAGTAGTAATCGCTGCAAAAGAAGTACATAATTAGTGCACTCCTGTCAGATCAAGTCTGTGAAAATTTGAACCACAGACTGGAAGGAAATAAGAAAGGTTACACTTTCAAAAAGTGCAGAGGAATGTTGAAAGGATGTGATCAATCTGTAATCCATCCCAAATATCCTCAGTTCTTCAAGTAAGAATTTGCGAACGTGGTTGCTCATAGACTATTTGCTCCACTCCCATCAGGCGGAGGCTACATAGTATCCACGCCAGACTCATCAGAAACAAAAACTGCTACTTTTCCCAAGCAATCACGCTGATCAACAACTCCAATCAACATCACACACCTCGACACACTCAACCCCCACTGCTTTATCATTTCGTCAGAGTAACCTTATGTACAAACACTCCTGTGCCTTGCGTCTCATTATAGACATTATTTTGTATTTATTCTGTAGGTTTTGTATTGTGTTCTTTATCTTACTGTTTTTTGTTACCGCTGCATTGCAACCGGAGAAAAGAATTATTACGTTCTTCTGTTCAATGGTTTATTGGAAACGAAATAAAACAATCTTGAACTTGACTTTGAGCTTAAAGAATACAAACACCCATAGCGCAGCCCTCTCTTTTCTTATAAGTGGCCAATGTTTTCAGAATTTATATTAAGCACGGTAATGAAGTGACACTTGATAATTATCTGTCCAGCTTGCTTGATTACAAGCCTTAGTCAAGCTGTTTCCTGAAAGTCAACTTAGTTAATTAATATTATTTCGTGCTGCAGATAATATTCCCGTCAGGCTGGTCAATGGTGCAAGTCGTTGCGCCGGAAGGGTAGAAGTTTATTACAACGGAATCTGGGGCACCGTCTGCGATGATGCTTGGGATTTAGTAGATGCACATGTTGTCTGCAAGGAACTGAATTGCGGACATGCTGTTAATGCCACGAAGACCAGTTGGTTTGGCAAAGGTTCAGGTCCTATCTGGATGGACAACCTCAAGTGTTCAGAGAATAATTCGGCCTTGTGGCAATGTCCGGCGAGACCATGGGGCGAGAACGATTGCATTCACAAAGAAGATGCTGGAGTTATCTGTTCGGGTGAGGAGATTCTTCAGGCATGCAGACATGCGAATGATTTTCTCTCTCTTTCATGAAGTCTATATTTGACAAACCGGTGTAAAATAATTTGGCTATGATAACCGATACAATTGGTATTGTTATCTCATCGAATAACCACCAACACTACCACCAATGCCAAAAAAAAAATAAAATCGATGAGTTATCTCCAAATAAATCGAGAAATATTACGATAAAGTATATTTTAAATTCATTCCGAGTTCTGTGGTAAACGATACTAATCTATCCTCTCTCGAGAGTAAACGAAAGCTGCATGTTCGACATCCTCTGTCAGCGTTTGAGCGAGGCCTGTCTCCCTCTACCTCACACTTGCTCTTGCTGGTTGAAGGTGCAGGGATCGTGGTTTCAGGACAAGGTTTCATCGGCACGTATTGGTGCTTGGATTCATTTTTTATAGGACTCGGCAGATCAAGTTATATGCATTTCCGGTTTCTGGTTACTGCAACTGAGTCTGGCTCTGTGAAACTGAAGAGAAGGGACGAGAAGACGCACGCTGAGAGGGGATTCATTAGGTTTGGATCGGACAAGAGGTACTGTGGGTGACAAGAAGGTTTCCGGATGGTATGTTCCCTCCTGGTGCCAGGATCTAGAATCTCTCAGAATTATTTAGTGGGAAGATGACCTGCCAGAGGTCGTGGTTCATATAGACATGGGCAGGGCGAGTGATGAGGTTTTCAATAGGGATGACAGGGAGTTACGTGGTGCTGATGTAAAGGGCAGAACCTCAATGCTTGTGATCTCAGGATTGCTACCCGTGCCATGTGCTGGTAAGGCCTGAACTAGGAAGATAATTAACTTTCATACGTGTGTAAGAGGATAGCTTGCACCTGAACTGGAGGAGGACTAATATACTAGCGGAAAGGTTTGTTGATGCTGCATGGTGTGGTTGAAACTAGAGGTGTCGGTGGATGGGAGTCACAGTGCCAGAACAGTTAGTGGAGAGGATGTGGAGGCAAATGTTGGTAAGATCTCAGACTAAGTTAGGAAGCAAAAGACTCGGCATGGTGCGACTAGTGTCCTGAGCTCCATGTATTTCAATGCAAGATGTATCGGAGGAAAGGCGGATAATGGTGCCGGAGAAGTAGGCACTGGTTTGGAAACAGAGACAATGTGTAGTCAAGAGATGCTGAGGCTGTTGATAGGGCAAAAGTGCAGTAAACAGCATGAGTTGCAACTTCAAAGGTGGACAAAATCAAAAAAAGGGTGAGTAGAGCACTGAAGATATACTATTTGAATGCACAAAGTACACAGAATAAAGTACGAGGGCTGATTGATATGTTCGTAACCTAAGGCAGAACGTCAATTTGAGAAAACCTAGCACATGTATTTTTCAACATAGTCCCCTACCACATTTACACACTTAGTCCAGCGGTAGTGGAGCATACAGATCGCTTCTTTGTAGAAGTCGGCGTCTTGGGCCTCCAGAAAGTGGTCCACAGCAGTGGTGATTGATATGTTTGTAGCCTACGGTAGAAGGAGATGAGTTATACAGCTCTCGTTACATGCACATGCAGTTCAGCGTTTTGAGTGATCATGCAGAAAGTTTGAAATTAATAACTCATCTCCTTCTCCCCAGACCACGAACCTATCAATCACCCCACGGAAATGAACTTGCAGCGCAATTGCAGATTGGCAGGTAGGATGTATTAAGTAACACTAAAACCATGCCAGAAGGACGATTATAGCTGGGAACATAATGTCCATAGATACATATTGGCTCGAAAGGACAAGCAGGAAGGCAGAGGAGGCTGCATAACTTTGTTGGTTAAAAATGAAATCAAACCATTGGAAAGATGTGACGTCATTGTGGATAAAGCTAATGAACTGCAAATATAAAAAAAAATAAACTGATGTGATTTGTACACAGACCTGTGAACAGTAGTAAAGATATGGCTTACAAATCATAACGGAGATGGAAAATGAATGCCGAAAGGACAATGTTAAAATGGGAATGGGAGAATTCAATATGCAGGCAGATTCGAAAATTCAGATTGGTGCTGCATTCTAGGAGGGGGAATTTCTAGACCGCTAACGAGATTCCTTTTTACATCAGATCGTATTTGAGCCCATTAGAGGATCGTGTAGTTCTGGATTAAGTGTTACACAATGAAACAGAGCTAATTTGAGATCTCAAGGCAGAGGAACCGTTCGGGGCAAGTGATCATAATATAATTGAATTCACCCTGCAATTTTCGAAGGGGAAGCTAAAATCAGCTGTATCAGTATTATAGTGGAGTAAAATGAATTACAGAGGCATGAGAGAGGAGTTGGTGAGAATTGACTGGAAAAGAACACTGACGGGTATGACGTCAGAGCCGCAATGGTTGGAATTTGTGGAAGCAACTCGGACAGCACTGGATATATACATGTCAAAGAGAAGTATTCTAAAGAACAGACGAACGACCGTGGCTAACATGAGAAGACAAAGCCAAAATAAAAGCCAAAGAGAGGGCATAAAATAGAGCAAAGAGTAGTCAGAAGCTATTGGATTGGCAAACTTTCAAATACCTACGTAAGACAAGTAAAAAGTCATAAAGAAGCTACACATGGAATAAGAACACAAACCAGCCAATAGTATTAACGAGGCTAGGAAACGTTTCTTCAGATGCATAAAGTGTAAAAGAGGGGTGAGACTGGATATCAGACCGCAGTTTAACGATACTGCACCTTTGTAACCGGCGACAACAAAATAGCAGACGAACTTTATAAATATTTTTCATCAGTCTTCACTGTGGAAGAAGCTAGCACTATGGTGGAATTTCCAGGTGTCAGGGGACATGAAGTGTGTGAAGTTACCATAAGTTGAGAGAAGGCTGTTGAGTAACTAAAAGGTCTGAAGGCACATGTCACCTGGACCAATTGGTGTACACCCCAGTGTTCTGAAAGAGGTTGCTGAAGAGATCTTGGAGGAATCAGTGATGATCTTTCAAGAATCTGTAGATTCTGGAATATTTCCAGAGGTCTGGAAAATTGCAATTGTCCTGAAGAAAGGTCTCCGCCTGAAATGTCGACTAGTTCTATTGAAGCTTTCTGATCTGCTGAGTTCTTCCAGCATCCTGTGTGGATTGCGTTGGATTTCCAGATTCGACGGAATTTCTCCTATTTATAATTCTGTTAGCATATGTTATGACTTTATGGAAATACATCCAGTAAAACGCAGCAGTAATTGAGATATGCAGTTAAGATTCATTGTTTCAGAAAGATTGCACTGCACAATTTGGCGGTGCAAGGACTGCAAATTTGCGTTTCAAATATAAACCTTTCTTGCGCTGCTGATATTAAAGCTCGTTATCGTCTTAGGTTGCTCTTTGCCCGTCGTCTCCAACATTGACAGGAAACCTGTGCGGGAGAGTATTATTTTAATTGAAAAGACGTTGTACCGGGACAGTTCTATTCTCTCGACCTCGGAAGTCCGTGTTCAGTGGACCCAGTAGTCGCTCAAACTGGGGTCTTCCGTAGTTGCAGAGAATGACCAGTTCTGTGCCCCGTCATGTCTTTTGAACAGAGAGGCACAAGACATAAGAAATAGGAGCGGGAGTAGGCCATCTGGTCCGTCGAGCCTGCTCCGACATTCAGTAAGATAATGGCTGATCAGGCCATAGATTCATACTCATCGACCTGCATTTTTCCCAAAGCCTTTAATTCCCCAGCTATGCAAAGATCTATCGAAGCTGCCTTAAGTATACTTAATGAGGTAGCCTCCACTCCTTCAGTAGGCCTATGATTCCACAGATTCATCACTCTCTGAGAAAAGCAGTTCATAGAAACCATAAAAAAAAACTACCGCACAGAAACAGGCCTTTTGGCCCTTCTTGGCTGTGCCGAAACATTTTCTGCCTAGTCCTACCGACCTGCCCACGGACCTCATCCCTCCATACACCTCCCATCCATGTATCTGTCCAATTTATTCTTAAATGTTGAAAGAGATCCCGCATTTACCACCTCGACTGACAGCTCATTCCATACTCCCACCATTCTCTGTGTGAAGAAGTCCCCCCTAATGTTCCCTTTAATCTCCCCCCCCCACCCTTAACCCATGTCCTCTGTTTTCTTTTCTTTTTATTTTCTCCGCTTGCCTCAGTGGAAAAAGCCTGCTTGCATTCACTCTATCTATACCCATCATAATTTTATATACCTCTATCAAATCTCCCCTCATTCTTCTGCGTTCCAGGGAATAACGACCTAACCTATTCAACCTTTCTCTGTAACTAAGTTTCTCAAGTCCCGGCAAAATCCTTGTAAACCTTCTCTGCACTCTTTCAACCTTATTTATATCCTTCCTGTAAATTGGTGACCAAAACAGAACACAATACTCGAGATTCTGCCTCACCAATCGCTTATACAACCTCATCATAGCATTGCAGCTCTTATACTCAATACTTTGATTATTAAAGGCCAATGTACCAAAAGTTCTCTTTACGACCCTATCTACCTGTGACGCCACTTCTAGTGAATTTTGTATCTGTATTCCCAAATCCCTCTGTTCTACTGAACTCCACGGTGCCTTACCATTAACCATATATGTTCTACCTTGGTTTGTCCTTCCAACGTGCAATACCTCACACTTGTCTACATTAAACTCCATCTGCCATTTTTCAGCCCGTTTTTCCAGCTGGTCCAAGTTCCTATGCAGGATCTGAAAACCTTCCTCACTGTCTACTACACCTCCAATATTTGTATCATCAGCAAATTTGCTGACCCAATTTACCCAGATTATCATCCAGATCATTGATATAGATGGCAAATAACAATCGATCCATCACTGATCCCTGTGGTACACCACTGGTCACATGCCTCCACTCAGAGAAGCAATTCTTTACTACTTCTCTTTGGCTTCTACCATTGAGCCAATGTCTAATCCAATTTACCACCTCTCCATGTATTCCCAGCGACTGAATTTTCCTAATTAACCTCCCATGCAGGACCTTGTCAAAGGTCTTACTGAAGTCCATGCAGACAATATCCACTGCCTTCCCTTCATCCACCTTCCTGGTAAGCTCCTCGAAAAACTCCAATAGATTGGTCAAACATGACCTACCACGCACAAAGCCATGTTGTCTCTCCCTAATAAGTCCCTGTCTATAAAAATGCTTGTAGATTCTGTCTCTTAGTACTCCCTCCAATAACTTACCTACTACCGACGTTAAACCTACCGGCCTATAATTTCCCGGGTTACTTTTCGATCCTTTTTTAAACAACGGAACAACATGAGCCACTCTCCAATTCTCTGGCACCTCACCCATAGACAGCGACATTTTAAATATTTCTGCCAGGGCCTCTGCAATTTCAACACTAGTGTCCTTTAAGGTCCGAGGGAACACCCTGTCAGGGCCCAGGGATTTATCCACTTTAATTTTCCTCAAGACAGCAAGCACCTCCTCCTTTTCAATCTGTACAGTTTCCATGGTCTCACTACTTGATTCCCTCGATTCCATAGATTTCATGCCAGTTTCCTTCGTAAATGCAGACGTAAAAACTCTATTTAAGATGTCCCCGATTTCCTTTGGTTCCGCCCACTCCCGACCACTCTGATCTTCAAGAGGAGCAATTTTATCCCTTACAATACTTTTGCTATTTATGTACCTGTAACAGTTCTTTGGATTATTCCTAACTTTGACTGCCAAGGCAACCTCATGTCTTCTTTTAGCCCTCCTGATTTATTTCTTAAGTATTAACCTGCGCTTCTTATACTCCTCAGGCAGCTTATTTACTCCCTGTTTCCTCTACATGTGAGACAACTCCCTCTTCCTCTTTATCAGAATTGCAATATACCTTGAGAACCAAGGTCCCTTATTCCTATTCACTTTGCCTTTAACCTTGACAGGAACATACAAACTCTGCACTCCCAACATTTTTCCTTTGTAGGCCTCCCACCTACCGATCATATCTTTGCCAGAGAACAACCTGTCCCAATCCACGCTTTTTAGATGCTTTCTCATTTCTTCAAATTTGGCCTTCTTCTAGTTCAGAACCTCAACCCTAGGACCAGATCTGTCCTTGTCCATGATCATGTTGAAACTAATGGTGTTATGATCACTGGAACAAAGTACTCCCCTACACAGACTTCTGTCACTTGTCCAAACACTTTTCCGAACAGGAGATCCAATACTACATCCCCTCTAGTTGATCTCTCTATATATTGATTTAGAAAACTTTCCTGGACACATTTTACAAACTCTAAACCGTCTAGACCCCTAACAGTATGGGAGTCCCAATCAATATATGGAAAATTAAAATCCCTACCACCACAACTTTATGTTTCCTGCAGTTGCCTGCTATCTCTCTGCAGATTTGTTCTTCCAATTCTCGTTGACTATTGGGTGGTCTGTAATACAATCCCACTAATGTAGCCATACCTTTCCTGTTTCTCAGCTCCACACATAAGGACTCAGTAGACAAGCCCTCTAATCTGCCCTGCCTGAGCACTGCTGTAATATTTCCCCTAACAAGCAATGCTACTCCCCCACCTTTCATTCCTCTGCCTCGATCACATCTGAAACATCGGAACCCTGGAATATTAAGCTGGCAGTCCTGCCCCTCCTATAGCCAAGTTTCACTAATTGCTATAACTTCATAATTCCACGTGTCAATCCACGCTCTCAAATCCTCCGCCTTCCCCGCAATACTCCTAGCATTGAAGTATATACACTTCAGAAGATTTTTAACACCTCTCACAAACCTTTCTATTCGCGGATTTGCTTGAACTTTTAACATCATTTATTTTCACTGCAGCCACACTGTCAGCTCTGGCAGTCTGGTTCCCATCCCCCTGCAAATCTAGTTTAAAGCCTCCCCAATAGCATTAACAAACCTCCCTGAAAGGATATTGGTCCCCTTGTAGTTTCTCCTTATCTCTGTCCTAAAGCTACTCCCTCGAATCTTGAGACTATGCTCCTTGGTTCTAGTATCACCTACCAGTGGAAACAATTTTTCTGCCTCTATCTTATCCATCCCTTTCATAATTTTATATACAAACGTTGGTATTTATGTAAGATCTGCTGTTCTAAATTCCAGCGAGTACCGTCCAAGGCTCCTCAATCTCTTCTCATTGTCTAACTCTTCATCTCAGGATACAACCTGGTAAACCTCCTCTGCTCCACTTCCACATCCAGTATATCCTCCTTTAAGTAAGGAGACCAGGGCTGTACGCAATACTCCAGGTTTGGCCTCAGCAATACGCAACATAACCTCCCTGCTCTTCAATTCAAACCTTCGATCAATGAAGGCCAGCGTTCCATTTGCCTTCTTGATAGCCCGCTGTACCTGCAAACCAAACTTTTGTGATTCATGCCAAGCACTGCCACGTCCCTCTGAACATCTGCGTGCTGCAATATTTTACCACCTAAATAATAATCTGCTCTTCCGTTTTTTCAAGTGGATGACCTCGCATTTACCAACATTGTATGCTATCTGCCAAACCCTTGACGACTCCCTTAACCTATCTATGGGTTCTCTGTAGACTCACTGTGTCTTCTGCAAAATTTGTTTGTCCGCTCAATATAGAATCATCAGCAAACTTATATACAATACACTCGGTCCCTTCTTCCAGATAGTTAATGCATACCATGACCTCTACACCTGAGGCACTCAACTCTCAACTGTTTACCAAGCAGGGTAACACCTATGTATCCCATCTGGCTGCTTTCTATTAATTACCCGGTCCTCCACCCATGCTAATATATCACCTCCAACTCTATGCACCTGTATCTTAAGGATAAGTCTTTTATGTGACACCTTATCAAACGCCTTCAGGAAATCCAGGTAAATAATGCGCATCTGCTCCCCTCTCTCCACTGTGTTCGTTATATCCTCAAAGAAGACCTGCCTTTTCTAAATCCATGTTGTGTCTGCAGATGGATCCATTTTTTTCCAGATGGCACGCTGTTACATCTTCTTAATGATATTTTCAAGAATTTTCCTAACTACTGATGTTAAACTACTGGCCTGCTTTTTGCCTACATTCTTTTTGTAACAGTGACGAGACATAGAAACATAGAAACATAGAAAATAGGTGCAGGAGTAGGCCATTCGGCCCTTCGAGCCTGCACCGCCATTTATTATGATCATGGCTGATCATCCAACTCAGAACCCAGCCTTCCCTCCATACCCCCTGACCCCTGAAGCCACAAGGGCCATATCTAACTTCCTTTTAAACATAGCTAATGAACTGGCCTCAACAGTTTGCTGTGGCAGAGAATTCCACAGATTCACCACTCTCTGTGTGAAGAAGTTTTTCCTAACCTCGGTCCTAAAAGGCTTCCCCTCTATCCTCAAACTGTGACCCCTCGTTCTAGACCTCCCCAACATCGGGAACAATCTTCCTGCATCTAGCCTGTCCAATCCCTTTAGGATCTTATACGTTTCAATCAGATCCCCCCTCAATCTTCTAAATTCCAACGAGTACAAGCCCAGTTCATCCAGTCTTTCTTCATATGAAAGACCTGCCATCCCAGGAATCAATCTGGTGAACCTTCTTTGTACTCCCTCTATGGCAAAGATGTCTTTCCTCAGATTAGGGGACCAAAACTGCACACAATACTCCAGGTGTGGTCTCACCAAGGCCTTGTACAACTGCAGTAGTACCTCCCTGCTCCTGTACTCGAATCCTCTCGCTATAAATGCCAGCATACCGTTCGCCTTTTTCACCGCCTGCTGTACCTGCATGCCCACTTTCAATGACTGGTGTATAATGACACCCAGGTCTCGTTGCACCTCCCCTTTTCCTAATCGGCCACCATTCAGATAATAATCTGTTTTCCTATTTTTGCCACCAAAGTGGATAACTTCACATTTATCCACATTAAATTGCATCTGCCATGAGTTTGCCCACTCACCCAACCTATCCAAGTCACCCTGCATCCTCTTAGCATCCTCCTCACTGCTAACACTGCCACCCAGCTTCGTGGTGTGTTCTAGTTTTCTCAAACTTCCAGTTTCCCACTTGTCTTGACGACGTTGTATCCACGGGCTTCTAGTTTAATACCTTCTTTTACTTCCTCAGTTATCGAAGGCTTGTTTTCCCCACCTTAACTGTCCTTGCTTTTCAGTTTTATTTACTTTTGTTGAGCACCGTGACAAATCTCTTTGAAAGTTTTCCTCTGTACCTTATCCATCTCACCATATAGCTTGTGTTCCCCGTCTACACGAGCCAAATCTTGCTTCATCCCATTGTTCAGGTGTAATATACTGATTTTGAATCGAACTATTGCACCCTTCCAGGCTGTTGGATGGAAACATGGAAACCCTACACCACAATACAGGCCCTTCGGCCCACAATGTTGTGCCGAAATGTCCATACCTTAGAAATTACTTGGCTTACTCATAGCAGTCTATTTTCTGAGCTCCATGTATCTATCTAAAAGTCTCTGAAAATACTCAATCGTATCCGCCTCCACCACCGTTTCCAGCAGCCCATTCCACGCACTCACTACTCTCTAAGTAAAAAAAAAATACCACTGACATCTCCTCTGTACCTACTCCCTAACACCTTAAACCTATGTCCTCTTGTGGCAACCATTTCAGCCCTAAGGGAAAAAAGTCTCTGACTATCCACATGATCAATGCCTCTCATCATCCGAGTTCACTGCATCTCTTTTCATAAGGCCTGCTGCCCAATCCAGGCAACATCCTTGTAAATCTCTTCTGTACCATTTCTATGGCTTCCACATCCTTCCTGTAGTGATGCGACCAGAATTGAGTACAGTACTCCAAGTGTGGTCTGTCCAGGGTCCTGTATATAGTTGCAACATGACCACTAGTATCCGCTTCACACTGATCCGGGTTGAAAACCATCTGCCATTTCTCAGCTCAGTTTTGCATCCGATCAATATCTCACTGTAACTGTAACCTCTGACAGCCCTCCACACTCTGCATAACACCTCCAACCTTTGTATCATCGGCAAACGTACTAACCCATCCCTCCACCCTCCTCATCCAGGTCATTTATGAAAACCGTAAAGAGTAAGGGTCCAAGAACACATCCCTGAGGTACACCACTGGTCACCGTCTTCCATGCAGAATATGACTCGTCTACAACAACTCTTTACCTTCTGTAGGCACACCAGTTCTGGATCCACAAATCAATGTCCCCTTGGATCCCATGCCTCCTTACTTTCTCAATAAGCCTTGTATGGGGTATCTTCTCAAATGCCTTGCTGAAATACATATACACTACATCCACTGCTCTTCCTTCATCAGAGTGTTTGGCCAATCCTCAAAAATCTTCAAGCAAGCTCGTAAGGTACGACCTGTCCTTGGCAAAGCCATGCTGACTGTTCCTAATCATATTATACCTTTCCAAATGTTCATAAATACTGCCTCTCAGTATCTTCTCCATCAACTTATGAACCACGGAGGTAAGACTCACTGGTCTATAATTTCCTGGGATATACCTACTCACTTTCTTGAGTAAAGGAACAACATCCGCAACCCTCCAATCCTCGGGAATCTGTCCCCGCCCTATTGATGATTCGAAGATCATCTTTAGAGCCCTGGCAATTTTCTCCTTCACCTCTCACAATAGCCTAAGGTACATTTCATCCAGTACCGCTGAATTATCCAACTTGATGCTTTCCAAAAGCTCCAGCACATCCTCTTTCTTAATATCTACAACATGTTAAAGCTTTTCAGCAGCATGATCCTTTTCCATAGTGAATACTGAAGTAATGTATTCATTAAGTACCCCAGCTATTTCCTTTGGTTCCATACACACTTTCCCACTGTCACACTTGATAGGTCCTATTCTTTCATGCCTTATCATTTTGCTCTTAAAATACTTGTGGAATGCTTGAGGTTTTCCTTAATCCTGCACGCAAAGGCCTTCCCGTGGTCCATTCTGGCTCTCCTATTTTCCAATTTAAGCTCCTTCCTGTTAGTCTTATAATTTAGATCTCTAACATTACCTAGCTCTATGAAACTTTCATAAACTTTTCTTTTCTTCTTGACTAGATTTATTATAGCCTTTTTACACCACGGTTCTCGTACCCTACCATAACTTTCCTGTCTCATTGGAACGCACCAATGCAGAACTCCAGACAAATATACCCTGAACATTTGCCACATTTCTTTGGTAGTTTTCCCAGAAAACATCTGTCCAATTTAAGCTTCCATTTTCCTGCCTGATAGCCTCATAATTCTCCTTACTTCAGATAAACGATTTTCTAACGTCTGTTCCTATCTCTGTCCAATACTATTGTAAAGGAAATAGAATTATGATCATTAACTCCAAAATGCTCTCCCACTGAGAGATGTGACACCTGACTAGGTTCATTCCCAATACCATATCAAGTGTCTCCTCTTGTAGGCTTATCTACATATTATGTCAAGAAACTTTCCTGAACACACCTAGCAAACTCCACCCTATCTAAATGCCTTGCTCCAAGGAGATGCGAATCGATATTTGGGAAATTAAAATCTCCCATCACGACAACTCTGTTATTATTACATCATTGTTGATTTTATAAGTCCACTCTGCCAGAGCTGTCTTTGCACGCTAGCGCAGGCATGAGAGTATCTCACTACGATACGGCCCCGCCGGCTTCCCTCGTCCCTTTCAGCTTCCCTGTCCAAGCGGTGCACCAATGTGTTACCGACGTCGCATTCAAACAGCCACATCGAGTCTTTGGTGAGAGCTGAGTGCCCAACGGTGCATCATCAGACCTGCTGCTCGTCCTGGATCATTATATACCCGCGTCACAATTAGTTATTAACATGAAGCTATAATCCCGAATCAGGTTTGTTCTTTGTTCTTCAGATCACAGGGAGATAAAGTTGGCAAATGGGAAGAATCCTTGCCAGGGCAGACTTGAGGTTTTCTTTAACGGAACATGGGGAACAGTTTGCTCTGATTCTTTTGGCATGGAGAATGCACAAGTCGTTTGCTCCCAACTCAGCTGCGGCTTGGCAAAATCAGTAGAAAATAGCGCTGCATTTGGAGAGGGGAATGGACCGATCTGGCTGGATGACGTGAGGTGTCGGTTCGGTGACTCACTTTTATGGCAATGCCCATCTTCAACATGGGGCCAGCACAACTGCAAACATGAGGAGGATGTTGGGATCATTTGTTCAGGTAATTATATCGTCATAGCGTCATAAACTGCGGGACAGGCCTTTCGGCCCACCTACCCGTGCCGAAATCTTTATTTTACTGGAGTGTCCCGTACCCGTTCTCTAGCTTTTCATTTCCCTCCCATCCACGGACCAAACCAAATTTATCTTAAACTTTGAAATATATCTGCTTCCACCAGTTCCGCATGCAGGTAGTTCCACCCTCTCACTACACTCTGAATGAAGTAATATCCCGCCTTATTTCCCTTAAAGACTTCATCTTTTACTCTTAAACCCTGATATGGATTTCTAGTCCCCCAAAGCTGCAATGGAAGAAGCCTGCTTGAATGTATCCTATCGAATCCACCCAGACTGGTGAATATTTTTAACAAATCTCGCCTCATTCTTCTACATTCCAGGGTATAAAGCTTTACTTTAATTATATTAATTACTATAAACGTAATGACCTGCCTTTGGAATATTTCACTGAAATGATGAGTTGAATTTATTTTACAGAAATATGGCCATCGAAACCGCTAATTGAGAAGGTCAAGAAGGAGAAGACAATGGACCCATTTCCAAAAGCCTCCAGTAATTACTGATACTTTAATTATTCAAAATAGACAACAAGTAAGCTTTGTTGTTTTTTTTTTCTCTCGCTTCTTGTTTTAAGGCGTTTTCTCTGTTCCTGGTATCAGAAGGATGCAGACTTTTCCTCCGTCAATTACACATCTCTGTTGTCACTTCCTTTTTTGTCGTGTCAGTGAAAGGGAACATTTAAGTACAATGTAGGCAATGCAATAGTCAAATTCGCTACTATAGCAACGCAATGGAACAACCATTTTCATCACCATAAGTTCGAGATAGACTACATTTAGAGAGTATCGGCACGTTTAACCGCAGAAGGGCCGAAATGTGTGTGCCAGACATTACCGGCGTATGGCTCAGTTGTTAATAAATTACTTCAGCGTTAAATGCAAAGAACTTAATGGCACCATTACAAATCCTGTTGCATCTTATGCTTAATTCTGAATTCCAGCGTGACAGGGCAATACAGAATTTTAAATACCTGTATGCATATTTGTTTTCAAGAAGAAGATTGATTCCACCGATATACCGAACGAAAATAATGTCAGAGTGGATCAACATATTCTATCTAATGTGTTGATCATCCACTGTATTGTACGGATGCATCCAGGAACAATTAGCATCCCAAAACATTAAACACGTGAGTCAGCAGAACAGGTTGAGAGTGGGAAGTGGGTTCATAAGACTTCCAGTACAAGTTAGTTCTCAAATAAGAACTTCTGCATCTTTTGTTTCAGACCTGCGGCTCGTGGCGGGGCTCGATAATTGCTCTGGAAGAATTGAAGTTTTCTTCAGTGGGACATGGGGAACAGTCTGTGACGATTCATGGGACAGATACGATGCTGCTGTCGTCTGTCGCCAATTAAACTGTGGAGATCCAGTCCTGGCTTCCGGGGGGATGCTATTCCCTCTTGAAAACAGCACTATTTGGATGGACGAGGTTAAATGCAAAGGGAGTGAGAATTTTCTGTGGGATTGCCAGTTTTCTGCATTGCATCGTCATGATTGTGGGGACAAAGAAACCGTCGGTGTGATATGCTCTGGTCAGTAATAAATTATGTTGTTACGTTTCGTCAATTCCATTATTTTCTCGTTATATCTCTACCTCTGTTACCCATAATACATCCTGAATACACTCGAATGGGTGTCACAAAATTAACCTTTCCAGCATTGTTTGTCCTAGTCCTCAGCTGCTTGTGCCGTTCTACATCTTTGTTCAACACAATTTTCTTCCTATACATATCTGTATTTCTTATTTGAGCACTTATTTCCCTTAGAACCCATGTTTTACATCCAACTTCCAATAATCTTACCTGTTAATATGTTACACACTATTTGCGCCCCTGTGTTGATGGTGGTATTCGAATTGAAATATTCACACTACTTCGAAATTCCGGCAATATGGCTGGGTGAGACTCGTATTTATATACCTTTATCTGCACTGAGCAGTCCTTTTAAGTTTACGTTTAATATCATAATGTTCCGAATTAACATCAAATCCTGACAACCGCATGGAAATGTCACTTAATGCAGACTGACAACTTTTGTCTGCTCTGACAGCTGAATCCGTGATTTAATGAAAGACATGTTTTGTAATATTCATGTATTAGAGATGCAGCACGGTCACAGGCATTTCAGGCCCAACAAAACCGCGCCGCCAATTACAGTCAGGTGACCAATTCTCCTAATAACCCCTACATCTTTGGAAAATCGGAGAAAACCCACGCTGTCGGGTGTTTATGTGTAATCTACTTTCAGACAGCAGGTTTCTGGCGCTATTCGCTTCTGTGCTGCTCCTGACAAAATACATATATATTTTTTTACTTCTTTCTTTCAGATCGCCAGCCACAAACTCCTACTTTTAGTAATCTGAGAGCCTTCATTTACGCCATCCCTTTCATTCTTGGTTCTCTTCTGGTCATCGTTTCTCTCTCCCTGATCAAAAGCCAACGAAGACAGTTCCAGAATGGTTGGTAAATCTATTCTCACAAGCCTTTATTAATATCTGTAAGCTAATTTAACATGCATCATGTTGATTACTTGCTATATGGTATGTTCAAAGAATTGAGATATCATAAACACAAATAGACTCTATGTGGCTGTCAAGAACACTCAGATCTCTATTATTTAGGTGTGGATTGAAAATGTATATTTCCTTGTTCAAACGAGCTAGAAAAATCAAGATCGTGTCACAACGTAGTTTGGAGGGTACTGCTGCATGCAGCGTACGTAAGGCGAAATGATGCTGTCAGGCTTATCTGACGGACTAGATGGACGGATGAAACAGCACACGGTAGCAACGGCGAGGCTGTGGCAGAAAGAAACACAAAAGAAACACATTCTGGGATTTGGGATGACATTATTACTGAACTCGTAGCATTACGGCGCACTACAGGCCCTTCTGCCTCCGATGTTGTGCCGACAATTTAACTTACTCTAATTTCGATATACCCCATCCCGCCCACATAGCCCTTTTCTATCACCTGTATGTTTATTTAAATGTTTTGTAAGTGCCCCTCACGTATTTGCCTCCAACACCACCCGTATCAAGACGTATCTTTCGCCGCTCTGTGAAAAAAAAAGCTTCTGCCTTATACGTCCCTCCAATCACCTTAAAATCACGCTCTCTTGTATTTCCCATTTCTGCTCTGGGATAAATAGTCATTATATCCACTTGATCCATGCCTCTTATCATTTTGCATGCCTCCAACAAGCAACTTCGTATCGTTCTTCACTACGGAGAGAAAACACTAGTCCGCTTACCCAATGTTTAGCAGACAATTCTGTATATTGAAGATTATCTGATTAACGGAGAACAGTTAATACAGACAAATATTTCAGTGTGGTGGAGATGATGTAAGCATTGTTGGTTCATGGAACTTATGCAGTTGAATTTGGTGAAGGCACAAACGATGTAGGTGGTTTTATTTTCAATTCTATCACACAAAGGAGGATTGCGAAGAATGTTCTCTCTGGCCCGCCCCCCCGCTGGATGTAAAGAAAAAGAGGAAAATAACAGGTGAAATTCTGTCCGTCTAATTCACCGGATAAATTTCCCTTTTCTGGCATTTCAGGCGGGAAGAAGTCACGGCGTTCTACACACAAATTTGCTGAGCCGTTTTATGAGGAGATCACCATACAGGAGACTAGGCCTGGAGTCGGTAAGTATAACTGTATGCGTTAGTTATCTTTCAATGTGAGCGAATTATTTTATATTAAGTCCGGATATTTCTTTCATCAGGAGATTCGCAATCTATTAGCTCAGCAGAAAAAATAGAATATTATCTGGACGGTGATTTGCATGGGAACCAAAATGAAAACATGGAAGGTAAGTTCGATAACATTTTACCCCACAATTGTCTCATCAGAAGAGAGCGAAATCAGTCATGGTGTCAGAACCAGAGGCAAGGACATTACAACACACAGCAACGAAAATAGTTAAAATGGAATCATTCAAATGCAGACAGAGGAAATTTGAAGGAGAATACCATAACACATTGGAGCAGATTTTAGCCTTTCTTCCTTTCGACTCTACCAGCAAAATAATATGGAAAATATCGGGAAAACTAATCATTTGGCAATACCTACAAAACAAAGAAGAACAAGGAAAACAAAAAAAAAACTGACACAATATTTCAGATCGAATCAGTTTAGTCAGGGATATCTCAATCGAAATATTCAGGTTTTTGCACGCAAATCTCGTTAGCACGCACACAATGCGATCACGTTTTCTTTCGAAGATGCATATTAAGTATTACTGTTATTGAGGCTTTTAGCTCTGATGGTTTACCGTAAACTTTGAAATGCAATTACTTTCCTCAAACACAAAAATAACTCATTACAATTGATGACAGATTTAAAGATATGACCGAAGAAACAATTCTTGCCTCCACTAGAGGATGCAAAATAAAAAGGCTGCCAGAAATGTCTCATGATATTAACCGAGCCTCGTAAGAAAGACTGTATAAACAAAATGCGTACGTTCAACGGCGGCCTAATCGCTACGTATCCCATTAACCTTAGCTGTAGTCAACTGAACGAGCCATAGAAAATGGAACAGTGCAACAGACGAACTTCTGGTTCACGATATTATGCCAAAGTAATTAAAGTAGTTATTCGACCTCCGTGGTAAATATCCCACAGAGCCCTATACTCTTTTTCTCTGTGTGCAATGGACAAGTCCCTGCGAATCCAAACAAACATGTCAACATTGATCCTATCCACTTGATTTTTCTGGATGAGTCCAATATGTGGGCATTGTCAAACACCTCACTATATATCCTATACAGACAACTTCCACAGATCTATCTTCATCAATTACCTATGCCTACCAGAAAATCTCAGTCAAATCAGCCACAGCCTGTCCAGCAGTATGTCATGATAACTCTTCCCAATTAAGCTATGCTGATGAATCCTATCCCTATGAATGCTTTCCAATATCTCCCCTACAAGTAACGTGACGGGAACAGGTTAGTGGTTTCCAAGGTTATTCCTGTGCTCTCTATTGAAAAACGGAACATAAATTAATTTCAGTTTGCTGCGACATCATTTGCTTCAGATAGGACAAGAAAACATGGGACATCGCACCTCTCTCAATATATGTTATGTCTCCCACATTTCTTGGTGGAATCTGTCTACTTTCATCTTCTTCAATCGATCCAACCATGCCTCTCCCTTTTTATCCAAAAGCTATAGCATATTAAAAACCACCTTATCCTTCACGTCCTGCTCCTTTGTAGATACCAAAGCAGAGTCAATTGCACATCCTCCACCTCCATGTACATATTTCCTCCCGTATCCTTGAGAGGTTCAAACCTCTCCCTGGAAATCCTTTTGCTTTTGGTTTAAATATAGAATATCTTACGTTTTCCTTCAATTCTGCTTGTCAACGTCATTTCATGACTCTTGATGGATCTGCTCATATCCTTCATTATTTTTTCTAAATCTTCAAAGAATCAAGCGTTCATTTTGTTATTAAAGAATGTAAGTAGACACAACTCTAAAAATTGTCTTCTCCAGACAGCCATAAAATACAGAAAGACAGAGAGGTAATATATAAAACCGTAGAACCCGTCTTCTCTATTATCTTGACGAGATCGATTTTATTTCAGTTTCCTTTCTGTGCTCAATTAAACATACCAGCTCTCTCGATATCCGAGGTTCCTTTCGTTCCTTCTTAGTACTATCAATAGACAATAGACAATAGACAATAGACAATAGGTGCAGGAGTAGGTCATCCGGCCCTTCGAGCCAGCAATGCCATTCACTGTCATCCACAATCAGTATCTAGTTCCTGCCTTATCCCCACAACCTTTGATTCCGCTATTTTTAAGAGCTCTACCCATCTCTTTCTTGAAAGCATCGAGAGAATTGGTCTCCACAGCCTTCTGGGGCAGAGCATTCCATATATCCACCACTCTCTGGGTGAAAAAGTTTTTCCCAAACTCCGTTCTAAATTACCTACCCCTTATTCTTAAACTGTGGCCTCTGGTTCTGGACTCAGCCATCAGCGGAAAAAGTTGCTTCCTGCCTCCAGCGTGTCCAATCCCTTAATAATCTTATATGTTTCAATAAGATCCCGTCTCAGCCTTCTAAATTGCTGAGTATGCAAGCCCAGTCGCTCCAATCTTTCGACATATGACAGTCCTGCCATCCCAGGAATTAACCTTCTGAACCTACGCTGCACTCCCTCAATAACAAGAATGTCCTTCCTCAAATTTGGAGACCAAAACTGCACACAGTACTCCAGGTGTGGTCTCACCGGGGCCCTGTTAGGTGCAGTTTGTCTTTAAACACCCACTGCATCTGCGATATGGACTTGCCCTATAATAGCTGCTCTTAATTAACTCTCTCCAGTTCTTGCTTAATCATTTTTTTAGTTAGCTAGGTGTTGTTTAATGATCCCAAGCATGCTCAGTGATCATTTTTTTTTCCCATGGCTACCTTAAACATTATATTGGGCATTTCCCATGTATTGTCTCCCACTGAATGATTAGTCATATGATTGGTCTCATTCTCAAAATCAGGTATAGCATTGTTCCTCCTTTAGTTGGACTCGACATACTGATTTACACATATGCAGTGTGACTACAAGAGTAGTAAGGAGACTGACAAATCTGCGACGAAAAGACCCCCAAGGTCTGTCAACAAGATATGAATCATGAGTATAATGGATACATTCCACATGACTGAATATGAGCTACTCTAACAATGATGTCGACTATCGACACCATCGATATAATAGGAGTTCCTTTCTTTGAACTCTTCCTCCCAGGTATACGGACCTTGCAGTTTCTATTGCGTTTCTCCAGCTCTGGACATTTTCAGGATGGGTTTGCAAAACCAAAGTCGAACACTCTTTCATTCGCAGCCGGGCTTGAGAACCTCAATTGCAGAGGTTTGAGGGCAGAAGTTTGTTCATGACTTCACAGCAGGACGAGGGCGATACTATGCCAAGTCTCAACATTACACTGTAAAACGCAATTCGGAATGGGTTTGAGAGTAACGTCCTGATGCTGAAAATGGGACGAAGCATTTTTAAAGTAATCAATGAAATAACTTGCCCGAGGGAATACATGCCTGGAGTATTTTCTAATATAAATAAAATTCGAAAATCAGAGTTCAAAGGGATTTTACAGGCCTTGTGTAGGATCCCGTAAAGGTTAACTTACCGCTTGAATTGGTGGTGAGAAAGACAAATTTGTGAGAGAACACGAATATAAGAACAAATATATAAAGTGTATATATTAGTGGGGGGTTATAGGCATTAGTCAGACCGCACGGAGTACTGTGCGGAGTTCTAGGCTCCTTTTCTAAGAAGCGGTACACAGGCATTGGAAAACATAGAACATAGAACATAGAATAGTACAGCACAGTACAGGCCCTTCGGTCCACAATGATGTGCTAACCCTGAAACCCTGCCTCCCATATAAGCCCCTTAGTTTCCTCCATATACCTGTCTAGTAGTCTCTTAAACTTCACTAGCGTATCTGCCTCCACCACTGACTCAGGCAGTGCATTGCACGCACCAACCACTCGCTGAGTGAAAAAAAAAACCTTTCTCTAATAACCCCCTTGAATTTCCCACCCCTTACCTTAAAGCCATGTCCTCTTGTATTGAGCAGTGGTGCCCTGGGGAAGCGGCGCTGGCTATCCACTCTATCTATTCCTCTTATTATCTTGTACACCTCTGTCATGTCTCCTCTCATCCTCCTTCTCTCCAAAGAGTAAAGCCCCAGCTCCCTTAATCTCTGATCATAATGCATACTCTCTAAACCAGGCAGCATCTTGGTAAATCTCCTCTGTACCCTGTCCAATACTTCCACATCCTTCCTATAGTGAGGTGATCAGAACTGGACACAGTACTCCAAGTGTGGCCTAATCAGAGTTTTATAGAGCTGCATCATTACATCGCGACTCTTAAACTCTATCCCTCGATTTATGAAAGCTAACACCCCATAAGCTTTCTTAACTACCCTATCCACCCGTGAGGCAAGTTTCAGGGATCTGTGGACATGTATCCTGAGATCCCTCTGCTCCACCACACTACCAAGTATCCTGCCATTTTCTTTGTACTCTGCCTTGGAGTTTCTCCTTCCAAGGTGTACCATCTCACACTTCTCCGGGTTGAACTCCATCTGCCACTTCTCAGCCCACTTCTGCATCCTATCAATGTCTTTCTGTAATCTTTGACAATCCTCTACCCTATCTACAACACCACCAACCTTTGTGTCGTCTGCAAACTTGCCAACCCACCCTTCTACCCCCACATCCAGGTCGTTAATAAAAATCACGAAAAGTAGATGTCCCAGAACAGATCCTTTTGGGACACCACTAGTCACAATCCTCCAATCTGAATGTACTCCCTCCACCACCACCCTCTGCCTTCTGCAGGCAAGCCAATTCTGAATCCACCCGGCCAAACTTCCCTGGATCCCATGCCTTCTAACTTTGTGAAGAAGCCTACCGTGTGGAATGATGCTGAGGGTGTTCATTAGAATGATTCCGGGAATGAAAGGGTTAACGTATTAGGAGCGTATTATTGCTCCCGGATACACACGATAGTTCTGACTAATGGGGTGAGGAATTTCATTGAAACATATCGAATTCTGGAAAGCCTACGTAGAGTGTACGAGGGGACTTGTATTCTAGTAGGTGAGTCAAGGACAGAGAGCACAACGACAGAATAGAGGTCGCCCATTTAACAGAGAGAAAAAAACATTTGTTTAGCCAATTGGTAGCTCATCTGTTAAATGCTCTGACACACACGGCTGTGGAAGCCAGTCTATTGTGTATACTTAAGGCAGAGGTTGATAGGTTCTGGATTAGTTACGGTGAGAAGGAAAGGGTCTGGGTGGGGAGGGGTAATACAAACGGCATGATGGAATGGCGCAGCAGACTTGATATGGAGTAACGTCCTGTTGCTGAAAATGGGATGACGCGTTTTTAAAGAGATCGATGAAATTACTTACCCGAATGAATACATGCGCAGACTATTTCCAACAGAAATAAACTTCGGAAGTCAGAGTTGCAAAGGGATTTTGCGGGCCTTGTGTGGGATTCCGTGAAGGTTAACCTGCGGGTTGCGCCGGTGGTGAGGAGGACAAATGAAATGTGTACATTCGTGAGACGACACAAATATAAGAACAAAGATATATTGGTGGAGTTTGACAGAATGGTTTAAATCTGCTCTTACGTCTTTTGGTCTTATGGTAACGGTAACTTTGTTCCTGTGTCGGCCATTGCTACCTAACCTGCTGGCAATTAGAAGTTTTACTCTGCCCCTGTTTCCTATTTGCAACATGTACGCTGTTCAGATCTCTGGAGATAGAAATATTTTGTTGAGAATGAGCCGACTGGATACTTATAAGGTTGACTATTGGCAGTTAACCTCATTATTTATTGTGTTGTGGTAGCTTTTCTGCAACGCACTCAGGATTTGTCTCTTAATTTTCAGAATCTCCTTTGCCGCTTGACGAAAATTTCGGAGCAGAATATGATGATATTGAATAATTGCGTTTGAGGAAATGTGAATTACGGTCATTAAGATTAAACATTTTATGGTCTGTTGCAACCACCTTGCAATTTCCCCGTTATGTTCTGCAATTCATGTAATGTAATTTTGTCAATGGAATTCAACCCCCTTGAAGTGAGATCCTTCCGTAAGTGGAAAACAAAGTATAACTTCAAAACAGTTTGGCAGACGCCAGTGATGTAAAATGTCAAATGGCTTTAAATTGAATTTAACGTTGTCTGTGAATGTCTCGCTATTTTCCGCAGCTAAACTTCGAGCACGTTATTCAACAAACGATGCAGTTTTTTAATTGTTCTTTCAATGTATGCATCGGTCCTTGAAATAAATTTGCTGAAATATGTTTCTCGCCTCTTGATTTTTTTTTTTGAATCGCCGACCTTGTTAAACCCAACACACCTGCTGGGGCATAGGCTGCTGACAGTCTCTCGCCAGAGTCCTCTGTTCTTGAATATGATTTCAAGTTGTTCACAGAGTAGCCCATCTTCTAGGCGAAGATCCTTCTCCCAACGATGAGATCTTTGGAGCTATTCTTGGTGCTTGTTTAGCTCTAAGTTTCTTTACGAAATGGGGTTCCTAAAACCACGGCCAATCCTCCTCCTTTGGGAGCCGGGCTTGGGCTCTCCGTGTCCCAATGGCGTATCATTGAAATAAGTTCGCCCTACCAATAGTATGAATTGACGGATAACACTATTAAATATCTTTTCTAATAGCCAGATGATTGGTATGTCATTCTGTCGTTATTTATTTGGTCACAGCGTCCCCATTTGTAAGCCTCAAAATTTCTCTATTCCATGTGAGCTATATGAAAATAACAGAGTTTTCAAGATTGCTCTCAATGTTTGGTTCGGTAATCAAATATTGATCTATTATTTAAAAAAAAACAGTAACGAGTTTACAGTAGAGGGAAATAAAGACCCATACGTTTCAAATCGGGCTTTATGAATCACAGCCGGGCTTCCTGTTTTCTCTATTTTATTTATTTCCGAAGAGTCCAGCATCTGCCAACTGACAGAGCACCTTGCATGCATACACATCGTAGTCACGAGGGATGATCCTCCGACTGCATAATTAAATGGACAATACTATAAGGCAACCTAAGTGAAATAAAATCAATAATCGTGGTTAATCTTGCATGCTTTTTAGTTTCATGCCGTTTCAATAAATGTTTAATTTTACAGACTGTAGAGCCGCTGTTGCTCTCCATGTACGCTTGCTGAAAGACAGGCTGGATTGCTTTCACTAGCACGTCATGTGGACTGCTGCGCATTTGTTATTGCGGAGCGTGGGACAAGAACAACATCCCATACACCATTGATTACAGGCCATGATCGTCAAAGATTTGGGCTTTTTTTATATGACTGTATCTTTTACTGCCAACGTTATTTGATATGCTATATGTGATCTGAGCTGGATGTGACTATATTGGCATTGTGTTATGCACCCAGGCCCCAGCGGAACGCTGTTTCGTTCGGGCGTATTCGAGTGTATGGCTGAATGACAGTTAACCATGAACGTGAACCAAAATTTAAATAGTTAACTTCAGTGAATTTCATAATAGTGTTTATTTGAAAAATAAGAGTTTGGACAGGGAAGAATTTGTGAAACGTGTGCAAGAAGGATTCATTTATTAATTTATAACATTTGACTTTAAAGACACGGACTTGCAGTATCCCAAAGACGACATGTTCACCCAGTATTCGACATACCACAGGCTCTCTCCCTCCCCAATAAGGGAAAAGGAGATGTCTCTGTTTCACAGCGAGAGGGGAGACATAGCAAAACAACTCGCTGAGTTATACTGTTAAAACTCTGTTACGTCGCTTTTTTTTCGAGCTTTGTGCCTTTGGGCACACAGTCAACAGTAATCCTGCTGCTCCCTATCTTCCTCGTTCTCCCATGACGCATCAGTCAGCGGCGACAGCACCAGCCTTGAATCCGCCCGCTTCCAGAGCCACGAAAATCCGGCACTCTGAAGGTGCGCTAGTCTTCTAGGACACGTCCTTGACATATGGAAAAGCAGCTGGTCATGAGGCCTTGAGAGCGGGTCCTATACACACAAAGAACAGAAGTCAGAATGTAACTCTACGTCAGGGTCTGCAGAAGAGCGTTGAAAAGGAAAAAGAGATATCAAAAATCGACATAAAGCTGTTTCCAAAGATGCAAGCAAAGGGGTCGCCGTTTAGCGCCATCATCAAGCAGCGCCGCTTCTTCTGGCGGAATTTATCACCCTCCGTCTTAAATATACCCAGGGGCGTGACCTCCACCAACGCTAGCGGCGACGAATTCCAAATATTCACCACTCACTGTTGAAGAAATCTTTCCTCTATCCTGAGTTCTTGGCTGGTCGTAGACTCCTCACCATCGGAGACATCCCTCCACATCTACGCTAACGAGGCCTTTCAACATTCGACAGGTTTCAATGAGATCATCCCTCTTTCCTCTGATTTCCAATTAGTAGAGGCAGCTTTATATGCCTAGTTTTCTCAGTTCCTAGAATTGCTTTCAGGAAACTCCCTTGAATCCTCAAATGCTGTTATTAGATAGAGGCCTAGAACTGCTCACAATTCTCCATGAGGCCTCACCCGTGCATTATAAAGCTTGACTTGACATAATTGAGTGTATATTCTATTTACCTTGATATTGACACCGCAATTGCCATCCTCACCACGGATTAAACTTGCAAATTAACCTTTAGATGATCCTGCGTGAGGACTCACAAGTTCATTTCTACAACAGGCAGTTAAATTTTCTCTCTATCTAAAAATCAATCAGTGTTTTTATTAATTCTATAAAATTGTATGACCGTGCACTTGTCTGAGCTGTATTCCACTTGAAAGTTCATGTCTGATTCTTCTAACATGTCTAGGTCGTTCTGTAGCCTTTCTGCTTCCTCAAAACCGCCAAGTCCTTAACCTATCTTCGTATGGTCCGCAAGCTAAGCTACAAAGCCATCAAATCCTGCATCCAAATCACTGCATGTAATGTAAAAAGAAGCAGTCCCAAAGCACACCTCTGTGGGACACAATTACTCACCAGCAACCAAGCATAACAACTTTATTTTATTCCCAACCTTTGCCTCTTGCTATTCAGTCAACGTTTTGTCCATGCCAATATCTTTCCTGTAATACCAAGTGCTCTTAATTTATTGGCAACCTCATGTGTTGCATCTTGTCAAAGGCCTTCTTAAATGCAAGTGCTATTTTTGTATGTCTATCCTGCTTGTTATTTTTGCAATAAATTCTAATAGATTTGTCAGGCAAGATTTTCCCTTGAGGAAATGGCCCATTTTATCACGTGCCTCCAAGTACCCCGAAACCACATACTTGAGAATCAGATCCAATACCATTCCAACCATTTATTTCAAATTAGCTGGTCTGTAGTTTCCTGTTTTCTCAGAGTGACTTTTGCAATATCCCATTCTTCTTGATGGAAAGGGATAAGGCATCAGATATGTGGATCATTGAAGTTATACTATGGGGAATGTAAGATATGTACAAAATGGACAGATTCCATCTCAGCTCGATAGTCTAAGAGCCTTGTGAGCCGACTGGGAATGGTTAAGATTATGTTGGCATGGAGTGAGAGACCAGAATGATAAGTCGATGATGGAATTTGGGTGTAAAGCTAGACGCAGCGTGCAGAACGACTGTGAGGAAATATAGTCAGCAGTTCGGACATAAATACAGTCCTATTGATGGGTTGAAATATATTTACTTTATTCAGAGGAATTTCCAAAACAATAATGCTGAAATTGTGGTCTGGTTAGCAGTTGTAACTACAATACTGCGGTTATTAACAGGCCCCACCTCTACAATGGCAGAAATGGAAATGTAGACAGGCAAAGGAGGTTGAAAGTGGCAATACTAGTCAGGGATGGTGTCATACCTGCAGCAACGGAATGCGTCGTGAAGGAACTGTCTACTGTTAATGTGGCTGGTGTTCAGAAAAGCCAAGGGAGCGATCACTCTTCTGGGAGTATACCATTTCTACATTATTCCACCCCCATTCATAGCAGCAGCACAGGAAACAGCTTCCCCCCGCCACCCCATCCAACTTATCTACCCCTTTCATCATTCAGTGGGTTTCAATGAGATTACCCCGCATTCTTCTAAGTTCTAGTGAATACAGGTCCAAAGCTGTAAGACGTTCCTGATATACGCTCCAAAATCTATTTGCATCTCTGTTGATTGCATTTTCTTCCCATTTAGATAATAGTCTACACTATTGTTTCCTTTATAGAAATGTATTATTGATACCTTCCCAAAATTGTATTCCATCTGCCATTTACTTGTCCATACTTCCAATTTGCTTCAGTACTGCACTGCAATCGCGTTGCCCCGTCAGCAACTACCAACCCTCCACCTATTTTCAATTCCACTGTGGAAATCTTTGACAAACAATGTGATAATAGCCCCCTACAATACCAACCCCCGACGAACAGCGCTAGTCACTGGCAGCCAAACAGAAAATACGCCATTTATTCCCACTCGCTGACTCCTTCCTGTCATCGGATGCCATGCTTTGGATGTTTCAGAACTGACAACAAGGGAGGCAAATGAGGTGGGGACGTGGCACTGTTGATCAGAGATTGTGTCACGGCTGCAGAAAAGGAGGAGGTCATGGATGGATTATCTACGGAGTCTCTGTGGGTGGAGGTTAGGAACGGGAAGGGGTCAATAAATCTACTGCGTGTTATTATAGACCGACCAATAGTAACCGGGAATCGTGGAATCGTGGATCTTTCCAGATCCTGGAAAGGTGTAATAATAACAGGGTTGTTGTGACATGTCCCAAGAGCGAGGAGATTAGATGGGGTGGAGTTTGTTAGGTGTGTTGAAGAAGGCATCTTGACACAATACGTAGATAAGCCTACAAGAGGAGTGGCTTTACTTCTTCTGATGTGGGAAATGAAACTGGTCATGTGTCAGATCTCTCAGTGGGAGAGTAGTTTGGAGATAGTGATTCCAACTCTACCTCCTTTATCATAGAATTGGAGAGGGACAGGAACAGACATGCAAGGAAAGCGTTTAATTGGAGTAAGGGGAAATACAAGGCTATCAGGCAAGAACTTGGAAGCATGAAATGGCAACAAATTTTCTCCGGAAAATGTACAGAAAAAATGAGTAAAATGTTCAGGGGATATTTGCGTTGGGTTCTGCATCATTACATTCGAAAGAGACAGGGAAAGGATGGTAGGCTAGAGAAACCGTGGTGTACAACGGCTGTTGTAAATCTAGTCAAGAAGAAAAGAAGATCTTACGAAAGCTCAAAAAAACTACAGAATGATAGTGATCTAGAAGATTATACGTCCAGCAGGAAGGAGCTCAAGAAATAAATTAAGAGAGCCAGAAGGGACCATGAGAAGGCCTTAGCGGACAGGATTAAGGAAAACATCAGGGCATTGTACAAATATGTGAGGAACAAGAGATAAGTCGTGAGAAAGTAGGACCAATCAATTGTGTTAGTGGAAAAAGTGTGCATGGAACCGGAAGAGATAACAGAGGATTTAATGAATATTTGCTTCAGAATTCACTACGAAAAACGATCTTGGCGATTGCAGGGGTGACTTACAGCGGATTAAAACGCTGGAGCATGGAGATATTAAGGAAGATGATGTGCTTGAGCTTTTGGAAAGCACCAAGTTGCATAACCCACTCGGACAGGACGGAGTGTTCCCCAGACTACTGTGGGAAGCGAGAGAGGAGATTGCTGATCTTCTGGCGATGATTGTTGCATCATTAGTGGGGGCGGGACAGGTTCCGGTGTATTGGAGGTTCCATTATTCAAGAAAGAGAATAGAGATAGCCCTAGAAATTATAGACCTGTGTGTCTATCAGTGGTTATGAACATTTGGAGAGGCATAGTATGATTAGGAATAGTCATCATGGCTTTGTGAAAGGCAGGTTGTGCCTTACAAGCTTGAATTATTTCTTTTGAGGATGTGACTCAACACATGGATGAAAGTAGAGTAGTAGATATAGAGTATATGGATTTCAGCAAGGAATTTGTCAAGGAACCATATGCAAGGCTTATTGAGAATCTAAGGGGGCATTGGTACTAAGGGGACATTTCTCTGTGGATCCAGACCTGGCTTGCTCACAGAAGGCAAAGTGTGGTTGTAGACGGATCATATTTGCATGGAGGTCGGTCACCCGTGGTGTCCCTTAGGGATCTGTTCTGGCACCACTACTCTTCGTGATTTTTATGAATGATCTGGCTGAGCAAGTGGAGGAATGGTTTTGTAAATTTGCTGATGACACAAAGGTTGAAGGTGTTGTGAATAGTATGGAGAGCTGTCAGAGGTTACAGCTGGGCATAATAGAATGCAAAACTGGGGTGAGAAGTGGCAGATGGAGTTCAACCCAGATAAGTATCATGTGGTTCGTTTTATTTGATCAAATGTAATGATAGAATATAGATTTATTGGTAAGACTCTTGTCAATGTGGAGAATCAGAGGGATCTTGGGGTCCGAGACATTAGTACACTCATAGCTACTGCGCAGGTTGACTCAGTGGTCAAGAAAACATATGGTGCATTGACTTCATCAATCGGAGAATTGAGTTTAAGAGCTGAGGGATAATGTTTCAGCAATTAGGATCCAGATCAGCCACCACTTGGAGCACTGTGCTCAGTTCTGGTCGCCTCAAAACAGGAAGGACGTGGGAAGCATAGAAAGTGTACAGAGGAGATTTACAAGGATTTTGCCTGGACTGGGGAGCATACCCTATGGGAATACGTCCCGTAAAATCGGCCTTCTTTCCTTTGAGCGACGGAGGATGGGAGGTGACCTGGTAGAGTTGAAAGGATGATGAGAAGCATTGACCATGTGGATTATCAGAGGCTCTTTCCCAGGACACGAGAGGGCACGGTTTAAATGGCCTTGGACGTAGATACAGAGGAGATGTCAGAGGAAGCTCTTTACGCAGAGAGTAGTGAGTGTGTGGAACTGGCTGCCGGCAAATTTGGTGGAGGCGGATACGATAGGGCCTTTTGACAGACAAGATCTACGGCGACTGTTATTTCGTTTTACCAGCGTAAAACCTGTGGAATGTTTTGTACTTACCTTTTCTCTACATTTCACTTTGGATTACAAATATCTCTCTCCCATCATTGATTTCGTGGATTATTGAACTTGCCTACTTTACCATCTGAAGACTCTAAGCCTTGTTTCCCCAGCTCAATAGTTACATTTACATACATAATACTGTTAACTTCTGTTTATCGTGGTTATTTTACTAATAAAGATAGTGGTTTTAACATTAAAAAAAAACAGACTCCGTTTGTAATCTAATGCTGCTGGTACGTTTATAAAACGTTACATTTCGTAACATATTCCTAACCACAGAGTCCCAAGGGCTTTATGCTCCCTTAATCCTTAAACACTGTTCGGGTCAAATTTGAACATTTTGACATTTGACAGCAGTAAAAACACCCTAAATGCCATTTTTTTCTTAGCCGAAATTCGATGACTTTTCCTAAAGTGACTCAATATACGTAAAAAATGAAAATATTTAAGAATGTTGTACTTCTACAGAGGTCCTACAAATGTCCGTACATTGAGGCTGCTCCCAGTCAAATTTTACCCGTATATATTGAAATGGATTTTAGATCTCTGAAACATTAATTAAGTATTGATCACCCATTTATTCATGTCAGATAGGCTATTTATACATTCTAAACAGATCTGTGGTTCAAAATTTCGTATATACACTTATTATGAGTGGATATTTGCGTCGGGTCAAATTGACCCGGACCGTACGGTGAAGGTATAGAATATCAACAGTTTGTCTGGATTAATTATAGAATCAATCTGCGTAGCAGCTTTGAATGTCGGATGGTCTCGGGTCCCAAGATATCTCTCATCCTCCACACAGCCAAGAGTCTTACGATTAATACAATATGCTATCATCATATTTGACCTACTAAAATTAACCACCTTACACTCATCTGGGTTGAACTCCATTTGCCACTTCTCAGCCCATTTTTGCACCTTACTAATTTGTCAGGGGAATGGGAACCCGAATGATAGAGCGGAGGAAGGGGAAAACAAAGAGACTGGTTCTATCATATCTGAAATCCTGTCTTCCCACTACACTGGACCCATCATTTTGCCTACCGCACCAACGGGTCAACAAAGTATGCCATCTCCACGGCACTTCACTCTGCCCTGACCCACCAGGACAGCCCCAACTCTTACGACAGAATGCTGTTCCTTGACTTTAGTTCGGCGATCAATAATGTGATTCCCTCCAAGCTGATCACCAAGCGTTGCCAGCTTGGTATCAGCTCATCTTTCTGCAACTGGACCTTGGACTTTCTGACTAACAGACCCAGTCACATTTTAGACAAACTCTCCTCCTCCACTCTCAGCCTGAACACCGGCGTGCCTCAAGGCTGTGTGCTGAGCCTCTTCTGTACTCCCTTTTCATCTATGGTTGCGTTCCATTACATGGTTCTAACTCCATTATCAAGTTTCCAGACGACACCTCGGTGGTTGGCCTGATCAGAGGGTATGACTAGACGGCTTACAAGGATAAGGACCAGCACCTGGCCGCGTGGTGTGCCGATAACAGTCTGGCTCTTAACACCCAGAAAACCAAGGAGATCATTGTGGACTTCAGGCATGCTAGGAGCCACACTCACGTCCCCACCTACATCAACGGAGCTGCAGTAGAGCGTATATCAAGCTTCAGATTCCTTGGTGTCCACATTTCCGAGTATCTCACCTGGTCGCTGAACTGCTCCATCTTGATGAAAAAGGCGCAACAGTGCCTTTATTTCCTGCGGAGCATCAAGGAAGCTCACCTCTGTCCCAAAATACCTGCGGACTTTTACCGCTGTACCAGTCAGAGCATACTAACCAAATGCATCTCAGTGTCGTATGGAAATTGTACCGTATCGTACACAAAGCTCTCCGGTGTGTGGTGAAAACTGCCCAGTGGATTATCGGCACATAATTGCCCACCACTGCGAACATCTACCATAAACCCTCTCGGGGCCGGCCAAAAAGCATTAGCAAGGATGCATCTCACCCTAACCATGGAATTTTTACTCTCATCCCATCTGATGTTTTCTTTTCGGCAGAATTAGAAAGGGCGAACAATGTAGGACTGAAGTTGCTGTATTTATATCTGCGCAGGATTCGGAATAAGATGGGCGAATTCACGGTGTCACACAACGGATTCGGCAGCGCAGTCGATATGGCAATTGCGCTTGTGGATTTTCAGGTGTCAGCTAATTATTATTGAATAGTGATAGTATTCAACTCCGTACTTGTCATCGTAGTGCTTGTGGAGACTTGGACAGAGCACAGCAACGCTTCGCTGCCTGTTTCCGTTCAGCCTTCATGAGAAATTGGACTTACGAGTCAACTGACCTTGAAGACTAGAGGCATTCGTTGAATGTTTGATTTTCCTTTCAGCTGCAGTACGGGCTTCGTTTCGAACTTGAGAGTTTTAGTTTACGTCCCTATTTGGCCTAGCGTTTATTGTCTATTTTCCCTTTAACACTGTTCTCTATAAAGTTTGTGAACTATGGGCTTGCTTCAGTGTCTCTCACTCCGCACTTGGGCCATATCAGAACCTGGTAACAGATGGCACATTAGAGATCGGTCTGCACGACGTTGTGGCAACACTGAATCGTGCTGAAAGAAGGCCATAGTTGGGAGCTTAGCATAAAAGGGTATACATTGTATCGAAAGGACTGACAGGAGGCATAGTCGGTAGTGTGGCTCTGTTGGTAAGAGATAGTATTACATCTTCAGAAAGAGGTGACATAGAGTAAGAGAAGGTTGAATCTTTGACGATGGAGTTTAAAAACAGCAAGGGTAAGAATCCATTATGGGACTCATATACAGGCCGGCAAATGGTAGTCAAAATTGAGATTGCAAACGGAGTTGTAAGGCATGTAATAAGGTAATGTCACAATTGTGACATGGGACTTCACTATACAAGGGGATAGGGAAAATCAGGTTGGCATCGATATGCAAGAGAAGGACTTTGTTGAATGCCAACAAGATGGCTTTTTAGAGCAGCTTGTACTTCATCCTACCAGATGAAAGGCCATCTTAGATATTAACGTAAACTAACCCATAGGATGCAGTGATCACGATATTATTGAATTCAAATTGCGATTTGAGAAGGAGACGCATAAATCACATGTATCCATATCACAAGTAAATAAAGGGAATTACAGCGGCATGAGCGAGGAGCTTGCCCAGGAAAGGGTATATAAACGAGCAAAACCCAACGGAAAATTGGATTATTGGGAAGTTTTTAAAATCGAACAAAAGGAAGAGGAAGCTACGACGGGAAAAGATAAAACATGAGGGCAAACGATCCCATAATATAAAGATGATACTTTTTTTTCCCCAGTTATATAAAGATAAAAAAGGTCGGAGAGAGTTGATATTGGATCACTGGAAAATAAAAAAAAACATAGAAACATAGAAAATCTGCGGCACATTACAGGCGCTTATGCCCACAAAGTTATGCCGAACATGTCCCTACCTTAGAAATTACCTAGCCCTTCTAAACTCCATGTATCTATCCAGGAGTCTCTTAAAAGAACCTTTCGTATCCGCCTCCACCACCACCGCCGTCAACCCATTCTACGCATTCCACACTCTCTGCGTAAAAAAAAACATACCACTGACATCTCCTCAGTACGTACATCCAAGCACCTTGAAACTGCCCTCTCGTGCTAGCCATTTCAGCCTGGTAAAAAAAGATTCTGACTATCCACATGATCAATACGTCTCATCATCTTGTATACCCCTAACAGGTCACCTCTCATCTTCCGCCTCTGAAAGGAGAAAAGGCAGAGATCACTCAACCTTTGCTCATAAGGCGTGCTCTCCAATCCAGACAACTTCCTTGTAACTCTCCTCTGCACACGTTTTAAGGTTTTTACATCCTTCTTGTAGTGAGGCGACGAGATATGAACACAGTATTCCAAGTGGGGTGTGACCAGGTTTCTATATAGCTGCAACATTACCTCTCGGCTCTTAAACTCAATCTCGCGATTGATGAAGGCCAATGGACCGTATGCCTTCTTAACGACAGAGTCAACCTACGCAGCAGCTTTAAGTGTCCTATGGACTCAGACCCCAAGATCCCTTTGATCCTCCACACAGCCGTGTCTTATCATTAATAGTATATTTTGCCATGATATTTGACCTATCAAAATGAGCCACCTCGCACTTATCTGGATTGAACTCTATCAGCCACTTCTCAGCCCAGATTTGCATCCTATCAATGTTCCGCTGTAACCTCTGACAGCCCTCCACACTATCCACAGCACCCTCAACCACTGCGTCATCAGCAAATTTACTAACCCATCCCTCCAATTCCTCATCCAGGACATTTATACAAATCATGCCGAGTAGGGTTCGCAGAGCAGATCCCTGAGGCACACCACTGGTCGCCGACCTCCATGTTGAATACGACCCGTCTAGAGGTTACCAACCACTGAAGTAAGACTCACTGGTCTATAATTTCCTGGGCTATCGCTACACCCTTTCTTGAATAAGTGAACGACATCCGCAACCGTCCAATCCTGCGGAATCTCTGCCGTCCTCATTGATGATGTAAAGATCATCGCCAGGAGCTCGGCAATATCTTCCCTTGCTTCTCAGAGTAGTCTAGGGTACACCTCGTCCGGTGTCGATGACTTATCCAACTTGATGCTTTCCAAAAGCTCTTGCATCTCTTCTTCCTTAATATCTGCATGCTCAAGCTTTTCAGTCTACCATACGTCATCTCTAAAATCGCCAAGGTCCTTCTCCGTAATGAATACTCAAGTAAAGTATTCATTAAGTACCTCTGCTATCTCTTCAGGTTCCATTTTCCACTGTCTCACTTGATTGGTCCAATTCTCTCACGTCCTATCCTCTTGCTCTTCACATATTTGTAGAATGCCTTGGGGTTTTACTTAACCCTGTCCACCAAGGCCTTCTCATGGTCCCTTCTGGCTCTGTCACGGTCCCGGCCGTCCCTCCCTTTTCGCCGTTTCGCCCGGGCTCCTTGATTGCGGCGCACGGGAGTCTCATTTAACCTGCATCAGAAAAATCCCAGCTTTTCATCCACGGATCGCCAGACCGTTGCTTCAGTCAGTGTGGTTGTTCACGTTCAAGGCCGCTTAGAATTGTTTATTCTAAATTTTGTTTCCGCGCTGTTGTTTGCCTGTGTTAACTCTGTCTCTCAGTCTTAACAGGAGCATCTGCCTTCCCGTTCTTCCTGCTGCCTGCCGTTCTCGTCAAGCCTCGCTCAATCCCCTGCCTTCCGTGCAACAATAAACACTCTGCAGATTACTCTACTTCCGTGTCAGCGTTTTGCGTTTGAGTTCACTCGCTCTTCGCAGCAGGCTCTCCTAATTTCATTCATAAACTCCTTCCTGATAGCCTTATGATCTTCTAGATCTCTATCATTACCTAGCTTTCTAAATCTTTTCTAAGCTTTTCTTCTTGACTAGATTTACAGCAGCCTTTGTACACCATGGTTCCTGTACCTTACCATCCTTTCCCTGTCTCATTGGAACGCACCTATGCAGAACTCCACGCAAATATCCCCAGAGCATTTGCCACATTACTTCCGTGCATTTCCCTGAGAAAATCTGTTTTCAATTTATGATTCCAAGTTCTTGCCTGTTAGCCTCATATTTCTTCTTACTCAATTTAAACGCTTTCCTAACATGTCTGTTCATATCTCTCTCTAATGATATGGTAAAGGGGATTAGATTAGTTTAGATTAGATTCTATTATTAGATTATGAGGACACGCAGTCCTCTTTTATTGTCATTTAGTAATGCATGCATTAAGAAATGATACAATATTCCTCCAGAATGATATCACAGGAAACAAGGGAAACTAAGACTAAAAAAAAAACTGGCATAAGCCACATACTTGTAACATATAGTAACAACAGTGAAAAACAGTACCGTAATTTGATAGAGAACCCGACCACAGCCGAATCTTGAGTGCATCCGAAAACTTCGAGCCTCCGACCGGCCCTCGAGCACCGAGCACCGAGCATCATCTCTGCCAAGCTCTTCGACCCTGGCCTCGGCAACAGGCACTAGGCGAAGACGAGTATTTGGGGCCCTCCCCTCCGGAGATTCTCGATCGCGCAGTAACAACGGCAGCGAAGCAGGCATTTCAGAAGTTTCCCCAGATGTTCATCCGTGCTTCTCACGTCTGTCTACATCAAATCAGGATTGTGCATGATTGTACATTGCGCAGGATTGTGATTGTACAAATACGACATCATTTCGGGGCGGCCTCGTGCGCTGTGTTGCGCCGCCATCTTCTCGTCCCCTCCTCCTTGAGATTGAAATCACTATCTCCAATATGCTCTCCCACTGAGAGATCTAACACCTGGCCAGGTTCATTTCCCAATACTAGATCAACTACGGCCTCTCCTCTTGTAGGCTTATCTATATACTATATCAAAAAACTTTCCTGAACACACCTAACAACCCATCGAAACCCCTCGCTGTAGCAGGAATCCAATTGATATTTGGGAATTTAAAATCTCTCACCACAACAACCCTGTTATTATTATACCTTTCCAGAATCTGTCTCGAAATCTGCTCCTCGATGACCCTGCTACTATTGGGTCTATAAATAGAACATAGTGCAGTTATTGACCCCTTCCTGTTTCTAACTTCCATCTTCAGATAATCCGTAGTTAATCCCTCCATGACTTCCTCCTTTTCTGCAGTCGTGACACTATCTCTGATTAACAGTGCCACGACCCCACATATTTTGCCACCCTCTCTTCCCTTTGTGAAACATCTAAATGATAGTGATGAGGTAGCAATGGGGGACAAACAAATTGAAGATGAATGTAATGAGTACTTTGTATCAGTTTTCATTGTGGAAAACACTAGCATGTGCCAGAGGTCCCAGAGTGTCAGGGGCAGAGGTGAGTGCCATTGCAAATACAAAGGAGAAAGTCCTTGGCAAAATGAAATGTCTGAAGGTGAATCAGTCACCCGGGCCTGATGGAATGCCTCCCAGAGACCTGAGATATGATACAGCAGAAATAAAGTTTGCAATAAAAAAAGTCACTTGATTCTGGTATGACCGCGGAGGACTGGACAAATGGAAATATCAATCCAATCTTTAAGAAGGGAGGAAGGCAAAATAAAGGAAATTATAGGCCAGCTAGTCTAAACTCAGTGGTTGGGAACGTTTTTGAGTCTTTTATCAAAGATGATGTTTCGGGGTACTTGGTAATTTATGATAAACTACGTCAAAGTCAGCATGGTTTCTGCAAAGGGAAATATTCCCTGGACACTCTGCTGGGGTTCTTTGAGGAAGTAACGTGCAAGGTGGACATAGGAGAGGCCGTGGATGTCTTTTGCTTGAATTTTCAAAAGGCATTTGATAAGGTGCCTCACATGAGGCTACTTAATAAGATAAAAACCTATGTCGTTACATGAAAGATACTGGCATTGATAGAGAAATGGCTGACAGCAGGAGACAACGAGGGGGAACAAATAGCGCATTTTCTGTTTGGTTGCCAGTGACTAGTGCTGTCCCTTGGGTATCAGTGTAGGGACCGCCAGTTTTTACATTGTTTGCCAAAGATTTCTATTCGTGGAATTGATGGCTTTGTGGAAAAGTTTGCGGATGATACGAAGATAGGTAGAGGAGTGTTGAGGAGGTAATGTGTTTGCAGTAGGATTTAGACAAATGGAAGTATGGCAAATAAGTGGCGGATAGAATGCAGAGTTGGGAAGCTATTGACAATGCGTTTCAATAAAAGAAACTACAGCGTAGACTATTATCTAAATGGGAAGAAAATGCAATCAACAGAGGTGCAAAGGGGTTTAGGAATTCTTGTGCAAGACTCCCAGAAGTTTAATTTACAGTTTTATTCTGTGGTAAAGAAGGCAAATGCAATGTTGTCATTTATTTCAAGAGAATAGAATATTAAAGTCATGAGACAATGTTGAGGCTTTATAAGATACTGGTCAGAACGTACTTGGATTATTTTCAATAAGTTTGAGCCCGATGTCTCAGAAATGGTGTGTTATCATTGGAGAGAGTTCAAAGGAGATTTCGGGAATTGAAGGTGTTAACATAGGAGGAGCGTTTGAAGGCTTTGGACCTGTATTCACCGCAATTTAGAAAAATGCAGGGGGATCTCATTGAAAACCACTGACTGATGAAAGGAGTATATAATTTGTATATGGGGAGGATTTTTCCTGTGCTGCTGCAATGGATGGGGGTGGGTAAGTGGGAATTAGATTACTGCCAGAAGAGTGATCTCTCCCTTCGCTTTTCTGAATTCCAGCCACATTAACAGTAGTTGATCCTTGCAGGACGTACTCCGTATCAGTAGCTGTGGCACCATACTTGACTACTATTGGCACTTTCCACCTCCTTTGCCTGTCTCCATTTACATTTTTGCCCATGTAAGCAGTGGAGCCTGTGCAATGGCCGTAGTATTTTAGTTACAAATGCTGACCAAGCTCTAATTTCAGCATCCTTGTTTTGAAAATTCCTCAAAGAAAGTAAATATTTTTCAACCCATCAATTGGACTATATTTATGCTCTAATCACTGCCTATATTCCCTTAGAGTCGTTCTGCAATTTGCGTCGCCCTTTACACCCAAATTACATCACCGACTTATCATTCTGGTCCCTAACCCCCTGCCACCACGATTTTAACCGTCCCCTGCCGGCTCACAAGGATGTTAGACTATCGGGCTCAGATGTAACCCGTCCTTTTTGTACAGATCATACATTCCATATAATATATCTACAATGACCCACATTTACGATGCATTGTTCCTTTCTTTCAAGATTGTCACCTTGTCGTGGGGGAGAAGCGTGTGTGGTTCTGAGATCCCGAGTGCGATGCCGTCTGCAGCTGTGCTCCTGGTAGGGTTACCCATGGCGGTAAGGTCGAGGGTGAGGTCATGACAAAGAACAATCCAAACAAGACCTCAACGTTGGAAGTGGCGGACGACGTTACTTCAAACTCAACGGCTCTGAAGGCGGATGAAGGCTGCAACAATTCCATCAGCTCCAATCTTCGTGGTTTCCATGCCATTGGATCAGTTGCTTGGTTTGTGGAGTATCCTGTGCTTCTTGGAGTGCAACATCAGGTACTGTACACGTTAAACAAATACACGCAGAGACAACTTCGCTCTGTTCAGATCCAAGACCATCATCCTCGACCTCGAGATATAGCCACGACGGTGACGGATTGCAAAAGCCATTCCAAGAACACAGGAAAGTACAGACCAGGGAATTCGATTTAAATAGTTGAGATGGAATTGGACTTGATTCTCAAGGATGTGTTTTCGGGGTACTTTCAAGCAGTTTCCTGAAGGGAAAATCTTGCCTGACAAATCAATTGGTATTCGCTGCAGAAATAGCAAGCAGGGTAAACAACCGAAAATCGTACCCGCGTTTCAGAAGGCCTTTTCCAAGATGCCACATATGAGGTTGCTAATAAATTACGAGACCATGGCATACAGGAAATATATTAGCATGGATAAAACAGTTACTGAATTGCAAGAGGCAAATATTGGGAATAAAGAGTTGGTTGCCGGTGAGTAATTATGTTTCATAGAGGTCTGCGTTGGGATAGCTGCTTTTTACATTAAATTCAATGACTTGGATGAAGGATTCGATGGCTTTTTGACCAAGCTTGAGGATCATACGAAGATAGGTCGAGGGGCAGCTGGTTTTGAGGAAGCTGAAAGGCTACAGAAGGACTTAGACACGTCAGAAGAATGAGCTATGAATTTGCAAATGAGATACAGCGAAGGAAACTGTATGGTCATACACTTGGGCAAAACGAATAAACGCACATATTGTTTTCTAAATGGAGAGAAAATTCAAATACCTGTTGTGTAAATGGACTTGTGAGTCCTTGTGCAGGATTCTCTGAAGGTTAATTTGCATGGTAAGACCGTGGCGAGAAAGGCAATTGAGATATTAATTTTCAAGTCAAATAGAATATACACTCAATTATGTCAAGCCAAGATTTATAATGCAGATGTGAGGCCTCGTTTGGAGAATTGTGAACAATTCTGGGCCTCTATATAATAGCACCATTTGAGGATTAAAAGGCGTTTCCTGAAAGCGATTCCGGGGAATGAAAAGATTGTCTTATAACGCGGCCTCTACTAACTGGAAATCAGAGGAATGCGGGATGACCTCACTGAAACCTGTCGAATGTTGAAAGGCCTCGATACCGTGGATATGGAGCGATGTCTCCACTGATGAGAAGTCATGTGGATGTCATGTCATTGGGTATACTTAAGGCGGAGGTTGATAAAATCTCGATTCGTCAAGAAGAGGTGGCACTGAGTTATGATGGCGCTAAACTGAACTCCTTTGCTTCCACCTTCAGAAACAGATTTATTTCTATCTCTGTTATCTCTTTTTCCCTTTCAAGGTTCTTCTGAAGACCCTGACGTGGAATTATATTTTAACTTCTGTTCTTTGCGGGTATGGCACCAGCTCCCAGGGCCTCATGACCAGCTGATTTTTTTCGACATGCCAAGGACGCGGCCTAGAAGACTTGCGCACCTTCAGGGTACCGGATTTTCGTAGTTCTCGAGGCGGGCGGATTCAAGGCTGGTTCTGCCGACTGATGCGTCATGGGAGAACCAGGAAGATCAGAAACAACAGGTTTACTGTTGGCTGTGTGCTTTTAACACCATAAATCAGCGAGTTGTTTTGTTATGTCTCCCATCTCGCTATGAAACGGGGACACCTCCTTTTCCCCTATTAGGGAGGGAGAGAGCCAGTTGTATGTCGAATACTGACTGAAAGTGTTGTCTTTGGGGTGCTGCAAGTCTGTGTCTTTGCGAATGCTTGCTGCACATTTGAGTGCTCGGTGTGGGCGCCGATTTTTTTTTTCCTCTTGTGGGAGGGGTGTCATTACCTTCCTACTTTTTGTGTGTGGGGGGCGGGGTTGCTGGCGGTGGGGCGTCTAGGGGATTCTAACATTTAACTGTCATTCACACTCTGGGGCAGTCTCTGCTTTCGCAGATTTTTGAGAAGAAAAAATAATTTCACAATGTAGACTGTATAGATTTCTGTGACATTAAATGTACCAATCGAAACCAATTGAAAACTATTGCACGAAGGGATAAGGGGAGAAAAAAGAGATGGGAGCTAAGAAGGAAAAGAGATCAACCACGATTAAAATGTGTAGCAGACTCGATGAGGCACATGCCGCATATTGATCAAAAATATGCTAGCATTCTTACCCTCATGGCGGGAGGCACCGGTGACAATATACAGATTACGACATTTAGTCCTTTGTATTTATCGATAAAGGAAGATTTTAATCTCTTCCCACTGGGAAAATGCTCTATTCTCTGCAAAAAAAAAACTCGACAAGTGAACTACTGCAATGTCCCTCCTGATGAGTCCAAAGTGCCATTTACCTCACTTCAGGCCATTAGTACATGAATCATTTCGATCCTTCTGCATAACTATTTTCAAGGTAACAAAATTATTTTCCCTCGAATCACAGTGTTTGACGGCAGATACCTTCACCACTTGTTCAATTTTATTGTTTTGGAAAATGTTAAATGTTATACATTAATAAAGGAAGCTTTCTTACGCACATTTCACAAATTCTGCACTATCCAAACTCTTGTTAAAAAAAAAAACAAACAAAAATCACTATTTTGAAATTTACTGAAGTTAACAATTTAAATTCAGGTTGAAGTTCATGGTTAACTGTCATTCAGCCATATACTCGAATACGGCCAAAAGAAACATCGTCCGCCGGGGCCAGAGTGGAAAACACAGTGCCAATAGTTACATCCAGCTCAAAGCACATGAGGCACAGCAAATAACGTAAGCGTTAAATTCAATTTAAAGCCGTTTTACATTTTGCATCACTGGAATCTGCCAAACTGTTGAGAAGTTTTGCTTTGTTTTCCACTTCCGGAAGGATCTCACTTCAAATCACAGAGGGGGTTGAATTCCATGTACAATTTTACATTAAATGAATTACAAAACATACAGGGAATTGGCACGGTGGTTGCGAATAACCATAAAATGTTTAATCTGAATGATTGTAATTCGCATTTCTTCAAGCTCATTATTCAATACACAGGATCACAGGAAGCCCGGCTGTGAATCATAAAGACTGGTTCGAAATGTGTGGATCTCTATTTGCCTTAATTGTAAGCTAGTTCCAGTTGTTTTTTTTTAAGTAGATCACTATCTGATTATCAAACCAAAATTTGAGAACAATCTTCAAAACTCTATTATTTTAATGTAGCTCGTAAGGAACAGAGAAATAATGAGGCAATGGCCAAATAAATAACAGCAGAATGACATGCCAATCATCTGGCAATTAGAAAAGATATTTCACAATGTTATTCATCAATGCATACTATTGGTATATCGAATTTATTTCAATTATGCGCCATTAGGACATGGAGATTCCCAAGCCCGGCTCCGAAAGGAGGAGGGTTGGAAATGCTGTTAGCAATCCCATTTCGTAAACAAACTCAGAGCTAAAGAAGCACCAACAAAAACACCAAAGATCTCCTGGCAGGGGGAGGAAGGATCCTCGACTAGAAGATGGCCTATACTGTGAACTGCTTGAAATCATGGCACTGGACAGAGGACTCTGGCGAGAGGCTGTCGGCAGCCTATGCTCCAGTAAGTGTTTTGGGTTTAAGAATAATCAAGAGACGAAAAACATATTTCAGAAAATGTAAGTCAAGGTTCGATGCATATATTAAAATAACAAAGTCAGAAAACCTGCATGTTTGGTTGAATAAACCATCCTAAATATAACGTGCTAGAAAAATAGCTGTGTAAAAATGCGAGACATTTATCGACAGCGTTAAATTCAATTTAAAGCCATTTTACATTTTGCATCACTGGCATCTGCCAAACTGTTCAGAAATTATTTTTTTTCCACTTCCGGAAGGTTCTCACTTTAAATCACAGAGGGGTTGAATACCATTTACAACCTTACCATAAATGAATTACAAAACATACAGGGAAATTGCACGGTGGTTGCAACAGACCATAAAATGTTCATTCTAAATGACTGTAATTCGCCTTTCTTCAAGCACATTATTCAATATCGTCATATTCTTCTCCGAAATTTTTGTCAAGCGGCAAAGGGGATTCTGAAAAGTGAAAGACAATTCCTGAGTGTATTGCAGAAAATGCTGCTACAACACATTAAATAACGTGAAGTTAACCTTCAATAATCAACCACTTCAGTATCCATTTGGCTCATTCTCAACAAAGTAATTCTCACTATCTCCAGAGATCTGAACAGTACACATGTTGAAAATAGGAAACAACGACAGTGAAAACTTCAAATCGTGAGCAGGTTAGGTAGCAATGTCCGACACAGGAACAAAGTTAACGTTACCATAAGACCATAAGACATGAGAACAGAATTAAAACATTCACAGAAACATAGAAACATAGAATATAGGTTCAGGAGTAGGCCATTCGTCCCTTCTAGCCTGCACCGCCATTCAGTATGATCATGGCTGATCATCCAACTCAGAACCCTGTGCCAGCCTTCCCTCCATACCCCCTGATCACTTTAGCCACAAGGGCCATACCTAACTCCCTCTTAAATATAGCCAATGAACTGGCCTCAACTGTTTCCTGTGGCAGAGAATTCCACAGATTCACCACTCTCGGTGTGAACAAGTTTTTCCGAATCTCGGTCCTAAAAGGCTTCCTCTTTATCCTCAAACTGTGACCCCTTGTTCTGGACTTCAATTCGGCCAATCAAGTCTTCTCTGCCTGTCTAATGCCGAGAAAACACCACCATTATACACCATTATATCTTTGTTCTTATATTCATATCCTCTCACGAATGTTTACATTACATTTGTCTTCCTCACCACCGACTCAACCCTGTAGGTTAACCTTTACGGAATCCCACACAAGGCCTACAAAATCACTTTGCAACTCTGAATTGTCGAATTTTATTTCTGTTAGAAAATAGTTACACATGTACTCCTTCGGGTAAGTTATTTGATCGCTCAGTAGACACTAGACACTAGAATACTACAGCACAGTACAGGCCCTTCGGCCCTCGATGTTGTGCCGACCCATATATTCCTTAAAAAAAGTACTAAACCCACACTACCTCGCAACCCTCTATTTTTCTTTCATCCATGTGCCTGTCCAAGAGGCTCTTGAATACCCCTAATGTTTTATCCTCCACCACTACCTCTGACAAGTCATTCCAAACACCGACAACTCTCTGTGTAAAAAACTTACAATTTTAAACTATAAAAATGCTTCATCCCATTTTAAGCATCAGGATGTTACTCTCAAGGCCATTCCGAATTACGTTTTATAACGTAATTCTGAGCCTTGGCGTTGTATCGTCCTCGTCCTGCTGTGAAATCATGAACAAACTTCTGCTCTCATACCGCTGCAATGTAGGTTCCCAAGCCCGGCTGCGAAAGAAGGAGGGTTGGGCATTGGTTTAGCAAACCTATCCTGAAAATGCCCGGAGCTAGAGAAACGTCCACAGAAACTACAAAGTCCTTATACCTGGCAGAGAAAGGATCTATATCGGGAGGGGATACACCTGGGGATTACCTGAAAGACTGTCCCAGGACTGAAACCTCTTGCAATCTTTGTCAGCAGCCTATATCCCAGCACAGTTGATGGGCTTAATTAAACAAGCTGTTTCCAAGAATGTTCCCCAGTCATTTAAGAACAGGATTGCATATTAACTGGAGGAAAACTACAGTGATGATAGTACGGTTCATCAGTAGGTTTAATATTTGGTGATATGATTGTTGTCTCAGAGTTTTTCTTTCGGAATAACCTTGGCAACAGAAATCAATTGATTTATGAGCCACCGCTGCAGAATGCTCCTGAAATATATCATAATTGAGGGTGGAGTTATTCAAACAAAGGAAATCCTATTATATTGATGTTGTCGACAGACTACATATTGCTGGATTAGCTCATACCCAGGCAAATAGAATGTATTCATTTTACTCATGATTCATATATTTTGGACAAACCTCGGGGGTCTCTTCGTCGCAGATTTGTTAGTCTCCTTACTACTCTTGTAGTCACACTGCATATGTGTGAATCAGTATGTAGAGTCGAACTAAAGGAGGGACAATGCTGAACCTGATGTTGGGAATGAGACCAAACAGGTGATTAACCACTCAGTAGGAGAAAATACATGGGGAAATGCCCAACATTAAGTTTAACATAGCCATGGAAAAGGTCACCAACGACCTTGCCTGAGAATATTAAACGAGACCTACCAAACCGCAAAAGGATTAAGCGAAAACTGGTGAGAGTTAACTGAGAGCAGCTATTTTAGGGCAAGTCCATATTGCAGATGTGGAGGGTGCTTAAAGACAAACTGCACTGACAACAGTGAGAGGGAACGACAGGATGGCAAGGTAAAAGAACCTCGGATAGCTAGAGAGCTGGTATGTTAAGACAATCACAGAAACGAAACTGAAATAAAATCGATCCCTCAAGATAATAAAGAACCAAACAACAGGAATTCTGCAGATGCGGGAAATTCAAGCAACACACAGCAAAGTTGCTGGTGAACGCAGCAGGCCAGGCAGCATCTCTAGGAAGACGTACAGTCGACGTTTCAGGCCGAGACTCTTCGTCAGCACTAACAATAAAGAAGATGGTTTCTATGGTTTTATATATTACTTCTCCATCTTTCGGTATTTTATGGCTATCTAGTGAAGACAATTCTTACAGTTGTGTCTACTTACGTTTTTTGCTAATAAAATGAACCTTGGATTCTTTGAAGAATGGAAATAACTAATGAAAAAGATTCGGAGATCCATCAAGAGTCATGAAAACACATTGAGAAGCAGAATTGAAGAAAAACTTAAGACATTTTAAATATAAAGCAAGAACAAAATGGGGAGCGATAATTGTAGTAGCAAATCTGTACGGAGATAGCAGACATTTGTAGTAAGCACAAGGTTGTGATTGTGGGAGATTTTAAATTTCCACACATCGACTGGGAAGCCCATTCCGCAAAAGGGCTGGATGGTTTGGAGTTTGTAAAATGCGTGCAGAGAGCTTTTTGCAGCAATACATCGTGGTACCAACTAAAGAAGGGGCAGTGTTGGATCTCCTGTTAGGAAATAAGATAGGTCAGGTGACGGAGGTATGTACTGGGGAGCACTTGGGGTCCAATGATCACAAAGCCATTAGTTTCTATATAATTATGGAGAAGGATAGGACCGGACCCAGGGTTGATAATTTTGATTGGAGAAAGGTTAACTTTGAGGAGATGTGAAAGAATTTAGAAGGAGTGGATTGGGACATTTATTTTATGGGATGTATGTAATAGAGAAATAGAGGTATATTCAGGCTGAAATTTTGAGGGTACGGAATCTTTATGTTTTTGTGAGGTTGAAAGGAAAGATTAAAAGTTTGAGAGAGCCATGGCTTTCACGGGATATTGGAAACTTTGTTCGGAAAAAGAGAGCGATCTACAATATATATATAGGCATCATGGAGTAAATGAGGTGATCTAGGAATATAAAGAATGGAAAAATAATCTTAAAAAAGAGATAAGAAAAGCTAAAATAAGATATGAGGTTGCATTGGCAAGTAAGGTGAAAATAAATCCCAAGGGTTTCTACGGTTATATTAATAGCAAATGGACAGTGAGGGATAAAATTGGTCCCTTAAAGAATCGGAGTGGACTACTATGTGCAGAGCCAAAAGAGATGGGGTGATTTTGAACAATTTATTTTCTTCGGTATTCACTGAGAAGAAGGATATTGAATTGTGTAAGGTAAGCGAAACAGATAGGAGAGTTATGGAAACTATGATGATTAAAAAAGAGGAAGAACTGGCGCTTTTAAGGAATATATAATTGTATAAGTCTCCGGGTGTTGACAGGATATTCCCTAGGACTTTGAGGGCATTTAGTATAGAACTAGAAGGGGCTCTGACAGAAATAATTCAAATATCATTATGAACGGGGATGGCGCCGGAGGACTGGCGTATTGCTCATGTGGTTACCCAGCAGTTATCAGCTTGTGAGTTTGACATCAGTGGTGGGTAAATTAATGGAAAGCATTCTTAGAGATGGTATATGTAATTATCTGGATAGACAGGGTCTGATTAGGAACAGTCAACATGGATTTGGTCGTGGAATCATCATGTTTGACAAATCTTATTGTATTTTTTGAAGAGGTTACTCGGAAAATTGACGAGGGTAAAGCGGTGGATGTTGTCTATATGCACTTTAATACGGCCTTTGACAAGGTTCCACACGGAAGGTTAGTTCGGAAGGTTCAATCGTTAGGTATTAATATTGAAGTAGCAAAATGGATTCAACAGTGGCTGGATGGGAGTCGCCAGAGAGTAGTGGTGGATAACTGCGTGTCAGATTGGAGGCCGGTGACTAGTGGTGTGCCTCAGGGATCTGAACTGTGTCCAATATTGTTTGTGATATACATTAATGCTCTTGATGATGGGGTGGTAAATTGGATTAGTAACTATGCAGGTGATTCCAAGATAGGTGGTGTTGTGGATAATGAAGTCGATTTTCAAAGCTTGCAGAGAGATTTAGGCCACTTAGAAGAGTGGGCTGAAAGTTGGAAGATGGAATTTAATGCTGTTAAGTGTGAAGTGCTACATTTTGGTAGGACAAATCAAAATAGGACATACATGAAAATGATAGGGCATTGAATGATGCAGTGGAACAGAGGGATCTCGGAATAATGGTGCATAGGTCCCTGAAGGTGGAATCTCATGTGGATAGGGTGGTGAAGAAAACTTTTGGTGTGCTGGCCTTTATAACTCGGAACATTGAGTTGGGATGTAATGTAAAATTGTACAAGGCATTGGTGAGGACAAATTTGGAATATTGTATCCTGTTCTGTTCACCAAATTATCGGAAGGATGTTAACAAAATAGATGAGTGCAGAGGAGATTTACTAGAATGTTACCTGGGTTTCAGCACCTAAGTTACAGAGAAAGGTTGAAGAAGTTAGGTCTTTATTCTTTGGAGCGTAGAAAGTTGAGGGGGGACTCGATAGAGGTATTTAAAATAGGAGGAGACAGATAGAGTTGACGTGGATAGGCTTTTCCCATTGAGATTCGGGGAGATTCAAACAAGAGGACATGAGTTGTGAGTTAAGGGGCAAAGGTTTAGGGGTAACACGAGAGGGGACTGCTTTACTCAGAGAGTGGTAGCCATGTGGAACGAGCTTCCAGTAGAAGTGGTAGAGGCAGGCTCGATTTTGTCACTTAAAACAGAAAATGGATAGGTATATGGCCAGGAAAGGAATGGAGGGCTATGGGCTGAGTGCAGGTAGATGGGACTAGGTCAGATTAACCGTTCGGCACCGACTAAAAGGGCCGAGATGACTGTTTCTGTGTTGTATTTGTTATATGGTCATATGTAGCAAAATGGTTACCAGGGAGAGGTTTGAACCTCTTCAAGGATACAGGAGGAAATATGTACTTGGAGGTGGAGGATGTGCAATTCACTGTGCGTTGGTATCTACAAAGGAGAAGGAGTGAAAGATAAGATGGTTTCTAATATGCTGTAGCATTTGGATAAAAAGTGAGACGTATTGTTGGTCTATTAAAGAAGATGAAGGCAGATAAGTTCCACCAAGCACGGTGGGAGATATACCACATATTAAGAGAGTTACAATGTCAAAGGTTTTCATATCCTATCTGGAGCAAATGATGTCCCAGCAAACTGAAATTAGTTAATGTTCTGTTACTCAATAGAAGACATATGAATAACCTTGGAAACCGTAGACCTGCGACTTTCACTTTAGTTGCAGTAAAGCATTCATAGTGATAGGATTTATTAACACAAACTAATTAAGAAGAGTTATCACGACTTACTGCTAGAGAGGCTGTGTCTTATTTGACTGAGATTTTCGTGTAGGCAAAGGTAATAGATGAAGACAGATATGTGGAAGATGTCTCTATGGGATTTATTGTCATGTTTTTGGCTATGTCTCACAACTTGGGCTCAACCGGAAGAATAAAATGTAGATGATAAATAGTAACCTGTCTGTTTGGAATCGGAGAGGTGTGCCCACAGACGTACAGAAAAAGAGTATAGTGCTCTTTGAGACATTTATGCTAGAGGTCTAATCACTACTTTAAATACTTTGGCATAACATCGTGAACAAGAAGTTCGACTCCTCCATGTTCCATGGCCCGTTCAATTGACTACGGCTAATATTAGTGGGATATGTAGAGATTATGCCGCCATTGAACGTACACATTTTGTTTTTACAGTCTTTCTTCCAAGACTAGGTTAATGTCATGAGACATTTCTGGCAGCCTTTTTATTATGCATACTCCAAAGAAGGCAGGAATAGTTTCTTCTGTAATATCTTTAAATCTATCACCCACTGTAATGAGTTATTTTTTAATGTTTGAGGAAAGTAATTGCATTTCAAAGTTTACGGTAAAGCATCAGAGATAAACGCCTCAATAACAGTAATAGTTAACACGTACATCTTCGAAAGAAAACGTGATCGAATTGTGTGCATGCTAACGAGATTTGGGTGCAGAAACGTCAGTATGTCGATTGAGATATTCCTGATGAAACTGTTTCGATTTGAAATATTGTCTCAGCATCTTTGTTGTCCCTGTTGTTCTTTGTTTTTGTAGGCATTGCCAAATGATTAGATTTCCCGATATTTCCATATTTCTCTTAGTAGTAGACTCGAAGGGCAGAAAGGCTAAAATCTGCTCCAATGCGTTATGTTATTCTCATTCAAATTTCCTCAATCTGAATTTCATTGATTCCATTTTTATTATTTTCGTTGCTGTGTGTAGTAATATCCCTGCGGCTGGTTCTAAGCCCATGACTTATTTCGCTCTCTTCTGATGATACTATAGTGGGGTAACATTTTATCGACCTTACCTTCCATGTCATCATTTTGGTAGCAATGCAAGTCACCGTCCAGATAATGTTCCAATTTATCTGCTGAGCTGATGGATCGCGAATCTCCTGATGAAAGAAGAACCTGATGCTAATATAAAATAATTCACACACATTGAAAGATAACTAATGCATACTGTTTAAATACAATTACCGACTCCAGGCCTCACCAAACTTATGTGTAGAATGCCGTAACTTCCTATCGCCTGTAATACCAAAAAGGGATATTTATCCGGTGAAGAAAACGTTGGGGGGTGGCGGGGAGAGGGAGGGAGGGAGGGAGAGAGAGAGAGGGAGAGAGAGGGGGAGAGAGAGAGAGAGGGGGGGGCAAACGCGTACTCGTGCATGCACGCATAGTTACGTATCTATCAAGTATACATGACTTATAACATACTCATATGGTACTGGGTAGTGGCTCCATATGTCACTACTACAGAGCGTGGCGACCCTGCCTTACACGAGTCCCGGGCTCAGCTGGCTCCGGCTGACAGTACCCGTTATGGGCCCCTATCCAGGGTTACGGATCCCACTGCCTTGTACGTACTTTCGGGAGAAGAGAAAGCTAAGGAGTGAACCCTACACAAATCCTGAGTGGAGTCCCTAAGGCGGTTGGATGACGAATCACGTCACCTCCCAGCAGCTCCTGCAGCCCAGCTGACGCCAAATGTACTGCTTCGTATTCCTCTGGTCCACATCTGGAGGCCTAGAGGGGGATCTTGATGTCTGGGCAGCCCAGGATCTCCATATTCATCGCCCAGACGGGCGCATCCATTCTCCACTTAGACAGACCGAGCCATACATTATTACATAACATCGTCGCATTTTATCAATTCATTAAAATATCCCAGAAACATTCTTCGCAACCCTCCTTCGTGTGATAGAATAAAAAAAAAGAACCAGCTTCATCATCTGTGCCATCATCAAATTCATCTGCGTAAGTCCCAAAGTCCAGCGAACCATCAAAGCCTGAAACGTCGACTGCACCTCTTGCAAGAGATGCTGCCCGGCCTGCTGCGTTCACCAGCAACGTTGATGTGTGTTGCTTGAATTTCCAGCATCTGCAGAATTCCAGTTGTTTATTATTCTTCGCAAACCCCTTTGTGTGATAGAATTAAAAATGAAACCAGCAACATCGTTTTTGACTTCATCAAATTCTTCTGCATCAGTTCCAAAGTCCAGTAAACCAACAATAATTACATCATTTCAACCACACTGAAATATTTGTCTGTACCAACTGTTCTCTGTTAATCAGACAATCTTCAACATACAGCAGTATTCAGAATTGTCTGCTAAACATTGTGCAAGCGGACTAGTGTTTTCTTTCTGTAGCGAAGGACGACAAGAAATGGTTTGTTGGAGGCATGCAAAATGATAAGAGGCATAGAACAAGTGGATATAATGCATATTCATTCCAGGGCGGAAATGGAAAATACGTGGGAGTATAATTTTAAGGTGACTGGAGGGAGGGAAGTATAGGGCACAAGTTTTTTTTTACACAGAGCGGCGAGTGATACGTTTTGATACGGGTGGTGTTGGATGCAGATACATGATGGAGACTTACAAAACATTAAGATAAACGTACAGGTGATAGACGAAATGGAGGGCTATGTGCGGGATGGGGTATATCGAAATTAGAGTAAGCTAAATTGTCGATACAACAGCGGCTGCAGAAGGGCCTGTACTGCGCCGTAATGCTCTGAGTTCAGTAATAATGTCATCACAATTCCTAGAAGGTGATTCTTTATGCAACAACCTCCGCGTTACTTCCATGTGCTGTTTCTTCCGTCCATCTAGCGAGCAGTTAAGCTTGACAGCATCATTTCGCGTTACATACGCTGCATTCAGCAGTACCCTTCAAGCTGCGTTGTGGCGCCAACTTGTATTTTCTAGCTCATCTTACCAAGGAAAAATACATTGACAATCCACTCCTAAATAGTCGACACCTGAGTATTCTTGACGGCCATTCAGAGTCTACCTATGCGTTTATGGACTCTCAATTCATGGAACATACCATATAGCAAAGAATCAAAATGATGAATGTTAAATTAGTTCATAGTCATTCATGAAGGCTTATGAGAATAGATTTACCAACCATTCTGGAACTGTCTTGGTTTGCTTTTGATCAGGTAGAGAGAAACGATGACCAGAAAAGAACCGAGAATGAAAGGGATGGCGTAAATGAAGGCTCTCAGATTACTGAAAGTCGGAGTAAGTGGCTGGTGATCTGAAAGAAAGACGTTAAACAAGTTTACATATATTTTGTCAGGAGCAACACGGAAGCGCATAGCGTAAGAACCCTTGGTTCATTTGCACTGCTGCCTGAAAGAAGATTGTACCTACTCCTTCTGACAGCGTGGTTTTTCTCCGACTTTCCAAATTGGTCACCAGACTGTAATTGGGCGGCGCGGTCTTGTTGGGCCAAACGTGCCTGTGACCGTGCTGTATCTCCGAGTAAATTAATTTGAAAACATGCCTTTCATCAAATCGCGGATTCAACTATCAGAGCAGAGATAACTTGACAGTCTGCATTAAGCGACATTTCCCTGCGTTTGTCAGGATTTGATTTTAATGCTGAATATTATAACGTTAAACGTAAACTTAAAAGTACTTCTCAGTGAAGGAAAAGGTACATAAATAGTAATCTCACCCAGACATTTTCCGGGAAGTTCGAAGCCGTGTGAAGATTTCAATTCGAACACCAGCCGCGTCAGAGGAGTGCAAATAGAGCGTGAAATTTTAAGAGGTAAGGAGATGGAAAGCTGGATTTAAAACAAGGGCTTCAGGGGAAATAAATGCTCTAAGAAAATTACAGATATGCATAGGAAGAAAATCGTGTTGAACATAGATGTAGAACAGCACCAACAGCTGACGACTAGGACAACCAATGATGGAAAGGTTAATTTTGTGATACCCATTCGAAGATAGCAAGGTTTCAACTAGTGTTGAGTTAAGAGATTGAGATATAAAGAGCAAGCAAATGGACTTGACGAAAAGTAGCAGCATAATTCGATTACTGACCAGAACATATCACTCCGACGATTTCTTTGTGCCCACATTCATGACGATGCAATGTAGAAAATTGTCAATCCCACAGAAAATTCTCACTCCCTTTGCATTTGACTTTGACCATCCAAATAGTGCCGTTTCCAAGGGGGAATAGCATCCCCGCGGAAGCCAGGACTGGTTCCCCACAGTTTAATTGGCGACAGACGACAGCAGCTTCGTGTCTGTCCCATGAATCATTACAGACCGTTCCCCACGTCCCATTGAAGAAAACTTCAAGTCTTCCAGAGCAATTATCGAAACCCCGCCACGAGCCGCAGGTCTGAAACAAAAGACGCACACGTTCTTATTTGAGAATTAACTTGTATTGGAAGTCCTATGTACCCACTTCTCCCTCTCAAATTCTAGAGATGAGTCATGTGTTTAATGTTTTGGGATGTTAATCGTTCGGTAGAATATGTTGATCCACTCTGATGTTGTTAATATTTTCATTGAAAACAAATATGCATTCAGGTATGTAATATCCTACATTGCCCCGTCACGCTGGAATTCAGAGTTTAGCAGAAGATGTACCAGGATTTGTAATGGCCTCATTACACTTTTTGTATTGAACGACGAAGGTTTTTTTTCTTTTTTTTTGACATCTGAGCCATACGCCGGTAACGTCTGGCACACAATTTATTATCCTTCTGCAGTTAAACGTTCCGATACTCTCCAAGTTTAGTCTATCTCGAACTTTTGATAACAAAGCGTTCAGCAAGAATGTATCGTTTTTTGCTAAAACAGCGAATTGGCCTATATTGTACTTAAATATTCTCTTGTACTGACGCGACAAGAAATGAATTGAGAGCGGAAAAGTTAAATTGAGGCAGGAAAAGTCTGCATCCTTCTGTGACCAGGAACAGAGAAAACGCCTTAAAACAAGAAGCATGAAAATAAATGTATACACGTTGCATATTTTGAATAATGAAAATATCTGTAATTACTGGAGGCTTTTGGAAATGGGTTGATTATCTTCTCCTTCTTGACGTTCTTAATTAGCGGTTTCGATGGCCATATTTCTGTAAAACATTTAATTCATAATTTCAGTAAAATATTCCCAATGCAGGTCCTTACATTTATAGATAAATAATATAATAAAGATATCAATAACATTGTCCGAGTGCAGAGAACATTGTCAATTATGCTGCCAGGATTTGAGGCTATGTGTTATAGGGAAAGAGTAAATAAGGTAAGACGTTATACCCTAGAACGTAAAAAAAAATCGGGTGAGATTTGTTAGAGATAACCGCCATTATGAGTGGCTTAGATAGGATCCATTCAAAAAGGCTTTTTCCACTCAGCGTCAGGTAGTCCAGAACTACAACTCATAGTTTAAGGGTAAACAGTGAAGTCTTTAAGGGAAACATGAGGGGATATTTCTTCACTCAGAGTGTGGAACGACTAATCTGTGGAACTGTGGGAAAGAGTTTATTTCAAAGTTTAAGAGAAATTTCGACGGCTCCGTGGATGGGAGGGAAATGAAGAGCTATGATCCGGGTACGAGCCGATGGGGCAAGGAAGATTAATAGTTGGGCACGGGTAGGTGGGCCGAAAGGCCTGTTTCGCAGTCTATGACGCTATGACGATATAATTACCTGAACAAATGATCCCAACATCCTCATCATGTTTGTAGTTGTGCTGGCCCCATCATAAAGACGGGCATTGCCGTAAAAGTGGGTCGCCCAACCGACATCTCACGTCATCCATCCAGATCGGTCCAGTCCCTTCTCTGAATACTGCGCTGTTCTCTAATAAAAATTTCCGAGCCGCAATTGAGCTGGGAGCGAACGACTTATGCATTCTCCATGCCAAAGGAATCAGAGCAAACTGTTCCCCATGTTCCGTTAATGAATTCTTGATTATGGTTTCATGTTAATAATTAATTGCGATGTGGGTATATGGTGATCAGGGAGTGCAGCACCTCTGATGATGGGGCTTATGGTGTCCAAACTCCCCTTTGGACAATTAGCTTTCACCAATGACTCGAAGTAACTGTTTGCATGCGGCACCGGCCACACATTGGCGCACTGTTTCGACAGGCAAGCTAAACCAGGCGAGGGGCACGGCGGGACCCGCATCGCAGAGAGATGTTGACATGCCTGCGCTAGCATGAGAAGACAGCTCCGGCAGAGTGGACGTAAAGGATCTACAGTGAGATCCAATGGACAGAAAGGTTGAATACTTTGATTCAAAATCAGTGTATTATGCCTGAACAATGAGACGAAGAAGGATTTGTCTCGTGTAGACTGGGAACACAGGGTATAGTGTGAGATGGTTAAGGAACAGTGGAAAACCTTCAAAGATTTTTGTTTTAACGGTACTCAACAAAAGTATATTCCATTTAAAACAAGGACAGTAAGGGTGGAGATAGTAAGCCTTGGATAACAACCGAAAGGGACATTGCATTCGGAGTTTCTCCGTTTAGCGGACGAGGGTTGGACACGCGAATAGCTCTCCACCGGTCACACCCATTTTCACACCACGAGAGCCACTGATCGATCCTCCAAAAACCCACCTTTTCTGTGGGCACAACAAAGTTCATTCAGGGTCCAACGCCATGTGTCTGTCAGTCTATCAGCTGACCTTTTATTTATCTCACCGTGCTGAACACCAGCTGTCCATCAAACAGCTCATCCCTTCTCTCTCTGTAAGAATACAGGAGCTGCCAGTGTCCTTGCAGAGTGTAAACATGTGCAAAGAATTCATAACACCATTTCAAAGCAGATTTCGCCTCTCTCTCTCTCTCTCTCTCTCTCTCTCTCTCTCTCTCTCTCTTAATAACAAGGTGTCTGGTGCTGAACAACTGTCTCTCTCTCTCTCATTTCAAAAGCACAGCTCACTGGGGTAATTCAGGAACCCGTCACACTGGGAATACTATATTGAGTGGTAAAGCAAATTGTGCAGAAGATGCAGAGAGTCCGCAAAGACCTATAGATAGCTACAGTGAGTGGGCAAGGGCGTGGCACATGGCGTACAATGTTGGTAAATGCGAGGACATACTCTTGAAAAACGGAAGAGCAGATAATTATTGAAATGGTAAAATATTGCAAGACGTTGTTTTGCAGAGGGGATTATGAGGACTTGGGCATGAACCTCAAAAGGTTGGTTTGCAGGTACAGCTTGTTATGTAGAAACTAATGTAATGTTGGCCTTCATTCCTAGAGGGATTGAAATTAAGAGCAGGGAGGTTATGGTGCAAATGCACAGCGTATTGGTGAGGTCACACCTGGAGTACTGCGTGCAGTTCCGGTCTGTTTACTTGAGGATGCAGATGCTGGATGTGGAGGTGATAAAACAGGAGGATCAGCAGGTTGATTCCAGAGATGAGGGAGTTAGTCAATGAAGAGAGACTGAGGCGCCTTGGACTGTAATCTCTGGAATTAAGAAGAGCAGATCTCACAGAAATATATAAAGTTATGAAAGGGATAGATAAGATAGACGCAGAAAAGTTGTTTCCACTGGCAGGTGATACTAAAACTAGGGGATATAGTCTCAAACTTCTGGTGAGTTGATTTAGGACGGAGATGAGGAGAGACTGCTTTTCTCAGAGAGTGATGAATCTGTGGAATTATACGCTCATTGAAGCAGTGAAGGCTACCTCATAAGTATATTTAAGACAGGTTGTACAGATCTTTGCGTAGCAGGGGAATTCAGGTTTTTTTGGGAAAATTGCAGCTAGCTGGAGGTGAATCCATGGCTTAGCAACATAGAAACGTAGAAAAAAGTACAGCACAATATAGGCCCTTCGGCCCACAAAGCTGTGGCGAGCGTGTCCTTACCTTAGAAATTACTAGCGTCACCAAGAGCCCTCTATTTTCTAAGCTCCATGTACCTATCCAAATGTCTCTTAAAAGACCCTAGCGGATCCACCTCTACCACTGTTGCCGGCAGCCCATTCCGCGCACACATCACTCTCTGTGTAAAACAAAAATACCCCTGACATCTCCCCTGTACCTCCTCCCCAGCACCTTAAAACTTTGTCCTCTTGTGGCAACCACTTGGTGGGGAAAAGCCAATAACTGTCCAGCCGGTCAATGCCTCTCATTATCGTATACGACTCTGAATGGTCACTTCTCATCCTCCATCGCTCCAAGGATAAAAAACCCGAGTTCACAGTGTCGCCTAACCAGAGTTTTATAGAGCTGCATCATTACCTCACGACTCTGAAACTCTATCCCTCGACTTATGAAAGCTAACTCACCATAAGCCACGGTGACCGCGTGTCGGGTACTGAGCCTTGCGCTGTGTTGCAGGAGGGGAAGGAGGAAGAAGAGGAATTAGAGGGCTTGTCTACTGAGTCCTTATGGGTGGAGCTGAGAAACAGGAAAGGTATGGCCACATTAGTGGGATTGTATTACAGACCACCCAATAGTCAACGAGTCTTGGAAGAGTAAATCTGCAGAGAGATAGCAGGCAACTGCAGGCAACTGTGGTGGTAGGGAATTTTAATTTTCCATACATTGATTGGGACTCCCAATGTTAGGGGTCAATCAATGTTAGGGGTCTAGATGGTTTAGAGTTTGTAGAGTGTGTTCAGGAAAGTTTTCTAAATCAATATATAGAGGGACCAACTAGAGGGGATCTCCTGTTAGGAAACGAATAAGGGCAAGATACAGAAGTTTGTGTAGGGGAGCACTTTGGTTCCAGTGATCATAACACCATTAGTTTCAATTTGATCATGGACAAGGATAGATCTGGTCCTAGGGTTGAGGTTCTGAACTGGAAGAAGGCGAAATTTGAAGAAATGAGAAAGGAGCTAAAAAGCGTGGATTGGGACAGGTTGCTCTCTGGCAAAGATGAGATTGGTAGGTGGGAAGCCTTCAAAGGGGAAATTTTGAGAGTGCAGAGTTTGTATGTTCCTGTCAGGATTAAAGGCAAATTGAATAGATATAAGGAACCTTGGTTCTCAAGGGATATTGGAACTCTGATAAAGAAGAAGAGGGAGTTGTATGAAATGTATAGGAAACAGGGAGTAAATCAGGTGCTTGAGGAGTATAAGAAGTGCAAGAAAATACTTAAGAAAGAAAACAGCAGGGCTAAAAGAAGACATGAGGTTGCCTTGGCAGTCAAAGTGAAGGATAATCCAAAGAGCTTTTACAAGTGTATTAAGAGCAAAAGGCTTGTAAGGGATAAAATTGGTCGTTGGAAGATCAGAGCGGTCGGCTATGTACGGAAACAAGGGAAATGGGGGAGATCTTAAATAGTTTTTTTGCGTCTGTATTTACTAAGGAAACTGGCATGAAGTCTATGGAATTGAGGGAATCAAGTAATGAGACCATGGAAACTGTACAGATTAAAAAGGAGGAGGTGCTTGCTGTCTTGAGGAAAATTAAAGTGGATAAATCCCCAGGACCTGACAGAGTGTTCCCTCAGACATCGAAGGAGACTAGTGTTGAAATTGCGGGGACCCTGGCAGAAATATTTAAAAAGTCGCTGTCTATCGGTGAAGTGCCGGAGGATTGGAGAGTGGTTCATGTTGTTCCGTTGTTTACAAAATGATCGAAATGTAATCCGGGAAATTATAGGCCGGTGAGTTTAACGTCGGTAGTAGGTAAGTCATTGGAGGGAGTACTAAGAGACAGAACCTACAAGCATTTGGATAGACAGGGGCTTATTAGGGAGAGTCAACATGGCTTTCTGCGTGGTAGGTCATGTTTGACCAATCCATTGGTGTTTTTCGAGGAGGTTACCAGGAAAGTGGGTGAAGGGAAGGCAGTGGATATTGTCTACATGGACTTCAGTAAGGCCTTTGACAAGGTCCCGCTTGGGAGGTTAGATAGGAAAATTCAGTCGCTAGGTATAAATGGAGAGGTGGTAAATTGGATTAGACATTGGCTCGATTGAAGAAGCCAGAGAGTAGTGGTAGAAAATTGCTTCTCTGAGTGGAGGCCTGTGACTAGTGCTGTGCCACAGGGATCAGTGCTGGGTCCATTGTTATTTGTCATCTATATCAATGATCTGGATGATAATATGGTAAATTGGATCAGCAAGTTTGTTGATGATACAAAGATTGGAGGTGTAGTAGACAGTGAGGAAGGATTTCAGAGCCTGCAGAGGGACTTGGACCAGCTGTAAAAATGGGCTGAAAAATGGCAGATGGAGTTTAATACTGACAAGTGTGAGGTATTGCACGTTGGAAGGACAAACCAACGCAGAACATACAGGGTTAATGGTAAGACACTGGGGAGTGCAGTGGAACAGAGGGATCTGGGAATACAGATACAAAATTCCCTAAATGTGTCGCCACAGGTAGATAGGGTCGTAAAGAGAGCTTTTAGTACATTGGCCTTTATTAATCGAAGTATTGAGTATAAGAGGTGGAAAGTTATGATGAGGTTGTATAAGGCATTGGTGAGGCCGAATCTGGAGTATTGTGTTCAGTATTGGTCACCAAAACTGAATTACAGGAAGGATATAAATAAGGTTGAAAGAGTGCAGACAAGGTTTACAAGGATGTTGCCGGGACTTGAGAAACTCAGTTACAGAGAAAGGTTGAATAGGTTAGGACTTTATTCCCTGGAGCGTAGAAGAATGAGGGGAGATTTGATAGAGGTATATAAAATTATGATGGGTATAGATAGAGTGAATGCAAGCAGGCTTTTTCCACTGAGGCAAGGGGAGAAAAAGATCAGAGGACATGGGTTAAGGGTGAGGGGAGAAAAGTTTAAAGGGAACAATAGGGGGGGCTTCTTCACACAGAGAGTGGTGGGAGTATGGAATGAGCTGCCAGACGAGGTGGTAAATGCGGGTTCTTTTATAACATTGAAGAACAAATTGGACAGATACATGGATGGGAGGTGTAAGGAGGGATATGGTCCGTGTGCAGGTCAGTGAGACTAGGCAGAAAATGTTTCGTCACCGCCAAGAAGGGCCAAAAGGCCAGTTTCTGTGCTGTAGTTTCTATGGTTCTATGGTTCTATGGAATGCGGTAATCACAGTCAGGGTAACACAAAAAAGATTCTGTGAGCCTTATAGAGATACCCGCATGGCGTGTTGCCTCCCAGGTGCCAGGGTATAGGAGGTCTCGGATCGGGTCCAAAATATTCTGAAGGGAGAGGGGACCCGTATCCTGGCGGGATGGTTTCATAGAGCTGTTCGGGATGGTTTAAACTAAATTGGAAGGGCGATAGTAACCGGAATGATAGAGCAGAGGAGGGGGAAAACAGAAATAAATCCAAGACAGTGAGAGGTAAAGATGTCAGGAAGGAAAGCAAGTTATGTAGCAGGCATCGGGGTGAGTTGCGGTGCAATAAAGTTGCAGTGCTATCTAAGCAAAATTACCAAATACCGGTCTTAAGGTGTTACACTTAAATTCACGCAGCGTAGGAATAAGGTGGATGATCTTGTCGAACAGCTACAGATTGGCAGGTATGACATTGTGTCCATCACTGAGACGGAGCTAAAGGATGCATGTCTCTGGGAGCGAAGTCCAAAGTTATATCGGAAGGATAGGGAGGTAGGCTGAAGGGGTGGCGTGGCTTTATTGGCAAAAAATGATATTAAATCATTAGAAAGATGTGACAAAGGATCGGAAGGTGCAGGATCTTTATGGGTTGTGCTGAGAAATCGCAGGGGTAAAAGGGCCCTCATGGCATTAATACTCAGGCCTCCTAACAGCTGAAGTGATGTGGACTACAAATTACAATAGGAAATAGAAAAGGCTTGTCAGAAAGGAAGTTTTATGATAAATGTGGAGGATTTTAACATGCGAGTGGATTGGGAAAATCAGGTCGGCACTGGATCTCAAGAGAGAGAATTTGTAGAATGTCTACGAGATGGCTTTTTAGAACAGCTTGTTGTTGAGCCCACTAGGGGATCGACTGATCTGGATTGGGTATTGTGTAATGAAGGTGATTAACGGAGGTGATTACATAAATTGAGGTGAAGGAACCCTTAGGAGGCAGTAATCATAACATGATTCAGTTCACTGTGAAATTTGGGAAAGAGAAACCGAAATCTGAAGTGTCGGTATTTCAGTGGAAAAAAGGAAAACATGAGAGAGGAACTGGCCAAAGTTGACTGGGAAGGGACACTAGCAGGAAGTCCGGCAGACCAGCAGTGGCTGGAGTACGTGCGAAATGTAAGGAAGGTGCAAGACAAATATATTGCAAAAAAAGGAGAAACTTTCGAATGGAAAAAGAATGGCTGAAAAGAGAAGTCAAAGCCAAAGTTGAAGCAAAGTAGAAGGCATACAAGGAGGCAAAATTAGTGGGAAGACAGAGGATTGGGAAGTTTTTAAAAGCTTACAAAAGGAAACTCAGAAGGTCATTAACAGGGAAAAGATAAACTATGAAAGGAGGCTAGCAAATAATATCAAAGTGGATACTAAAGGCTTTTAGAAGTATATAAAGACTAAAAGACAGGTGAGAGCAGGTATAGGACCGATTGAAAATGATGCTGGAGAAATTATAATAGGAGATAATTAGCTGGCGGAGGAACTGAACGAGTATTTTGCATCAGTCTTTACTGAGGAAGACATCAACAGTATATCGGATACTCTAGGGTACAGGGAAGCGAAATGTGTGCAATCACAATTCCGACAGAGAAAGTACTCAGGATGCTGAATAGTCTAAGGGTAGATATATCGGCCGGACCAGATGGAATGGATCCTCGTGTTCTGAAGGAATTAGCTGTGGAGATTTGTGGAGGCATTAGCAATGATCTTTCAAAAGTCAACAGATTCCGGCATGGTTCCGGAGGACTGGAAGATTGCAAATTTCACTCTGCTATTCAAGAAAGGGGCAAGGAAACAAAAATAAAATTATGGACCTGTTAGCTTGACATCAGAGGTTGGGAAATTGTTGGAGTCGATTATCAAGGATGAGGTTGCGGAGTACCTGGAGGCATATGACAAGATAGGATGGAACTCAGCATGGTTACCATAAAGCAAAATCCTGTCCGACAATCTAATTACAATTATTTGAGGAAATTACAAGTAGATTATACAAGGGAAATGCAGCGGAGGTTGCATATTTAGATTTTCAGAAGACCTTTGACAAGGTGCCGCACATGAGGCTGCTAAACAAGATCAGAGCCCATGGAATTACTGGAAAGTTACATACGTGGATAGAGCATTCGCTGACTGGCAGGAAACAGAGAGTGGAAATAAAGGGATCTTATTCTGGTTGGCTGCCGTTTACCAGTGGTGTTCCACAAGGGTCTGTGTTGGGGCCGCTTCTTTTTAAGTTGTACACCAACGATTTGGATAATGAAATCGATGGCTTTATGGCTGAGTTTGCTGATGATACAACGACAGGTGGAGGGGCCGGTAGTGTTGAGGAAACAGAGAGTCTGCAGAGAGACTTGGATAGATTGGAAGAATGGGCAAAGAAGTGGCAAATTAAATAAAATTTTGGAAAGTGTATGGGTTATGCGCTTTGGTAGAATAAATTAACGGGCAGACTATTATTTAAATGAGAGACAACTCAAAGCTCTGAGATGCAACGGGACTTGGAAGTTCTCGTGCAGGATGCCCTTAAGGTTAACGTCCAGGTTCAGTCGGTGGTGAAGAAGGCGAATACAATGTTGGCATTCATTTAGAAATATAGAAACATAGAAAATAGGTGCAGGAGTAGGCCATTCGGCCCTTCGAGCCTGCACCGCCATTTATTATGATCATGGCTGATCATCCAACTCAGAACCCAGCCTTCCCTCCATACCCCCGGACCTCTGTAGCCACAAGGGCCATATCTAGCTCCCTCTTAAACATAGCCAATGAAATGGCCTCAACAGTTTGCTGTGGCAGAGAATTCCACAGATTCACCACTCTCTGTGTGAAGAAGTTTTTCCTATAGGCCTCCCAAGTCCCTTTACATCTCTGCATTTTGAATGCTCTCACCATCTAAATAATAGGCATCCCGTTTCTTTCTTCCACCAAAATGCATGACCATACAATTTCCAACATCACATATCATTTGCCACTTCTTTGCCCGTTCCCCTAAACTATCCAAGTCTCTCTGCTGGCTCTCTGTTTCCTCAACACTACACGCTCCTCCAACTATCTTTGCATCATCGGCAAAATTAGCCGCAAATGCATTAATCCCATAGTCCAAATCTTTTACATATATTGTAAAAAGCAACGGCTACAACACAGGTCCCTGTGGAACTCCACTGGTAACTGGCAGCCAGCCACAGAAGGATCCCTTTATTCCCACTCTCTGTTTTCTATGGTTCAGCCAATGCTCCACCCATGCTTGTAACGTTTCTCTGATTCCATGGACTCTTATCTTACTAAGCAGCCTTTTGTGCGGCACATTGTCAAAGGCTGCTGAAAATCGAAGTACACCACATCTACTGTTTTTCTTTGCCGATCCTGCATGTAATCTGAGAAAAAAAAAATCAGCAGATTAGGGAGGCGGGAGTTTCCTTTCAGAGAACCATGCTGACTTTGGCCAATCTTGTCATTTGCCTCCATGTACTAGAAACATAGAAAAAATAGGTGCAGGAGTAGGCCATTCGGCCCTTCGAGCCTGCACCGCCATTTATTATGATCATGGTTGATCATCCAACTCAGAACCCCGCCCCAGCCTTCCCTCCATACCCCCTGACCCCCGTAGCCGCAAGGGCCATATCTAACTCCCTCTTAAATATAGCCAATGAACTGGCCTGAACAGTTTCCTGTGGCAGAGAATTCCACAGATTCACCACTCTCTGTGTGAAAAAGTTTTTCCTAATCTCGGTCCTGAAAGGCTTCCCCTCTATCCTCAAACTGTGACCCCTCGTTCTGGACTTCGCCAACATCGGGAACAATCTTCCTGCATCTAGCCTGTCCAATCCCTTTAGGATCTTATACGTTTCAATCAGATCCCCCCTCAATCTTCTAAATTCCAACGAGTACAAGCCCAATGCATCCAGTCTTTCTTCATATGAAAGTCCTGCCATCCCAGGAATCAATCTGGTGAACCTTCTTTGTACTCCCTCTATGGCAAAGATGTCTTTCCTCAGATTAGAGGACCAAAACTGCACACAATACTCCAGGTGTGGTCTCACCAAGGCCTTGTACAACTGCAGTAGTACCTCCCTGCTCCTGTACTCGAATCCTTTCGCCATAAATGCCAGCATACCATTCGCCTTTTTCACCGCCTGCTGTACCTGCATGCCCACTTTCAATGACTGGTGTATAAGGACACCCAGGTCTCGTTGCACCTCCCCTTTTCCTAATCGGCCACCATTCAGATAATAATCTGTTTTCCTATTTTTGCCACCAAAGTGGATAACCTCACATTTATCCACATTAAATTGCATCTGCCATGAATTTGCCCACTCACCCAACCTATCCAAGTCACCCTGCATCCTCTTAGCATCCTCCTCACTGCTAACACTGCCACCCAGCTTCGTGTCATCCGCAAACTTGGAGATGTTGCATTTAATTCCCTCATCCAAGTCATTAATATATATTGTAAACAACTGGGGTCCCAGCACTGACCTTTGCGGTATACCACTAGTCACCGCCTGCCATTCTGAAAAGGTCCCTTTTATTCCCACTCTTTGCTTCCTGTCTGCTAATTCTCCACCCACACCAATACCTTACCCCCAATATCGTGTGCTTTAAGTTTGCACACTAATCTCCTGTGTGGGACCTTGTCAAAAGCCTTTTGAAAATACAAATATACCACATCCACGGGTTCTCCCCTATCCACTCTACTAGTTACATCCTCAAAATATTTTACGAGATTCGTCAGACATGATTTTCCTTTCACAAATCCATGCTGACTTTGTCCGATCATTTCACCGCTTTCCAAATGTGTTGTTATCACATCCTTGATAACTGACTCCAGCAGTTTCCCCACCACCGACGTTAGGCTAACCGGTCTATAATTCCCCGGTTTCTCTCTCTCTCCTTTTTTAAAAAGTGGAGTTACGTTAGCCACCCTCCAATCCTCAAACACTAGTCCAGAATCTAACGAGTTTTGAAAAATTATCACTAATGCATCCCCTATTTCTTGGGCTACTTCCTTAAGCACTCTAGGATGCAGACCATCTGGCCCTGGGGATTTATCTGCCTTCAATCCCTTCAATTTACCTAACACCACTTCCCTACTAACATGTATTTCGCTCAGTTCCTCGATCTCACTGGACCCTCTGTCCCTTACTATTTCTGGAAGATTATTTATGTCCTCCTTCGTGAAGACAGAACCAAAGTAATTATTCAATTGGTCTGCCATGTCCTTGCTCCCCATAATCAATTTGCCTGTTTCTGTCTGCAGGGGACCTACATTTGTCTTTACCAGTCTTTTCCTTTTTACATATCTATAAAAGCTTTTACAGTCCGTTTTTATGTTCCCTGCCAGTTTTCTCTCTTAATCTTTTTTCCCCTTCCTAATTAAGCCCTTTGTCCTCCTCTGCTGAACTCTGAATTTCTCCCAGTCCTCAGGTGAGCCACTTTCTCTGGTTAATTTGTATGCTTCTTCTTTGGAATTGATACTATCCCTAATTTTCCTCCGTAATCTCATCCACAACAATCGATTCCAACAACTTCCCTACCACTGATGTCAGGCAAACAGGTCAAGAATTTCCTTTCTGCTGCTCCCCAAACTTCTTAAGCAGCGGAGTAACCTTTGTAATTTTCAAGTCATACGGTACAATGCCAATCTCTATCAATTAGGAGGTATTCATTTAGCCAGCTGAATTCGTGGTATTAATTGTCACATAGCTAAACACATTCATTTCTCAATGGCTGGCAACGTTCGGACTATTCAAGTGGAGTTATTGTGTCTTTCTGGAGATTTATGTAGATTTTGCTGTGTAGTCCTAATTGTTTTTTGTTTTTGTGGAGTGCGTTTGGTATGACACTAGTTGTAGATATTACTATTGGAGCAATGTAATTCGATTAATTCAGCCGATTTCTGGTGATTTTAACTTATTGATTTCTGTATGTTATGTGTGTTTGGAATGGCTATACCTATTGATCTTTTTTGTTTATCTGTATCATCATATCTTGATGGTTAAAATGAATTATCCCGTTTGTAATAACTGATCTGCCGTGATATAATTTGTGAGACGCTGACTGTAAAACCAGATCAGGATTGTATTTATAATAAGGTATGACATATGTCATGAGATTGTATTTTAATGCAAGAATTTGGTGAATGATGTTTTCCACTTGATTGTGCCTGTGGGAGTAATCAGATTGAGTTAAACTGCTGCATGATCCTGTGATGTGTTGGATCGTTTTTGCTTTCACTTGGCATGTTCTACATTTATCATCTTTAATTTGTTGTTTTTTTATTATGTATTATTGATAATAATTTTGTGTTAACCTATCTTGCCAGAAGGAAACCTTTGTTTCTGGAAAAATCTGTGTATTCCTTGTTCATGTTCTATTGTGTTTCAATTTCTTCTTTTTAGTCAGCATTTTTCACATATAGATGATTATTATTATGATTATTATTTATTAAAAAAATCTGCTCAAGCTTGTCTTCCCTCTGGCACGGTCATAGCCAGCCAGCTTAATTGACAATTACGAAGCACTTTCGGACTATGTTTGTGGTGTTCAGTGTTGTGGCTTTCTGAAGATTTACATATATATTAATGTGTAGCCATAACCGTTTCATGCTATTGTGTAGTGACAACAGTTGTTATTACTGTCGGTATAATGTGTACCTTGTCATGTTCCAAATTTTTCCAATTTCCTCTTTTAATTCTGCAAATTCCTGGTGCTTTTCACTTACTGATATCTTTAAGTTTTCTGTCTTTATATCTGTGTTCTTGCTTGTTTGTTCTGTACTATTATATGTGGACGGTATTTTTATATTGCTCTATCTGTAATAAGTAATCGATCATAATATAATTTGTGGTATTCTGACACTAAAATTGACTCTGACTCTGTTCAATTTTACTGAGGTGAGATTACACTTATGAATTTGTATTTTAAAGCAAGCTTCTGATAAATGATATTTGCCACTTGACTGTCACTGTATAAGTAATAAAATTGTCTTAAACTGCAACAGGATCCTGTAATGTGTTGATTTTTTTTTCTGGTTTTGCCAGGAATTTTCTACATTTATCACCTTTATTTTTTTTTTGTTCTTCAGGTGTGTATTTCTGATCTTTTTTTGTGTTAACCACCTGGTCCTATATTGCCACAAGGAACCCCTCGGTTTCTGGGAGCAGGTCTCCAGCTCTGAGTCAGGCGTGGAACGCTTCTTTGTCAACGCCTGGTCTGTTTGATTGTGGGGATGTCTTCACCCGAGAGTCATGCTCCAGTGTTGGTTCATGTTTTCATTTTCCTGGGTTGTGGTCTCATTTAAGTTAAGTGGTGTTCACTTCTTATCGCAATTGCATATGCTTGCCTGGAGAGCTGATTCCTGTTTTCCTTAATGAAAGTATATCTTACAAGTTTTATGTGGCTGATGTGTAGCTTTTTAATGTCACTTATTCCAGTTGAGCCTTTTGCCCTGGATAGTGTTAACCTACGAACATTCAATGTGCAAAATGTTTTCTGAAATTTGTCACTTCAGATATTATTTTTTTCTTTGTAAGTGTTCTAGATTAGTTTCAGACCAAGCTATTATGCAAACGAATATATTAATATAGGTATAGCGAAAGTCTTTATAGCCTTTGTTATATGTTTACTTTTGGGCTCTGTCTGGTAGATTGTATTGACCGTTGAGGTAAATTCTGTCAAAAAAAAACTTTCCTTTTTCGCATGGGGATGTATTTCCTTTCCTGATTGTTATCCCAAACACTTACATTTTTATATTCATCCATCGTGTTTATAGTATCGTGCTCCTCGGTTTTGGAATCAGTTAGGTCTATTGCACCTATCTTTATGTTTAGTATTCTGCATGTTTCCAGTCCAAAATCCATGTTTACTGTATATCGTTCAAAAATAGTTCCACTATTTGGATGCAAACAACAGGAATTCTGCAGATGCTGGAAATTCAAGCAACATGCATAAAAGTTGCTGGTGAACGCAGCAGGCCAAGCAGCATCTATAGGAAGAGGTGCAGTCTATTTTTCAGGCCGAGACCCTTCGTCAGGACTAACTGAAGGAAGAGTCTTCCTTCAGTTAGTCCTGACGAAGGGTCTCGGCCTGAAACGTCGACTGCACCTCTTCCTATAGATGCTGCTTGGCCTGCTGCGTTCACCAGCAACTTTTATGTATGTTGCCACTATTTGGATTAATTGTTTTTGCTTAACTGCTGAAGGAGCATATAATTTCAAATCCTCCATCTATAAAAGGTGTGTTAAGGTATTGCTCACTTCGTCGTTTCTGACGATATTATTATTATTATTATTATTATTATTATTATTATTATTATTACTATTATTATTATTGTTGTTGTTACTTTCAAACTATTATTATTATGAAATGCGTGGCCGATACTTAATGGCAAATCACCTACCGCAACAGATAACGGCGGCGTCATTTTTGTGTGTACACGGTTGGTCTCCCCACGATGAAATGCGGCAGTCATTCAAACGCATTTCATTACCTCGACATTCAGTGACGTCTTTCCAAATCGGGCCATTTCCCTCACCAAAAAAAGTTCCCGCTTTCGCCGATAAAACCCTCCCACAATGGAGATGATTGCAGACGACAGAGCATCATTTAAATCCCAGAAAACATCGCAGACCGTTCCCCATGTTTCGCCGCGTAATACTTCCACTGTCCCCGAGCAGTTATCCCTGCCATCAGTTAACCGCAGTTGACCTTTTGATCAAAAACATCGGGGGGGGGGGGGTGAACTGTGTTACTGTTGAACGCATCCATCTATCCAGCGACCTCAGCAAACACCCCACAACCACGATATTATGATTTGAGTACGACTATAAGACGGTAAGTTTAAAGAGTCGTATTACACTATGTGGCCAATGGATTATGCTCTATTATTTCATCATGGCTGATACAAATCTCCACTCAGCACCAATCCCTTGCCTTCTCTCCGTTTCCCTTCCTGCCCTGGAAAATCAATAATCTCTGAACCTCTGTCTTAAATATACAGAACAGCTTGGTTTCCACAGCCGCCTGTGGCAAAAAATTCCACAAATTATCGGGCTAAAGAAATTCCTCCTCATCGCCTTTCGAAAGGCATGCCCCTCTCAGTCACCACACCTCCCCTCCCGCCCGTTTGGTAGATGGTTCCCTGGTCGATACTGTGCGGTTCATCTTGAGAAAGTCTACCACCGTGCATAGTGGAGGGGTCTGTGGCGCCTCCGGAGCTACACCTAGGGTGGGGTACACTATCAGAACTAGAGACTCGGCAAAGCAGCAAATTCGACAATTGCGTTCGTGAATATAGAAACATAGAAACATAGAAAATAGGTGCAGGAGTAGGCCATTCGGCCCTTCGAGCCTGCACCGCCATTTATTATGATCATGGCTGATCATCCAACTCAGAACCCAGCCTTCCCTCCATACCCCCTGACCCCTGTAGCCACAAGGGCCATATCTAACTTCCTTTTAAACATAGCTAATGAACTGGCCTCAACAGTTTGCTGTGGCAGAGAATTCCACAGATTCACCACTCTCTGTGTGAAGAAGTTTTTCCTAACCTCGGTCCTAAAAGGCTTCCCCTCTATCCTCAAACTGTGACCCCTCGTTCTAGACCTCCCCAACATCGGGAACAATCTTCCTGCATCTAGCCTGTCCAATCCCTTTAGGATCTTATACGTTTCAATCAGATCCCCCCTCAATCTTCTAAATTCCAACGAGTACAAGCCCAGTTCATCCAGTCTTTCTTCATATGAAAGACCTGCCATCCCAGGAATCAATCTGGTGAACCTTCTTTGTACTCCCTCTATGGCAAAGATGTCTTTCCTCAGATTAGGGGACCAAAACTGCACACAATACTCCAGGTGTGGTCTCACCAAGGCCTTGTACAACTGCAGTAGTACCTCCCTGCTCCTGTACTCGAATCCTCTCGCTATAAATGCCAGCATACCGTTCGCCTTTTTCACCGCCTGCTGTACCTGCATGCCCACTTTCAATGACTGGTGTATAATGACACCCAGGTCTCGTTGCACCTCCCCTTTTCCTAATCGGCCACCATTCAGATAATAATCTGTTTTCCTATTTTTGCCACCAAAGTGGATAACTTCACATTTATCCACATTAAATTGCATCTGCCATGAGTTTGCCCACTCACCCAACCTATCCAAGTCACCCTGCATCCTCTTAGCATCCTCCTCACTGCTAACACTGCCACCCAGCTTCGTGTCATCCGCAAACTTGGAGATGCTGCATTTAATTCCCTCATCCAAGTCATTAATATATAATGACTTGGATGTGCATGTCAGTTCGTTATTATTTATTATTGCGGCATTTAACACTTTTATTTTCGTTGTAGCGCGTGCGGGGATTTGAACAAAGTACAACAACATTACACTGCTTGATTGCATTCCGCCTTGACTGAGAGAGTGGACAATCGAATGGACTGACTTTGAAGACGACGGCATTCGTTTTATATTTAGATACTCGCTTTCAGCGCGGTATTGGCATACAGTGTTCCGTTTGAGAACAGTTACAAAATACACGTGGACTAAGATGTTAACTGTCCTGTACTATCACCAGTGGTATCATCAGTTGACCTTCCACCTGTCTTCAGGAGTTTCGGCCCGTTTATGATCAAGACTCCCTCAAGGTGGTGGGCCAGCAGTGCTAAAGCACCACCTCCCAGTGGTGAGCTTCAAAACTTGGCATCTGCCTCTATCAGAGTGGTTGGCCACTTCCATCTAACAGATAGTCTGCTCATCAGATGTCTATGCAACTACTGAAGGGTTTGCAAGATATGTATACACTGTCTGACTATCTGCCCCTCTGGACATACTTGGTCCTCACCCATGGGGATCCTTTCTCTGCTGCCTCAGCTACAGCCCTGCTGGTTGACATGATCTCTCTTCTAGCGAAGTGTAGGTCACACAACCACTTCTGGAGAGTGAACGCAATAAACCCACGGCTCCCTACTTCGAATGGATAGCATGAGACCTTTTACCCTCTGTCTCTGCACTCTGATCTTAATTCTGCATACTTGGTTAACTTGCGCTCATGGGCTTCATCGATGTTGACTTCCCAGGGGATTGAGAGTTCACCAATAACCACTTCTCTACTGGCGTCAGACCATACGATTTTATCTGGATGCAATGTTGTGAAAGGTATTTGTTCCGGGAAACTGCCTTTCCCGCCCAGGTCAGCCTCGACACACCAATCATCGGCTGAAGAAAGTGTGCTTGATCGTGAGTCTTTGCTGTACACCTTTGAACTGGAAGCCTTCTTTCACAAATGATATACGATGTTCTGTGCAGCATGGGGCATGAGATAAGTTGTGCTGCAGTAACCGCCTTTGTTACAACTTTGAGAACGTTCTTATATCTGCAAGTGTACATGCCGCTAGAAAGATTAGCTCTGCATGCACTCAAGAGATGTTGAACTGTTCCCTTCTCGTTCCAAGCAGCACACCTACCTGTCTTATTTTCATACCAGGTGCTGAGGTTCGCAGGTTTTGGGAGCAGATCGTACTCTGCTCTAGTACTAGTTAACAGCACTGTTTTTTTTTTCCCCAGCGTTCTCAGATCCGTCGACCTGCTGGTAAAGAGCGTCGGTCTTTGTATTCTTGCTGCCCGGACGATTGATGAGGATAAAATTAACCAGGTGAAGAAGAGAGCCCACCGGGATTAACGAGAGATGAGTCTCTTTACCGCCTGAATGTAGGACAGTTTCCTGTGATCTACACAGATCAAGAATGACGCTCTCCCCCCTCCCCACCCTCCAAACATTGCGCCATTCCCTCAGGGCCTCTCCGCCAGTTAAATTGTCGCGATTCACAATAGTGTTGTTACTGTCGGTCAGAGTCAAGCGACAGGAAGAAAAGCGGAGGAGTGCAGCTCGACCATGCATGGCTATGATGTGTCAGGGTGTTGCAGCACAGAAGCTGTTGTGGAACTTCACTTCAGCTCCGAAATTTTTTGGTCAACACCGTCTGTCGAATGGAATCCTGCCGAGTTCTTTTAGGTGAGGACATTTACGGGAGCTGAAATTCCCGCTGTATTGGAGTAAAAGTTCGCAAGCACTATGAAGTGCCGTAACTGTTTGACTGTGATGGTTTGAGCTACTTTGTACATGTCTGAACTTTACTACCCTCCACTTGAACACTAAATGGGGTACGACATTGCCCGAAAACGCACCTCTCGTGTTTAGAGTACAGGTTATTTTTGAGGAGTCGTCTGTGAACCCTCCAGGAATGATGGACGTGTTCCTGGTGAGAACAGAAATAGATAAGGGTGTAGACTAAATATAGAAAAGCAAACTCTTTTCACATGTCTTTAGGCACATCGTGAATTCAGGACTGGAAAACAGCGGTGATATTGTCCAAATGGAAAGGCTGCAAAAGCTACCCACAGTGGCCATGAGAGGTGTTGAAAGCTGTCTTCCACCCATCTCTTCCTCTCATAGGGACCAGATTACAAGCATGGAGTGGATCAATTTTGGAAATTATAGTACTCTGTTGAGAAGTTAGAATGTAGACACCAGCAAGAAAAGAGGGTGATGACTCTTAAAAGTGAAGTTATTCAAGGGCCGATAATCGATGTTGGGACGGAGCGTGCTCCTGCCGGAGATGATGATGGACCAATAAACCCTATGGCCGTTCCCTCCTTGAAGCACTCCGCCATACCACCGTTTCAGTACGAGAGAGAGGAAAAAGTGCCCATCCTGCGGAGGGTTACTGCCAGGTAGGAGGTCTAAGGTGAAGTCGTCCGTCTAGTATGAAGCAGGGAGATGCGTTTACTGAAGGCCTCAAGAAGATTCGCATATGAACTACAACAATTGTTCATCCCAGTATGGCAAAAGAATAAATCAAGGAAGGTAGTGCACCCGTGGCTGACAAGAGAAATTAGGGATAGTATCAATTCCAAAGAAGCATACAAATTAGCCAGAGAAAGTGGCTCACCTGAGGACTGGGAGAAATTCAGAGTTCAGCAGAGGAGGACAAAGGGCCTAATTAGGATGGGAAAAAAAAAGATTATGAGAGAAAACTGGCAGGGAACATAAAAACGGAGTGTGAAAGCTTTTATAGATATGTAAAAAGGAAAAGACTGGTAAAGACAAATGTAGGTCCCCTGCAGACAGAAAAAGGTGAATTGATTATGGGGAGCAAGGACATGGCAGACCAAATGAATAATTACTTTGGTTCTGTCTACACTAAGGAGGACATAAATAATCATCCAGAAATAGTAGGGGACAGAGGGTCCAGTGGGTTGGAGGAACTGAGCGAAATACATGTTAGTAGGGAAGTGGTGTTAGGTAAATTGAAGGGATTGAAGGCAGATAAATCCCCAGGGCCAGATGGTCTGCATCTTAGAGTGCTTAAGGAAGTAGCCCAAGAAATAGTGGATGCATTATTGATAATTTTTCAAAACTCTTTAGATTCTGGACTAGTTCCTGAGGATTGGAGGGTGGTTAACGTAACTCCACTTTTTAAAAAAGGAGGGAGAGAGAAACCGGGGAATTATAGACCGGTTAGCCTAGCGTCGGTGGTGGGGAAACTGCTGGAGTCAGTTATCAAGGATGTGATAACAGCACATTTGGAAAGCGGTGAAATGATCGGACAAAGTCAGCATGGATTTGTGAAAGGAAAATCATGTCTGACGAATCTCATAGAATTTTTTGAGGATGTAACTAGTAGAGTGGATAGGGGAGAACCAGTGGATGTGGTATATTTGGATTTTCAAAAGGCTTTTGACAAGGTCCCACACAGGAGATTAGTGCGCAAACTTAAAGCACATGGTATTGGGAGTAAGGTATTGGTGTGGGTGGAGAATTAGCAGACAGGAAGCAAAGAGTGGGAATAAAAGGGACCTTTTCAGAATGGCAGGCAGTGACTAGTGGGGTACCGCAAGGCTCAGTGCTGGGACCCCAGTTCTTTACAATATATATTAATGACTTGGATGAGGGAATTAAATGCACCATCTCCAAGTTTGCGGATGACAGGAAGCTGGGTAGCAGTGCAGGCTGTGAGGAGGATGCTAAGAGGATGCAGGGTGACTTGGAAAGGTTGGGTGAGTGGGCAAATTCATGGCAGATGCAATTTAATGTGGATAAATGTGAAGTTATCCACTTTGGTGGCAAAAATAGGAAAACAGATTATTATCTGAATGGTGGCCGATTAGGAAAAGGGGAGGTGCAACGAGACCTGGGTGTCATTATACACCAGTCATTGAAAGTGGGCATGCAGGTACAGCAGGCGGTGACAAAGGCGAATGGTATGCTGGCATTTATAGCGAGAGGATTCGAGTACAGGAGCAGGGAGGTACTACTGCAGTTGTACAAGGCCTTGGTGAGACCACACCTGGAGTATTGTGTGCAGTTTTGGTCCCCTAATCTGAGGAAAGACATCCTTGCCATAGAGGAAGTACAAAGAAGGTTCACCAGATTCATTCCTGGGATGGCAGGACTTTCATATGAAGAAAGACTGGATGAACTGGGCTTGTACTCGTTGGAATTTAGAAGATTGAGGGGGGATCTGATTGAAACGTATAAGATCCTAAAGGGATTGGACAGGCTAGATGCAAGAAGATTGTTCTCGATGTTGGGGAAGTCCAGAACGAGGGGCCACAGTTTGAGGATAGAGGGGAAGCCTTTTAGGACCGAGATTAGGAAAAACTTCTTCACACAGACAGTGGTGAATCTGTGGAATTCTCTGCCACAGGAAACTGTTGAGGCCAGTTCTTTGGCTATATTTAAGTGGGAGTTAGATATGGTCCTTGTGGCTACGGGGGTCAGGGGGTATGGAGGGAAGGCTGGGGCGGGGTTCTGAGTTGGAGGATCAGACATGATCATAATAAATGGCGGTGCAGGCTCGAAGGGCCGAATGGCCTACTCCTGCACCTATTTTCTATGTTTCTATGTTTCTATATTCACACATAATCAGAGGCAGGTCCATATCCTAGGGCACCGGACGCGATTTAGCTGAAGCTGAATCCAGACTGGCAGACAACCACACCGGTCCCCACTCTGATTGCTTTAAGAGACCAATTATTCCGCGGGTTCCGTCGGAATATCCTGGGAAGTCGAAGCACATTCAGCAGTTCAAGCGAATCAAACAGATAGAAGGAGAATTCTTCATTTTGGTTGTCTCCAAGCACAACTTTTAGAGGTTCAGAGGAAAGTTAGATCTGGCCAATGCTCAGAGGTCGACCGCCCATGGTCTTTCTTCCCAATTACTGAGTTAGGAATTCGCATCTTTGAGCTACAGAGATGTCTATGACATTCCTGGCTGCACCAGAGTCTATAAATGATGTAGTTTCATGGGTTCGAGACCCCGACGACAAGGAAGCTGCGACCATAACACAATTAGGGGAAACTGATTACAGGGAGAAGGGACCCAACAGGAGTCTCCTCATTGCTGACGTGCATCCTTTTCCCGGACGCTTGGAACACACCGCCAGGAATTGTTCTGTGTCACTACCACAGAGGTAGGAAGCTGTTCTGTGCCCCTCTCAGTTCTCCTGAAACAGGCGAATGCGCCCCACTTGCATGGAGCTCTCCGTGGACTGGATGCTGGATGATCAGGGAGAGAACGAGGATAGACGGCGATTAGATGGCGTGTGGGATGCTTGAGATATTCTTACCCTGCGCCAAAGCTTCCCAGTCGTCAACGGGGAAAGCCAGATTAATTAGTCCATCCAGACAATCTTGCTCGTCACAGACAACGATCTTCTGTTGGATTCCTCGTTCAGTTCACATGGAAGGCATTGAGGAGAGATCACTCATTCCATCCCGCGTCTACTGCAAGCCTGCGGAATTTGATTGCAGAGGCCCTCACCATCCCTCGCCTTGCCGCAGGTCAAGAATTAGTGGACATATTTACCACGTAATGATAGGGCAGTAATCCTCCTTAACTCTGCAATGAAATGCCGGAACGACTGGGCTGCAGTCTATCCTTGCTCCCGGAAGGCGTTGAACAGGTTTCGTCTAGGAGATTGACCACGTACGTCCACATCTGTGCATCATGACCAAAATGTAAAGGCTGGTCTTGGAATGTCAGCTCGCATTGGGTAATGAAATTTCGACAGCCATCGAGATCCCCCGGAGATGGAATACTGGGTTCTTTCACAGTCGAGTGATTCCGTGATCGTCGGAAAGCAGGAGGCATTTCTGTACCAGGCCGAATGTGGGAGCAGTAGTGTCAGAGGTTGTCGGGCAGCAGGAAGCGAGAACCTGCTAGATGCTGGGACAGGGACTGAGGCGGCCTGAGGCTGCTGAATTGCTTTGGGAAGAACGCTAATTGCTGTCAGCTGAAGCTGGCTGTCCGCAGTGACCTCGGGGATGGCGGCTGTGTGAGCGAAAATCGCCGGCACATCACTCCGATTGTTTGCTGTGAGTTACTAAACAATTGCTGCGAGGAATGATTGCTCTTTCTCAACCTGAGACTGGGCTTGTCGGCACGAATTTATATCTCTCATCGCTGCAGTAACAGATTGCTTTATTCAGAACAGATTCAATTCCCTGTAGCTATTCTATACCTGACCAATGAATCACAGGGCCAAGATCAGCTGCTCTCCCTCTGCCCTGTCTGTCTTGTGTGTGCTTCGAGACTTTCTGTCACTACATTCAGATATGGCCCAGGTGCGGAGAAGAAAACACTGAAACAGGTTGATAGTTCATACATTTTAATGCGAATAGTATTTTAAGGGAAAAGAGAACAATAAAGGCTAGTCCAAACCGGGCAGTTATGTAAAACTCCCATACTAGATGCCAACACCGCGGCGACAGAAAATATTTAAATTAAAAACGAATACCACTGGTCTTCAGCGTCAGTCGACTCGATAGACCACTTTCTGAGGCAAGGGCGAGTGCAAGCATGCGGGTAACGTTGTTTTGCTTTGCTCAAGACTCGACAAGCGCTACAACAAAAAAGTGAATTAAGCACCGCAGTGATCAAATAATGACTACGTGATACATACATATTACCGAGCGCAGTTGCCGAATGCTATTGCAACGTTTTTTTTTCTATTTGCTGTGAAGACACCCAAGAAAATGAATCTTAGTGTCTTGAAAACAAATTTACTTTTGAACTTTGAAATCCAGGATTCCGATATAACCCGTGTCCTCTGATACTTACTTCTCTGTTGAAGAGTTAGCATTTACCAACCAAATCATCAGGTTTTAATCATTGTTTAATACTGCAGTCAGTTCGCTCCGCTATGTAAATCCAGCTGTATGAACGACTGAAACACTCACCTGAACAAATGACGCTCACAGCACTTCTACCTGAACAGTTATGTCCACTTCTTGGTGTGGTTGCGCAGTTCCAGGTAATGCTCTCATTGCCTTGGCATTCATAGGAATCCTGCCACATGGGACCACTGCCCTCTCCAAAGTATGCTCCTCCTAACACTGATATCACTTTCCCACATTTCAACGATCTACACACCACGCGTGCATCCTGTAAATCCCAGTTCGAATCGCACACGGTGCCCCACGTCTCTCCATGCTGTATCTCCAATCTTCCAGAGCATTCGTCGTATCCATCAATGAGTCTGGGCTTTCTATGTCCTGCGGTATATTAGATGAAAGTAAAATTCCAGCTTTAAAGGATAATACGCAGATTAAAACATGACAACAGCTAAATTTATTAAGAGTTTGAGGAGACATAGTATGTCACTCAAGACTCTCGCATATTTCTACAGATGTACCGTGTAGAGCATTATGACTGGTTGCATCACATTCTGTTCTGGAGGCTCTGCTGCACAGTATCTGGAAAAAAACTACATAATAGTGCAAACACATATAGGACCACCATGGACTTTACATCACAGAGAGCATCTTCAAAGAGTCTGCGTCCCATTCGTATACTGATATGTTTATCGACGACGTCCTCTATTGTAAACCTCCCGATGTGGACATCAAGGGTGACGTTCTCAGGAATGCTGCCAGTGCTATAAAACAGAGATGGTAAGAATTGGAGGAGATGGCAGTTGAATGCGTTGCTGAGGAGTTGGTGCAGGGAGCAGGGTTTTAGATGGTTAGATCATTGGGATCTCTTCTGGGGAAGGTGGGACCTTTACAGATTGGATGGGTTGCACCTGAACTCGAGGGGACCAATATCCTTGCAGGTAGGTTTGCTAGCATGGTTCGGGAGGGTTTGAACTAATTTGCAAGGGGGATGGGACCCAGTGCGTTAGAGCAGGGAAAGAAGTGCATGGAGTAAAGCCAGATCTAAAATACAGAGAGGCTTTGAGGAAAGAGAAGCAAAATAAACGGTGTAAAGACAGTAAAGTAGAAGGGCTGAAATGTGTGTACCTCAATGCAAGAAGCATCAGGAACAAAGGTGATGAACTGAGAGCTTGGATACATACATGGAATTATGATGTAGTGGCCATTACAGAGACTTATCTGGCACCAGGGCAGGAATGGATTCTCAATATTCCTGGATTTCAGTGCTTTAAAAGGGATAGAGAGGGAGGAAAAAGGGGAAGAGGGGTGGCATTACTGGTCAGGATTACTATTACAGACACAGAAAGGGTTGGTAATATAGCAGGATCCTCTTTTGAGTCAATATGGGTGGAGGTCAGGAACAGGAAGGGAGCAGTTACTCTACTGGGGGTATTCTAGGTATTCTATAGGCCTATCGTAGCAGCAGAGATACAGAGGAGCAGATTGGTTGGGAGGCAGATTTTGGAAAGGTGCGAAAATAACAGGATTGTTACCATGGATGACTTTAACTTCCCTAGCATTGATTGGCATCTGATTACTTAAAGGGTTTAGATGGAACAGAGTTAGTTAAGTGTATCCGGGATGGATTCCTGTCACAGTATGTGGACAGGCCGACCAGGGGGGCTGCCATACTAGATCTAGTGTTAGGTAATGAACCGGGTCAGGTCACATCTCTCTCAGTGGGTGAGCATCTGGGGGACAGTGACCACCGCTCCCTGGCCTTTATAATTATCATGGACAAGGACAGAATCAAAAAGGACAGGAAATGTTTTAATGGGGAAAGGCAAATTATGAGGCTATAAGGCTAGAACTTGCGGGTGTGAATTGGGATGTTGTTTTTGCAGGGAAATGTACTGTGGACATGCTTGCGGGATGTAAGGGATAAATTTGTCCCGGTGAGGAAGATAAAGATGGTAGGGTGAAGGAACCATGGGTGACAAGTGAGGTGGAAAATCTAGTCAGGTGGAAGAAGGCAGCATACATGAGGTTTAGGAAGCAAGGATCAGATGGGTCAATTGAGGAATATAGGGAAGCAAGAAAGGAGCTTAAGAAGGGGCTGAGAAGAGCAAGAAGGGGGCATGAGAAGGCCTTGGGGAGTAGGGTAAAGGAAAACCCCAAGGCAGTCCTCAATTATGTGAAGAAAAAAAGGATGACAGGAGTGAAGGTAGGACCGATTAGAGATAAAGGTGGGAAGATGTGCCTGGAGGCTATGGAAGTCAGCGAGGTCCTCAATGAGCATACGTCAAAGTTGCTGGTGAACGCAGCAGGGCAAACAGCATTTGTAGGAAGAGGTGCAGTCGACGTTTCAGGCCAAGACCCTTCGTCAGGACTAACCTCAATGTCCTCAATGACTACTTCTCTACGGTATTCACTAATGAAAGGGGACTTGATGGTGAGAACAATATGAGTGAGTTTGATGTTCTGGAGCATGTTGATATTAAGGGAGAGGAGGTGTTGTAGTTGTTAAAATACATCAGGACCCCTAATGTGGCTGGCCTTGAAGCTCGGTCTCGCGTCAAAACGTTCGCATTCTCGAAGTTCAGGAGAAAACAGAAAGCAATAAGCCGACGGGGCTTTTAGCCAGGTTGCTTCCGAAGTTGCTGTAGGAAGAACATCTCCACCAGCTGATTGTAGTGGACCGTGCCCACCGGAGCCTAGCACCTGCTAAAAATGGTAGGTCAGGAGCTATTATTGAGAGGCTACACCACTACCAGGTTAAAGAGCTGGTGCTACGGTTGTCCAGGGAGAGAACTCCACTGATATAGAACGGGCGTCCGGTGTTCATTTACCTGGAATTCAGCTCAGCTACCACGAGGAAACGGCGGGATTTTCAGCAAATGAAGGCGAAATGCAAAGCCAGGAAAATTAGGTGTGGATTCCTGTATCTGGCGAGGTTTGTGGTTACAGTTAACAGTATCACCAGTACATTCAGCACTGCAGCCGTAACGGAAGAGATCCTGAGCCGAGAAGTTGAAGATTGGCATTCGGACACTGTATCAACGTAAAAACGGATTAAAGCTGGTTTACTAGATTCGTCGTTGATCGATAGTGGCTTCATCTGGAGACTGTTTGTTATGCTCAGCACACGAGGAACTGGAAAATAATGTGGGTGAGGACTGAATGTTATTGTTTGTTTTTATATTGCATAGTGTATTTGCGAAGAGGTATTTCTCCCGTGTTTAGTGAGTAATGGGTAGCTCTCTCGCTATTGCGGGCCATGCGTTAGCTTTTGGATATAACTTTTACTCTAGGTTAGGGGTATGGAAGTACTATTCCTGGTGTGTTTTTATTTTTTGGAGTTTTTTTTTCGTGTTTCTCAAGGGGTTGTTACTGCACATCTATTTGTTCATGTTACAGTTTGTGTTATGTCACGGCCATACAGCATTTTTTTTTGTTAAGCAGCAGATCTGAAATCTAAATCGCATATGCACAGCATTGGTGAGACTAAACTTGTCAGCTGGAATGTATGGGGCATGAATAGGCCACTGAAGCGTGTGCTAAGAGTAGTCCATATAAAAGATGGCTTTTTATTGGCGGATCCGGAAAAAGTTAAGAAGTGTTTTGCAGAGTTTTATGCTAAGGTTTACCAATCACAAGGCGGTCCGGACGTTCAAACTGTGGAAGCATTTTTTGATAATTTGAATCTGCCCACGCTGACAACAGATTCAGTAAACACACTTGATGCTGATATAAGCCCAGATGAAATCAATAAGGTCATCTCTCCCCTCCCTAATAATAAGGCAGCGGGTCCGGATGGTTTTAGCATGGAATTCTTCAAAGTATGTGGTCCAGAATTGTCACCTCTGCTTTTACGAATGTTGATCCACTCTAAGACAGCTTCCAGATTGCCACCCGCTTTATGTAAAGCCAATGTTTCTCAGTTTCCAAAACCAGGCCGTGATGCCGAGGTGCTTTCATCATATCGCCCCTGTTCGCTGCTGTCCATTGAAACCAAAATTATTCCGAAAGTTCTGGCCAATAGATTAAGATAATGAGTTTGTTCGATTATTCATCCGGATCAAACTGGCTTTATGCCAGGTAGTCATATGTATTTTACTTTGCGTCGACTGTTCAATATTTTATATACAAAACATGCAGAAGAGGCTGTAGTAATTTCAATAGATGCGCAACGTATGTTTGACCAAGTTGAATGACCATATATCATGTTTGCACTAATGAAATTTGGATTTGGAACATCTTTCATTAAATGGATTGAGATAATTTATTCGCACCCATCGGCTTCAATTATTACTAATCAGAATATTTCCTCCCCTTTTGCAATTCTTCGCGGGACTCGCCAACGTTGACCTGTTTCTCCGTTTTTGTTTGCAGTTATCACTGATCCACTGGCTGTTAGCATCAGACAGGACCCTTTGATATCTCCCATTGATATGCATGGGCATAAGCATCACCTTTCGTTATACGCTGACGATATACGTTTATATATCTCCAGCTCACAATCATCAATACCCGCCCTTCTGACTCGAATTAATAATGTTGGTAGTTTCTCTATTAATTGGGATGAGAGTGAACTAATGCCAGTCACTGCAGTGTTTAATACAGCGTATTTACAGTCCATTCCCTTTAAAATAACATGATCATTTTTGCTATCTTGATGTTACTATTACAAAAAAACCCAGATGACCTTCTGCATGTGAATTGGGGAAACAAAGTTGAGCAGGTGAAACGCAATACTGACTTTTGAAAAACCCTTCCAATTTCTTTGGTGGGGAGGGTTAATATAGAAACATAGAAAATAGGTGCAGGAGTAGGCCATTCGGCCCTTCGAGCCTGCACCGCCATTTATTATGATCATGGCTGATCATCCAACTCAGAACCCAGCCTTCCCTCCATACCCCCTGACCCCTGTAGCCACAAGGGCCATATCTAACTTCCTTTTAAACATAGCTAATGAACTGGCCTCAACAGTTTGCTGTGGCAGAGAATTCCACAGATTCACCACTCTCTGTGTGAAGAAGTTTTTCCTAACCTCGGTCCTAAAAGGCTTCCCCTCTATCCTCAAACTGTGACCCCTCGTTCTAGACCTCCCCAACATCGGGAATAATCTTCCCGCATCTAGCCTGTCCAATCCCTTTAGGATCTTATACGTTTCAATCAGATCCCCCCTCAATCTTCTAAATTCCAGCGAGTACAAGCCCAGTTCATCCAGTCTTTCTTCATATGAAAGACCTGCCATCCCAGGAATCAATCTGGTGAACCTTCTTTGTACTCCCTCTATGGCAAAGATGTCTTTCCTCAGATTAGGGGACCAAAACTGCACACAATACTCCAGGTGTGGTCTCACCAAGGCCTTGTACAACTGCAGTAGTACCTCCCTGCTCCTGTACTCGAATCCTCTCGCTATAAATGCCAGCATACCGTTCGCCTTTTTCACCGCCTGCTGTACCTGCATGCCCACTTTCAATGACTGGTGTATAATGACACCCAGGTCTCGTTGCACCTCCCCTTTTCCTAATCGGCCACGATTCAGATAATAATCTGTTTTCCTATTTTTGCCACCAAAGTGTAAAGTAATGTAATCAAGATTACTGTACTGCCAGGATTTCTTCATCTTTTCCAGTCAATTACATGTTTTATTCCTCTGTCATATTTTAAGCAATTGGATTCAATTATTATACCCTTCATTTGGAATTATAAAGCCATTAGAATTACTAAAAATAACTTGTCAAAGCTCAAGGAAGCAGGTGGCTTTGCCCTACCGGAGGTTAAAATGTATTACTGGTCTGCTCGCTTATTTATTCTTGCATGGTGCAAAAAAGGCCCTCCCTCTACCTCAGACTCGTGCCCAGCATGGTTACTCATAGAGCGAATGCTTTGTAAGAAGACTTCCTACCAGCTCTCTTTAATAGCCCCACGGCAGTTAATAAGTCACATTTTAGTAACAGCTTCGTGTTTGGCAGCACTGTAAGAATTTGGAAGCAGATTCAACTGTACATTAAGGCTCCAAAAACTTATATTGACTCTCCTATTTGTGACAATCTTTCTTCTTTTGCCTGACCTGAATGATACCGTTTTTTTCTACCTGAAACAGAGAGGCATCTGTAGTGTAGGAGACCTAAATATTAATGGAAACTTTGCCATTTTTGTGCCGTTTCAAGCAGTTTACAATATGTCTGCATCTAGTACTTTTAGATATCTACAAAATCGAGATTATGTAAGGAAATATATACCTAACTTCGAAGTTTTAGACAAACAGGAGTCCCTGGAGGCAATAAATAAATTTGATCTTGTTACTTGTAGTGCAATATCCTATTTTTATCAGATCCTACATAATGTTGCTCGGGTGAATACTGCAGGTCTTAAACAGGCATGGGTGGATGAATTGGGTATAGAACTGACAGAGGAGGTCTGGGATGAGTGCTTAAAGAGTATACATGATTGTTCGGTCAACGTCAGACACAGACTTGTACAGTTTAAAACAATACATAGACTCCGTTAATTCAAAGAAAAGTTGCACAGTTTCTACCCTGATGTTTCACTAGTTAGTAATATATGTAAATCTGTGAACAGTAACTTGTCACATTCCTTCTGGTCATGTTGTAAGCTTTATGCATACTGTATCGCAAAACTGTATTGCATACTGCAAAGACATTTTTCAGTGTATCTCTGAGGCGTGCTCGGAAGCGGTGGGAACCAGACAGGCTCATAGCTATCCTTGGAGCAACAAGTTCCCTATCTGTAGCCAATAAGTATGAAAAAATGGCTGTATTGTGTTGAATGGTGATTGCTAGGAAGTTAATCCTGCAAATGTGCAAAATAGACTCTGTGCCTACGTACGATCTGTGGCTGAGAGAACTAACAAATACTTTATATTTGGAGCGACTGAGACTTGTAATGAGGACAGATGGGACATCTTTGAAATGATATAGGGCCCTGTATTGGACTTTCCTACGGGGTGACGACTGAGGTTTACTAGTGTGGTGCACCTCTGCTGTTTATGTTTACTTTTGTCTTTATATTTTTCGCATTTTTGTTGCTCAGTATTTAATTTGATTTTGTTATCGTCGTGGTTTTGGTGGATGTTCTGTATTTTTTTCTTTGTTTTGTTTGTTCTACAGAGTTACATTCCAGTGAGATAGGGAAATAAGGTAGGGTACAGGAACGTGGTGTTCAAAGGCTGTTGTAAATCTAGTCAAGAAGTGAAGAAAACCTTATAAAATATTCGAAACATGTGCAATAATAGACATCTTAAAGATTATAAGGCCTGCAGGAAAGAGCTTAACAATGAAATTCGGAGAACGAGAAGGGGCCATGAGAGGCCTTTACGGACAGGATTAAGAAAAACCCCAAGGTGTTTAACACGTATTTGAACAGCAAGAGGACATGACGTGAGAGAATAGGACCAATCAAGTGTGACAGCGGAAAAGTGTGCATGGAACCGGAGGAGAAGGCAGAGGTACTTAACGAATACTTTGTTTTAGTATTCACTACGGAAAACGATCGTAGCGATTGTAGGGATGATTACAGCGGACTGAAAAACTTTAGCAAGTATATATTCAACGAGAGGATGTTCTGGCGCTTTTGGAAAGCATCAAGTTCGATAAGTCACCGGCACCGGAGGAGCTGTACCCAGGCTACTGTGGGAGCGAGTGAGGAGAATGCTGAGCCTCTGGCGATGAATTTTGCATCATCAATGGGGACGGGAGAGGTTCCAGGGGATTGGAGGGTTGCGGATGTTGTTCCTTTATTCCAAACAGAGAGTGGAGATAACCCAGGAAATTATACACCAGTGAGTCTTTCTTCATTGATTGGTAATTTGAAAGAAAAGATCCTGGAAGGCAGAATTAATTATCATTTGGAGATGCATAATACGATTAGGAATAGCTATCATGGCTTTCTTAAAGGCAGGTCGTGTCTTACGTGTCCGATTGAATTTTTTAGAGGATGTGGCTAAAGATATTGATGAAGGTGGATCAGTAGATGTAATGCGTATGGTTTTCAGCATATCATTTGATAAGGCACCCCAAGCAAGGCTTATAGAGAAAGTAAGGAGACATGGATCCAAGTGTCATTGCTTTGTAGATCCATTATTTGGCTTGCTCACAGAAGGCAAAGAGTGGTTGTAGACGGGTTATATTCTGCACGAAGGTTGGGGACATGTGTTGTTGTCATGGTCCAGATCGGGGTCCCTTTAAATTTAGCTCGTTTATGTTACGATCCGGACCGTTGATTCCCTGTTTTCCAGTGTCCCTCGACTTTGGTGATCAGAGGCAATTAACACTCGGCTGAACCGGTAGTTTATAGTCTCCGGTTTTCAGCCGGTCGGTGCGGCAGCATCTGCAAAGTCATCCAAAGTACGTTGTGTCGATGTCATCTGGCCGGAGCAAGCCTAGTCTCTGCTGAAGCGAGTGCTGGTAATTCGCCTATCCTTACTGGAGCACCCCAGTCCAGTTACATCGCCAAGCGAGCCTGCAAAGTTTTCTCACCCAGGTGGGTCCGACAGTTAACCCCCCAGAGGGAATCAAGAATGGCTGTCTACAGTTCTCGGGCCGAGTCGAGAGCTCGCCAACACCCGGAGGCTCCAAGTCAAGTCCTGGCTCCGGAGCATTCATGCACAAAATCAAGCCCTGGCTCCGGTGGCATTCAAGCACCAAGTGAACTCCAGGCTCTGGCGGCATTCAAGCCCCAAGTCAAGTCCTGTTCCTGGAGGCATTCAAGCAGCAAGTCAAGTCCTGGTCCTGGCGGCATTCACGCACCGTCAAGTCCACGTCCTGGCGGCATTCAATCAGAAAGTCAAGTCCAGAACCTGGCGGCTTCCCAGTTCTGAGTCAAGTCCTGATCCTGGCGGTATTCAAGCACCAATTCAAGTCCTGGTCCTGGCAGCATTCAAGCACCAAGTCAATTCCTGGTCCTGGCAGCATTCAAGCACCAAGTCAATTCCTGGTCCTGGCGGCATTCAAGCACCAAGTCAATTCCTTCACCAGCGGCATTCAAGCACCAAGTCAATGCCTTTCCCCAGCGGCATTCACGCACCAATTCAAGTCCATTCCCTGGCGGTTTCCCAGTTCTGAGTCAAGTTATGGTCCTGGAGGTCTGTGATTCCGGTCCTATACGCTTGTCTGAATCCCTTATCCACTCCTCTCGCCTCTAGCCTTCGTCTGCAGCCTCCGCTTGCACTTCGGTCTAATTCCATCACCGGAGCTAGATAGGTGTTTTCTGGTGTCCATTCGTGTTCGTCTTGTCTTGTCTTGTCCTTGCCTCCGCGGGGTAAGTCAGGCCGTCTTACCGTTGCCCCGCGGAGGGCCATGAGTCCCGGCCCTATGTCCTGTACCCAAGGAGGGGTCTCGGCTCTCCGTTCTGTGTGTGAGTCCCGGCACTATGTCCTGTACCCAAGGTGGGGACCCGACTCTGTGTTCTGTGTATGTGTCCATGGTTCCATGTATCTGCTTCCCGAGACCGAGCTTCTGTGTTCCCATGTTCCTCCTCTCTCTAGCCCATGTCATGTCCTTGCCTGATTTTGGGGTCCGAGCCCGAGGCAAGACCCAGGTACTGGGTCCTTGCCCAGTCTCTGGCTCAGAGTCCATACCCTAGCTTCTTCATGTCTCCTCTAGTTCTGGGAGCTGATTTCGAGTCCAAATCCAGACCACTAGTCCCAGCCCAGTCGTAGTCCTCAGTTCTTGCCCAGTTCGCTACTCCTGCTCCTGTCTAGCACTCCTGATATCGAACAATAAACTAAGTTTAATTATCCTCACAAGACGAGTCTTGCATTTGGGTCCACCCTTGCTCCCAAAGCCTCCGCCCCTGTGACAGTTGTGTCTTAGGCACATGTTCAGGAACCCGACTCTTTGTGAATTTATAAATGATCTGGATGAGGAAGTGGAGGGATGGGTTATTAAGTTTGTTGAGGACATAAAGGTTGTGGGTTTTTTGGATTGTGTGGCGGGGAGCGGGCTGTCAGAGGCAACGACGCACATCGATGTGATGCAAAACTGGGCTGAGAAGTGGCAGATGGAGTTCAACTCAGTTTAGTGTGAGGTGGTTCATTTGGTAGGTCAAATATGATGACAAAATATCGTATTGATGGTAGCACACCACAGTGTGGAGGAGCAGAGTTATCTTTGGATCCGAGTCCATAGGACACTCAAAGATGCTACGCAGATTGACTCCGTGGTAAAGAAGGGATATAATGCATTAGCCTTCATCAATAGAGGGCTTGAGTTTAGGAGCAGAGAGGTGATGTTGCAGCTATACAGGACCCTGCTCAGACCATACTTGGAGTACGGTGCTCTGTTATGGTCGCATCACTACAGGAAGGCCGTGGAAACGATAAAAGGGTGCAGAGGAGATATACAAGGATGCTGCCCGGATTGGGGACCATGCGTTATGAATATAGGTTGAGTGAACTCTGTCTTTTATCTTTTGAACAACGGAGGACGAAAGGTGACCTGATAGAGGTGTGAAAGATGATGAGAGGCATTGATCATTGGGATAGTCAAAGGCTTTTTGCCAGGGCTGAAATGGCTAACACGAGATGACTCAATTTTACGGAGCTTTAAAATAGGTTCAGATGAGATGTCAGGGGTAATTTTTCCTTGCGCAGAGAGTGGTGTTCATGGAATGGGCTGCCGGCAACGATGATGGAGGTAAAAAAAAAAAAGGCTCTTTTAGGAGACTCCTGGATAGGTACATGCAGCTTAAAAAAATAGAGAATTATGCGTAACGCAAGGTAATTTATATCGTAAGGGCATATTTTGCTCAGTTTCGTGGGCCGAAGGGCCTTATTCTGCTCTAGGCATTGTATGTTCTGTTCTTTGTTCCTAGCAATTGAGGGAATAGTATGCCTGGCTATTTCTATACCTCAGGTTTAACTTAGTTGGGATGACAAAATATATATAATAATAAATACGCGATAAATATCGAACACATCAGTGGAATCCATTGATAGCATGATCAATGTTGGGGTTATGAAGTTTAGTAAAATTATGGCTCCGTATCGAGCCTAATCGTTGAGCAGTAATCTCTCTTCGTGCACTCTTTGTTGATTATAGATGAGGATGGTGCAGTGGATGTGATCTACATGGATTTTAGTAAGGCATTTGACAAGTTTCCACACAGTAGGCTTATTCAGAAAGTCAGAAGGCATGGGATCGAGGGAGGTTTGGCCAGGTGGATTCAGAATTAGCTTGCCTGCAGAAAGCAGAGGGTCGTGGTGGAGGGGGTACATTCAGATTGGAGGATTGTGACTAGTGGTGTCCCACAAGGATCGGTTCTGGGAACTCTACTTTTCGTGATTTTTTTAAGGACCTAATGCGGGTGTAGAAGGGTGGGTTGGCAAGTTTTCAGACGACACAAAGGTCGGTGGTGTTTTGGATAGTGTAGAGGATTGTCGAAGATTGTAGAAAGACATTGATAGGATGCAGAAGTGGGTTAAGAAGTGGTAGTTGGATTTGAATACGGAGAAGCGTCAGCTGCTACGTTTTGGAAGGACAAGCTCTAAGGCAGAGTACAAAGTAAATGGCAGGATACATGATAGTGTAGAGGAGCAGAGGAATCTGGGGGTACATGTTCACGGATTCCTGAAGTTGCCTCACAGTTTGATAGGGTCGTTAAGAAAGCTTATAGGGTGTTAGCTTTCATAAGTCTAAAGATAGAGTTTAAGAGTCGCCATGTATTGATGCAGCTCTATAAAACTCTGATTAGGCCACACCTGGAGTATTGTGTCCAGTTCTGGTCGCCTCACTATAGGAAGGATGTGGAAGCATTTTAAAGTGTACAGAGGAGGTATACCAGGATGCTGCCTGAATTAGAGACTTTGCATTGTTTTCGTTCAGGGAAAATACTGTGTGACGAACTATTTGAATTCCCTGAGGAGAGTACAGGTAGGGGAAATAAAGGGGATATGATGGATGTTGTATAACATAGAAGCATAAAAAACAAAGAAACGATACAGCACAATACAGGCCCTCTGGCCCACTAGGCTGTGCCGAACATGTCTCCAGCTTAGAATAACCTAGGCTTTACACATAGCCCTCTATTTTTCTAGGCTCCATGTACCCATTCAGGAGTCTTTGAAACGACCCGATCGTTTCAGCCTCCACCATCGCCGCCGGTAGCCCCTTCGAAGCACTCAACACTCTCTGCGTAAAAAAAAAAAGAAAGAAACAAATACTTACCCCTGACATCTCCTCTCTACCTACTCCCAAGCACCTTAAAACTATGTCCTCTCTTGCTAGCCATTTCAGCCCTGGGGAAAAGCCTCTGACTATCCACACGATCAATGCCTCGCATTGTCTTGTACACCTCTATCAAGTCACCTCTCATCCTCCGTCGCTCCAAGGAGAAAAGGGCTAGTACACTCAATCTATTCCCATTAGACATGCTCCCCAATCCAGGTAACATCCTTGTAAATCTCCCCCGCATACTTTCTATGGTTTCCTTGTCCTTCCTATCGTGAGGCAACGAGAAACGAACACAATGCTACAAGTGGGGTCTGATCAGGGTCCTGCATACAGTAGCTGTAACATTACCTCTCGGCTCTTAAACTGAATGCCAAGATTGATGACGGCCAATATACCGTATGCCTTCTTAACCACACAGTCAACATGCGTCGGGGCTTTGAGTGTCCTATGGAATCAAGTCACCCTACAATTCCCAAGATCCTTTTTCGTAGTGAAAAGCCTTGTGGGCCGAAGGGCCTGTATTGTGCTGTAGGTTTTATATGTTTCTATGAATACTGAAGCAAAGTATTCATTAAGTATAGTTAGACTTTCAGAAGGTTTTTGACAAGATACCACACATGAAGCTGCTTACCAGGTTACGAGCTCATGGTATTACAGGAAAGGTAAGAAAATGCTTAGAACATTGGCTGATTGGTAGGAGGCAGCGAGTGGGAATAAAATGACTTACTTACGGTTGACTGCCAGCGACTAATAGTGTCTTGCAAGGGTCGGTGTTGGGAACACATGTTTTAATGCTGAATACAAGTTATTTAGGTTATGGAACAGATGGCTTTGTTGCCAATTTGCAGTTGATACGAATTTTGGTAGAGGGGCCTTTTAACATGAAGTATGAATACTCTATGACTGCACAGTGTATATATTAAATGAGGGAATAAAGTGTTTTTACCAGAACAAAACACACCAACATCATCACTGAAAGGTAACTGGTCATGGTTGTGTGAAATTGCCTTTTCTTTTTCCTGTGCTAAACGTTGGTCCACATCCCAGCCACGACATCATACCTGGGAATTTGTGATAGTGCAACAAATCATCCACCTTATTTCTTGTACTACGCGCGTAAAAATACAACACCTTGAGAACCGTATTTGCTATCCTTTCTGATTCTGCACCCCTAATAATTTGATACTCAGCCTGTTAGCTGTAACTAAGTCCCATAACCTGCCGGACCTTCTGGACAGTCTGACTGCACGCTGTCTCTATTTTATTTTTAAATCTGCCCTATCCTGAGTACCTTCACTCCGGCTCCCAACCCCTGCCAAATTAATTTTAACTCCCTCAAGAGCTTCAACAATCTGCCTTCGAGAATATTGGTCCCCCTCGGATTCAGGCGGAAACCGTCACTTTTGAACAGGTCACACCTCCCCCAGAAGAGATCCCAATGATCCAATAAACTGAAGCCCTGTCCCCTGCATCAGCTTCGCAACCACGCATTTTCTGCCAGATCAACCTCTTTCTAAGCTGACTGGGGCGTGGCATAGGCAGCAACTTACTACCAGGGAGGTCCCACTTCTCAGCTTTCTACCTAGATCTCAAAATTCTCTTTTCAGGACCTCTTTGATTTTCCATCCAATGTCACTGTTACCAATAAGTACCAAGACATCTGACTGCTGTCCCACCCTCTTCAAAATCTCGTAGACACGATCTGGCACCTGCGATGCAACACACCATCCGGGCGTCCCTTTCACGTCCACAACATCCCCTGTCTGATCCCCTCACTATTTAGTCCCCTATCACAAACGCTTTCTCCTTCTCTCTCTTTCCCTTCTGCACCATGGACCCATGTTCAGTGCCTATAACCCGGTCGCTATGTCTACAATATAAACACTGTGCCATGCAAAAACAAAAATGAAATTCACTTATGTTACGTGACCATGGGTTTCGTTTACTCTGGGCGTCACATTAAGCGCCTGGACGAGGCGGGCGCATGACGCCAGTAAAAGAAAATGCGGACACTTCTTACACGTGGATTTTTGGAGTATTCTGTTGCGACCACTTTTGTTAACCCTTACATGGATTCGGGTGTGCTATATGGTGTCCACTTGCTAAGGAATAATACGTGACAGTTACCTTGTAATATCTCTACGTGGATTTCGGAAGACAACTCGACGGCTGAGATCTTCTGTAACTGTTTCTTCGTGCTCCCAGCGTGGAACCTATGGAATTCTTTGTGATTGCCTGCTCGTTGCATTTTAATGTGGATTCACAAGGTTCTCCCCTCACCTATTCCGTGGATAGCTGAAACTTTTCAGCTTGCCATCTTAAGACTTTAAGAACTGTTCCTAAGCTTGTTTGTATGAGAGCCACAAAAACATACCACTGTTACCTTCTGCTTAGAAGAGTATTTGGTTTAATTTTCTAACTTTTCAGTAGATACTGATAAATTTAGTAGCCTAACAGTAAACCTTGACTCAGTTTGTGGTCTATTGCTGCTGGTACCTAACATAAAGTGGGTGCTCGTCCAGGATCTGAACAAATTGGAACTTATTGGTTGATCAATTTCATTGGTTTTTACCCTTCTGATTGACTTGTCTGTGGAAACAAGCAGTAATGGATATTGATGGATTCCTGGCATCGCCAAACTCTAAGGCATCAAAGGAATCTAAAAAGGACGAGTTGTTGTGCATTGCTAAGAGGTTAAAACTTCTTACGGTAAAGCTGGCTATGAAAAAGGAAGGGATTCAGAGGAGAATAGTTGAGCGCTATATATCTACGGGTGTGTTTGATGGCGAGGTGTTAGAAATGTTTCCTGAAAGTAAATCGGATGAACATCAGTTCAAGACAGAACAACTAAAAGCAGAGCGATAGAAGCTTAGATTAGAATCTACGGAGAGAGAAAAACAGAGACAGCTGGAGGCTGATGAAAGAGAGGGAAAAAGGCTGTTTAAGCTATAGAAGCTCTCGGGTCAAACTCCTGGCTCCAGTGATAGGTTTGTTGCCAGTAATGAAGTTTCATCAGTCTCTCCATTTTATGAGGACCAGGCTGATAAATACTGTCAGCATATTGAGAAGATTGCTCAGACCCTACGCTGGCCAAGCGACTGCTAGCCTCTCCTGCTGCCGAGTGTCACTAAAGGTAAGGCTCAGCAGGCGTATTCTGCCCTATAATTTGACGATGCAGCTGACTATGAAAAAGTAAAACAGGCTGTGCTTAAAGCTTATGGACTGGTTCTAGAAGCATATAGGCAATGGTTTAGGAATTTGAGGAAATCTGAGAGCCAGATTCATGTGGAATTTGCTTATCAGAAGTCCATGTGTTTTGAACGATGGTGCATATATAAAAATGTGGATGATGATTTTGACAAATTGAAAGAGTTCGTTTTAATTGAAGCGTTTAAAAGGTGGGTCCATAATAACATAAAGACATACTTTGTTGAGAAGGACTCTACCACTTCGCAAGAATCTGCGAAGTTAGCAGATGAGTTTGCTCTGACGCATAGGCGTAAGTTTTCCCCAGGTAAGACCTTCAAAAGAATAGCATGGATGGTCATGGTAAACCAGAAATCAAATCGGGAATAGTGACACAGGTAAGGATGAAGGGAAGCAATTAAAGGAGAAATATTCCCGTCCTACTTCTCACTCTTGTAGGAAACCTGGTCAAGTTATAGCTCAATGCTTCCTCCTGAAGAAGAAGAAGAAGAAGCAAAAGGAGATAGTTGCAGATGCCTGTAGTCAGCACTTTGAGACACCTGTGAACCCACAGGGTTCTGGACATTCTGATAAAGTTCTGTCAAGAGTTAAGATGTCTGATCTAGTTAGGGAAGAGTTCATTCCTTTTGTGTCAGAGGGATTTGTTTCAGTAAACGAGGGGTCATCGCCGGTGCCAGTGAAAATTCTTCGAGATACTGGGGCTTCTCAGTCACTTCTGATAATAAAGGACAACGGCCCATTTTCTGGTAAAAGGTGCTTCTTTGTTGTTAGGGAATGATCTAGTAGGTGGCAGAGCTGACCTCGCAGTGTAGTTGACGACTAAGCCAATGACTGATGATCCAAAGATGGATTCTAACATTTATCCATCCTGCGCAGTAACTCGAGCTATGGGAAAGAAGCTTGTCCATGCAGATGGTCCTCTGCAACATGGCTCTGCTATCTATCGTGCTCGGTGCTCGGTGTCGGTGGTCTGGTCGGAGGCTCGAAGTTTTCCAACGGAATCAGAGTCGGACTGTAGTCGGGTGCTTCCAGAATGGTGCATCGGCAAGTTTCCGGCGCTGGAAGCTCATGGCAGGGAGAGTTTCTTCCTTCTACAGTCTGTGTGAGATGTTGGGCCATCAGGACTTTGAGACCATTCTTTGCTGTGCCCATGGTCTGCTCTTATCAAACTACGGTATTGCTTTGCACTGTTGTAACTATATGATATAATTATGTGTTTTTTTGTCAGTTTTAGTCTTGTTACTGTGATATCATAATATCATACCGCAGGAACATTGTACCATTTTTAATGTATACATTTCTGAATGACGGTAAACGAGGACAGAGTCTCCTCATGATCTAATCTAATTTGGTTAGCCCTTTTCTCAAGTCATTGTGGATAGCGTTGGTCCATTGCCAAAGACTAGAGCTGCATCAGTATTTGCTAAACATCATGTGTAGAGCATCTAGATTTCCAGAAGCAACATCTCTGAGGAGTATCAAAGTTCGAACTGTGTCGAAGGCTCTCATAAATTTGTTCACCTTATTTGGTTTCCCTAATAAAGTCCAGTCCCATAATGGAATTAATTTTATATCAGGATTATTCCAGCAGGTAGGTCACGAACTGAGAGTCAAACAAATTACGTTGTCTGCGTAATCTAGAACGTCAAGGGGCTTTCGAAAGATTCCATTCCGCCATCAAAACCATGATTAGGATATTATTTAAGCTGAAGGACTATAATGAGGGAGTTCCCTTGCTTCTATTTACAGTAAAGGAGTCTGTGTAAGAGTCCCTAGTTTTTAGCCCTTTTGAGCTTGTGTTTGGTTACCAGGTCCGACGTCCTTTGAAAGTGTTAAGGGAGCAGTGGATCAACAATCACCTGCATATAAATTTGTTGGACTATGTTTTAAAATTCAAAGACAGATTGCAAAAGGGATTGCAGCCTAGCAAAGGGAAATTTAAAATCTGCTCAGAGTAAAATGAAAACATGGTCCCTATGAAATTGTGTCTAAGGTCAATGATATGTACTATGTAGTCAAAACACCAGATGGAAGGAGGCCAACGCAGCTCTGTCACGGAAACCTGCTTAAGATCTATCATGGGAAGCAGACTGCAGATGTAGTGGTTGCTGTAAGTAACGATGGATCCGAGCTCTCTGGAAATTTAGCAGCTGACCCTACTGAGGCCCATTTTAAATCAAACATTATTTCAGCCAGATTGATAAATTCGACTATTTTGGAAAATCTTGATGAGAAGCTGGCTTCCTTACGGCCACAGCAGCGGCAGCAAATGAAGCAGTTGATCATGAACTTTGAGGATTTTTTCCCCTGATGTTCCAAAAAGAACAACAGCAGCCTCACATTATGTGGATGTTGGAGATAACAAACCGATCAAACAACATTGGTATCACATGAATATTGAAAAATGTAGACATGATTAACAAGAAATTGATTATATGTCAGAAAATGGTATTATTGGGCATTCTGATTCAGATTGGAGCTCACCGTGTCTTATGGTACCTGGTCCAGATGGCAGTATCAGGTTTTGTACTGATTACAGAAAGGTGAATGCTATAACAAAAAAACAACAACAAAAAAAGGCTTAACAGAGCGGATGATTATGCAGACATAGTTGGAAAAGCTAAGTTCCTTATAAAAATCGATCTGTTAAAAGGGTATCGGTATGTTCTGTTCCATTAACGGATAGAGGTAGAGAAATTTCTGGATTTGTAACGCCTCCTGGGATATATGAATACAATGTTCTCCAAATGCCCAGGAAGGAGCTGTAAAGGTTGATGGCCACAGACAGGAATGACTTCCTATGACGATCTGTGTTGCATCTCGGTGGAATGAGTCTCTGGTTGAATGTACTCCTGTGCCCAACCATTACATTATGTAGAGAATGGGAGACATTGTCCAAGATGGCATGCAACTTGGACAGAATCATCTTTTTAGACACCACCGTCAGAGAGTCCAATTCCATCTCCACAACATCACTGGCCTTACGAATAAGTCTGTTGATTCTGTTGGTGTCTGCTGTCCTCAGCCTGCTGCCCCAGCACACAACAGCAAACATGATCGCACTGGCCACCACAGACTCGTAGAACATCCTCAGCATCGTCTGACAGATGTTAAAGGACCTCAGTGTCCTCAGGAAATAGAGACGGCTCTGACTCTTCTTTTAGACAGCCTCAGTGTTCTTTGAGCAGTTCAGTTTATTGCCAATTCGTATCCCCAGGTATGTGTAATCCTCCGCCATGTCCACACTGACCCACTGGATGGAAACAGGGGTCGCCGGTACCTTAGCTCTCCTCAGGCCTACCACCAGCTCCTTAGTCTTATTCGCATTAAGTTGCAGATAATTCTGCTCACACCATGTGGCAAAGTTTGCTACCGTAGCCCCGTACTCAGCCGCATCTCTCTTGCTGATGCATCCAACTGTGGCAAACTCATCAGAAAACCTCTGAAAATGACAAGACTTCTGCAGTAGTTGAAGTCCGAGGTGTAAATAGTGAAGAGGAAGGGAGCCAAGGTAGTCCCCTGTGGAGCCCCAGTGCTGCTGATCACTCTGTCGGACACATAGTGTTGTAAGCACACGTGCATGTCATTACCCCAGCACACCGGCGTATAGAACATTGTGCTGTAGAAAACAGACTTGAAGAACACGTGAAAGAGAGCCCTGAATGCGCCGAAGGTCCACAGTCTCCACAGGAAATAGAGGCGATTCTGACCAGTCTTGTATATAGCCTCTGTGTTGTTGGTTCACTCAACTCTGTCATCTAGGTGCTCGCCTAGGTACTTGTTAGTCCTCACCATCAATTGTAACAGGGTGAAGTGCAGGTCTAGTCTTCCTAAGTTATACTGCCATCTTCTTAGTTTTACTGGTGTTGAGCTGCAGATGATACAACTAGCACCATTTTGACAAAGTCCTCCATCAGGTCCTGTGTTCATATTCCCGTCCTCCCGTTGTATACCCAACTATTGCGGTTAATCAGATATTTTCTGCAGTAGGTGTATAAATGATAGGATGCAAGGATCGTGTGTATAGTCAGGGCTCACGGACAGAAATAGTACATTGGGTGCCATGCTTAACATATTTCAGAAATGACAGCGAGGGAGGCAAGTGAGTGCGGGGGTGGCACTGTTGATCAGAGATAGTGTCACAGCTGCAGAAAAGATGGAAGTCATGGAGGGATTGTCTACGGAGTCTCTGAGGGTGGAAATTAGGAACGGGAACGGGGCAATAACTCTATTGCGTGTTTCTATAGACCACTCAATAGTAACAGGGAAATTGAGGAGCAGAAAGGGAGACAGATTCTGGAAAAGTGTAATAATAACAGGGTTGTTGTGACATGTCCCGTGAGCAAGGGGCTTAGATGGGGTCGCATTTGTTAGGTGTGTTGAAGAAGGTTTTCTGACACGATATGTAGACAAGCCTACGAGAGGGGAGACTCATACTTGATCTGGTATTGGGAAATGAATCTGGTCAAGTGTTAGAACTCTCAGAGGGAGAGCATTTTGGAGATAGTGATTACAATTCTATCTCCTTTAGGGGATAGGAACAGGCAAGTTAGAAAAGCGTTTAGTTGGCGTAAGGGGAAATATAAGGCTATCAGGCAAGAACATGGAAGCATGAATTGGTAACAGATATTCTCAGGGAAATGCACAGAAACAATGAGGGAAATGTTCGATGGATATTTGCGTTGGGTCCTGCATAGTCACATTCCAATGGGACAGGGAAAGGATGATAGGGTACAGGAACCGTGGTCTACAAAAGGTTGTTGTAAATCTAGTCAAGAAGAAACGAAGGGTTTAACGAAAGGTTTGAAAACTTCGTAATCATAGAGATATAGAACTTCTAAGGCTAGCAGGAAGGAGCTCAAGAATAAAATTAGGAGAGTCAGCATGGGCCATGAGAAGGTCTTGGCGGACAGGATGAAAAAAAAAACACCAAGGCATTCTAGAAGTAAGTGAAGAGCAAGAGTTAAGACGTGCGAGAGTAGGAGCAATCAATTGTGATAGTGGAAAATGTGCATGGAACATAAGGAGATAGCAGAGGTATTTAATGAATACTTTGCTTCTGAATTCATTACGGAAAACGATCTTGACGATTGTGGGGATGACTTGCAACGGACTGAAAAGCTTCAGCATGTAGATATTAAGGAAAAAACATGTGCTGGAGCTTTTGGAAAGCATCACGTTGCATAAGCCACCGGGATAGGACGGGAAGTACCCCAGGCTACTGTGGGAAGCGAGAGAGGAGAGTCTTGAGGCTCCGCCGATGATTTTTGTATCATTAATGGGGACGGGACAGGTTCCGGAGGGTTCCAGGATTGCAGGTGTTGTTCCATTTTTCAGGAAAGGGAGTAGGGATTGCCGAGGAAATTATAGACCCGTGAGGCAATCAGTGGTTGGTAAGTTGATGGAGAGGATCCTGAGAGGCAGGATTTATTAACATTTGGAGAGGGATGGCATGATTACGAATAGTGATCATAGCTTGGTAATGCAGGTCGTGCTTGACGATCTTCATTCAATTTTTGGAGGATGTGACTAAGCACATGGATGGAGATAGAGTAGTAGATGTAAAGTAAATGGATTTCAGCAAGGCATTTGACAAGGTAATCCATGCAAGGCTTATTAAGAAAGTAAGGAGGCATTGGATCCAAGGGGACATTTCTCTGTGGATCCAGAACTGCCTTGCTCACAGAAGGCAAAGAGTGATTGTAGACGGATCATGCCTTAGGGATTTGTTCTGGCACGACTACTCATCGTGATTTTTATGAATGACCTGGCTGAGCAAGTGGAGGGATGGGTTAGTAAATTTGCTGATGGCATAAATGATGAAGGTGTTTTGGATAGTGTGGAGGGCTGTCAGAGGTTACAGCCGGGCATAATAGGACTCAAAACTGGGCTGAGAAGTGGCAGATGCTTTTCAACCCAGGTAAGTGTCATGTGGTTCGTTTTGGTTGGTCAAATATTAGGACAGAGTACAGAATTAATGGTAAGACTTTTGGCTGTGTGGAGCATCAGAGGGATCTTGGGGTCCGAGTCCATAGGACACTCAAATGTGCTGCGCAGGTTAACCCTGTGGTTAAGAAAGCATGCGGTGTATTGCCCTTCATCAATCGTAGAATTCCGTTTAAGAGTCGAGAGATGCAGCTGTACAGGACTCTGGTCCGACCCCACTTGGAGTACTGTGTTCAGTTCTGCTCGCCTCAGTACAGGAAGGACGTGGAAATCATAGAAAGAGTGCCGAGGAGATTTATGAGGATGTTGCCTGGATTGGGAATGATGCCTTATCAGAATACCGTCAGTAAAATCGGTCTTTTTTCCTTGGAGCGACGAGCGATGAGAGTGACCTGATAGAGTTGCATAAGATAATGAGAAGTATTGACATTGTGGATAGTCAGAGGATTTTTCCCAGTGTGCAAGCGGGCACAGTTTCAAGTTTCTAGGAAGCAGGTACAGAGGAGATGCCAGGGGTACGTTTTTTTTTACGTAGAGATTGGTGTGTGCGTGAAATAGGCCGCCGGTGACGGTGGTGGAGGCGGATACGATAAGGGTCTTTTAACAGACTTCTGTATATGTACATTGAACTTCGGAAAATAGAGGGCCTTAGGTAACCCGAGGAAATTCCTAAGGTAAAGATATGCTCGGTTCAGCTTTGTTGGCCGAAGGCCCTGTATTTTGCTGTAGGTTTTCTATGTTTATGTTCATTCACCGTAACTCTTATGCTGTTTGCATACAGGTATACCACTCTGAGTAAATTTCTTTTTTTTTTGATTCTGCATCCCTCACGCACTGATATCCTGCACACTGCAATTTTGTTCTATCATTTGCGTGATCTTCCTGACAGTCACACACAAAATGCTGGAGTAACTCAGCAGGCCATTCGGCATCTACAGAGAAAAAGCACAGTCGAAGTTTCGGACCTGGAACATTTGACAGGACTGCATGCAATATTTCTTATTGTTAACCACTGAGTTCTGGGAGCTTTATGCTTTCTTAACCCTTACATACTGTCCTGGTCAAATTTGACCCGTTTTGACATTTGACAGCAGTAAAAACACCCTAAATGTCATTTTTCCCGGACGAACTTTGTTGACTTTTCAGCGGAGGATGAGAGGTGCCCATGTATCAGAAGATGAGAGGCGTTGATCTTGTGGATAGTCAGAGGCTTTTTCCAGGGACTGAAACGGTTGCCACAAGAGGACACAGGTTTACGGTGCTGGGGAAGTTAGGTACAGAGGAGATGTCAGGGGTAAGGCTTTTACTTAGAGATTGGTAAGTGCGTGAAATTGGCTGCCGGCAACGGTGGTGGAGTCGGATACGATAGGGTCTTTTCAGAGATTTTTGGTTAGGTATATGGACCTTAGGAAAATTAGGGCTATCGGTAAGACTAGTAACTTTGACGGTCGGGACACGTTCGGCACAACTTTGTGGGCCGAAGGGCCTGTATTGTGCTGTAGGTTTTCCATGTTTCTATGTTCCTAAAGTGACCCAAAATGCGCAAAAATGAAGATATTTAAAATTTTTATAGTTTTGTGCAGGTATTACATATTTTTGTGCATTGAAGCTGTTTCGGATCACATTTGACCCGAATCTATTGGAATGGATTTTAGATCTCTGAAACAATAATTAAGGATTAATCACCCATTTATTAAGATCAGATAGGCAATTTATGTATTCTAAATAGATCTGTGGTTCAGAATTTGTTATAGACACGTGATATGCGGGGATTCTTGGGCCGGGTCAAAATTGACCCGGACCATACTGTGATGGCATAGAATATGAACAGGTTGCTTGGGTTAACCACGTAATCATCCTGCGCAGCAGCTTTGTGTGTCATATGATACCCCTGATCCTCCACACAGCCAAGAGTCCTACCATGGAGGAATTTAAGGTGGGGGCTTATATGGGAGGCAAGGTTGAGGGTCGGCACAACATTTTGGGCCGAAGGGCTTGTACTGTCCTGTACTATTCTATGTTCTATATTCAATGTGTTCTATGAATTCATATTAAATTCCGTCATCAGGTTTTACCTACCAAAATGAACCACCTCAAACTTATTTGGTTTGAACTCCATCTGCCACTTCTCAGCCCATTTTTGCACCTTATCAATGTCCCATTGTAACCTCTGACAGTCCTCGGCACTATCCACAACACCTCCAACATTTGTGTAATCAGTAAATTCACTGACACATCCTTCCACTTCTTTAACCAGGTCATTTATCAAAATCTCGAAGGGTAGGGGATCCCAGAACAGATCCCTTAGGCACACCACTGATGACCGACCTCCATGCAGAATATGACTCGTCTACAACCACACGTTGCCTTCTGTGGGGAAGGCAGTTCTGGATCCGCAAAGCAATTTCCCCTTGGATCCAATGCCTCTGGACTTTCTCAATAAGCCTTGCATGGGGTAGACTGTTAAATGGATTGCTAAAATACCTATACACTACATCTAGTGTTCTGCCATCATCAATGTGTTTAGTCACATCCTTAAAAAAATCATTCAGGATTGTAAGGCATGACCTGACATTTACAAAGCCATGCTGACTATTCCTAATTATATCATGCCTCTCCAAATGCTCATAAATCCTGCCTCTCTGGATATTCTCCATCAACTTACCGACGACTGAAGTAAAACTCACTGGTCTATAATATCCTTGGCTGTCTCTGCTCCCTTTCTTTAATAATGGAACAGCATCCGGCACCATCCAATCCTCCGGAATCTCTCCCGTCCTCATTAATGATGCAAAAATTATCGCCAGAGTCTCAGCAATCTCCGGACTCTCCTCCCACAGTAGCCTGGTGCACCTGTCGTCCACTCCCGGTGACGTATTCAACTTGATGCTTTCCAAAAGCTCCTCTACATCCTGTTTCTTAATATCTTGCTTTGCAATCCGCTGTAAGTCATCACTACAATTACCAAGATTTTTTTCAGTAGATAATGTATTGCAAATGTATTGTAATGTAGAGCAAAGTATTGATTCAATACCTCTGGTATCCCCTCCGGGTCCATACACAGTTTTCCACTATCATACTTGATTGGTTCTATTCTCTGACGTCTTATCCTCTTGCTCTTCACATACTTTCAGAATGCCTTGGGGTTTTACTCAGTCCTGTTTGCCAAGGTCTTCTCATTGCCCCTTCTTGCTCTCTGATTTATTTTCTTGAACTCCCTCATGCTAGCCGTATTATCCTCTAGCTCTCTATCATTACCTAGCTATTTGAACTTTTCGTAAGCTCGTCTTTTTCCTTCACTAGATTTATGCAGAACTCCACGCAAAAATCATCTGAACCTTTGCCACATTTCTTCCGTTCATTTCCCTGACAGCATCTGTTTCCAATTTATGCTTCCGAGATATTATGTGACGAGACTGAACATAATGCTGCAATGGGGTCTGGTGATGGTCTTATATAGCTGTAAAAAATATCTCACGACTCCTGAACCCAATCCCAAGGTTGATGAATGTCAATAGACCACTCATCTTCTTAACAACGCAGCAGCTTTTAGTTTCCTATGGACACGGACCTTAAGTTCTCTATCATCATGCACACAGTTAAAGTACTTTTCTCTGTTTTCAAATTTGACCTACCAAAATGAATCATTTCACAATCATCTGTGTTGAACGCTAGCTGCCAATACTCAGCCCTGTATCCTGTTGATGTCCCGCTGTAACCTGCGACAACTATTCAGACTATCCACACCACCACTAACATTTGTGTCATCAGCAACCCTTCTAATTCCTCATCAAGGTCATTCATGAAAATCATGAAGACGAAGTGACCCAGAACAGATCCCGGCAGAACACCACTGGTTACCGTCCTCTATGCAGTATACGAAACATCTGCAGACACCTTTTTCCTTCTATGGGCAAACCAATACTGGATGCACAAAGCAAGGTCTCCTCGGAGCCCGTATCTCCTTACTTTCCGAATGAGTCTTGCACGGGGAAACTTATCAAACGCCTTTCTGAAATCCGTGTGCACTACATCCGCAGCTCTACGTCCATTAACGTTTTCTGTTACATCCTGAAATAATTCATCTATGTTCAGAAAGCAAGACCAAGATATCATAATACCATAAGATCATATGGTACAGCAGCAGAATAAGGTTTTCCGACCCCATCGAGTTAGCTCCGCCATTTCATCATGCCTGCGTGGAGGTGTGGCTAGCCGTGTATACAACAATGTAAAATCAAGATTACAATGGGAATAAATAACCAATAAGGTAACTTGCAATAGACTTTCCTGGAAGTGAAATCGGAAGCAGGTAAACACTTAAAAGAACGCTTTCAATTTGTAATATAAGCCCTTTTGCACTTTTCACAGATGTGGGCTGGCCCACTTCATAGCATTTACTAGTTTGTCCTCAGTAATACAAAAACACAATTCCCTTTAACAGTAGCGTTTTTGTCTTTTGATCCACGCATAATGCTCGAATTTCTAATTGTTTCTAATTATAATAGTGTAACTGCATTTAATTCTGAAATTTGCCAGTTATAAATGCTAATAAATTCTACTTGCATTTCTAGCTTCATCCTACAATAAATTTAACAGTGTATTTGGTTCCTTATTTAATTTGCTTATGTACTCATTTATTTATTCTTTCATTTGTTCATCCATTTTTTGCACTACCTTACTTTCCCCTTTTCTATTTTCTATTTGTGATTTATAATTTTTTAAAAATATTTATATCAAATTGTACTCCAGGGAGCGCAAAGCGCATAATCAAATATCGCTGTGATGATTGTACGCTCTAGTACCAATTGTTCGGCGACAATGAAGTATAAAGTATAAATATCTGATTTTCAAACCAGAATTGGAGAACAATCTTCTAAACTCTATTATTTTCATGTAGCTCACAAGGAATAGAGAATTCCTGAGGCTTATAAGTGGAGACGCTATGACCAAATAAATAACAGCAGAATGACATACCAATCATCTGGCAATTAGAGAAGATATTTCACAATTTTATCCACCAACGCATACTTTTGGTAGGTCTAACTTATTTCAATTATCCGCCTTTAGAACGTGGAGAGTCCCAAGCCGGCTCCGAAAGGAGGAGGGTTGGACTTGGTGTTAGCAACCCCATTTCGTAAATAAGCTCAGAGCTAAAGAAGCACCAATAAAAGCTCCAAAGATCTCATCCCTGGGACAGGAAGGATCTTCGCCCAGAAGATGGGCTAATCTGTGAACAACTTGAATCATGGCCCCTGACAAAGTACTCTGGCGAGAGACCATCGGCAGCCTATGCCCCAGTAGGTGTGTTGGGTTTGAGAAGGTCATCTATTCAAAAAAAAAATCAAGAGACAAGAAACATATTTCAGCAAATGTATTTCAAGGACCCATGCATATATTAAAAGAACAATGACCAGAAAACTTGATCTTTGGTTGAGTAAACCATACCTAATATAACGTGCTAGAGGATTAGCTGTGTAAAAATGCGAGACATTTACCAACAGCGTTAAATTCGTTTTAAACATAGAAACATAGAAAATAGGTGCAGGAGTAGGCCATTCGGCCCTTCGAGCCTGCACCGCCATTTATTATGATCATGGCTGATCATCCAACTCAGAACCCAGCCTTCCCTCCATACCCCCTGACCCCTGTAGCCACAAGGGCCATATCTAACTTCCTTTTAAACATAGCTAATGAACTGGCCTCAACAGTTTGCTGTGGCAGAGAATTCCACAGATTCACCACTCTCTGTGTGAAGAAGTTTTTCCTAACCTCGGTCCTAAAAGGCTTCCCCTCTATCCTCAAACTGTGACCCCTCGTTCTAGACCTCCCCAACATCGGGAACAATCTTCCTGCATCTAGCCTGTCCAATCCCTTTAGGATCTTATACGTTTCAATCAGATCCCCCCTCAATCTTCTAAATTCCAACGAGTACAAGCCCAGTTCATCCAGTCTTTCTTCATATGAAAGACCTGCCATCCCAGGAATCAATCTGGTGAACCTTCTTTGTACTCCCTCTATGGCAAAGATGTCTTTCCTCAGATTAGGGGACCAAAACTGCACACAATACTCCAGGTGTGGTCTCACCAAGGCCTTGTACAACTGCAGTAGTACCTCCCTGCTCCTGTACTCGAATCCTCTCGCTATAAATGCCAGCATTTTAAAGCCATTTTATATTTTGCACCACTGGCATCTGCCAAACTGCTCAAGTTTTCTTCTGCTTTCCACTTCCGGAAGGATCTCACTTCAAATCACATAGAGGTTTGAATTTCATTTACAATTTTACATTAAATGAATTACAAAACATACAGGGATATTGCACGGTGGTTGCAACAGACCATAAAAATGTTTAATTTTAATGATTGTAATTCGCATTTCTTCAAGCACGTTATTCAATATCGTCATATTCTTCTCCGAAATTTTCTTTAAGCGGCAAAGGGGATTCTGTGAAGTGAGAGACAATTGTTCAGTGTATTGCAGAAAAGGCTGCAACAACACATTAAATAATGTAAAGTTAACAGCCAATAATCAACCCGTGAAGTATCCATTCGGCTCATTCTCAACAAAGTATTTCTCTCTATCGCCAGAGATCTGAACAGTACACATGTTGCAATTAGGAAACAACGACAGAGAAAACTTCTAATCGTGAGCAGGTCAGGTAGCAATGTCCGACACAGGAACAAAGTTAACGTTACCATAAGACCATAAGACGTAAGAGCAGAATTAAACCATTCGGCCAATCAAGTCTACTCCGCCTGTCTACTGCCGATAAAATGCCACCATTATACACCATTACATTTTTGTTCTTATATTCATGTCCTCTCAAGAATGTTCGTATTATATGTGCCTTCCTCACCACCGACTCAACCCTGTAGATTAAACTTTACGGAATCCCACACGGGGCATGTAAGATCCCTCTGCAACTCTGAATTTTCGAATTTTGTTTCTGTAGAAAATAGTCTACGCATGTACGCCGGGTAAATTATTTAATCGCTCTGTAGGCACTAGACACTGGAATACTACAGCACAGTACAGGCCATTCGGCCCTCGATGTTGTGCCGACCCATATATTCCTTAAAAGATGTATTAAACCCACACTACCCGTAACACTGTATTTGTCTTTCATCATTGTGCCTGTCCAGGAGGCTCTTAAATACCCCTAATATTTTAGCCTCCACCACCATCCCTGGCAAGTCATTCGATGCACCCACAACCCATGTGTAAAAAACTTAAAACTTTAAACTTTAACAATGCTTCGCCCTGTTTTCAGCATAAGGACATTGCCCTCAAGCCCATTCCGAAATACGTTTTACTACGTAATGTTGAGACTTGGCGTTGCATCGCCCTCGTCTGGCTGTGAAATCGTGACCAAACTTCTGCTCCCAAACCTCTGCAATGGAGGTTCCCAAACCCGGCTGCGAAAGAAGGACGGTTGGGCATTGGTTTAGCAAACCCATCCTGAAAATGCCCAGAGCTAGAGAAAGATCAACAGAACTACAAAGTCCTTATACCTGGTAGGAGAAAGGATCTGTATCGAGAGGGATACACTTGGGGACTGGCCCTGGGCAGAGAGCTCTTGCAAACTTTGTCAGTAGCCTATGTCTCTGCAGACTCGATGGGCTTAATTAATTATGGTGTGTAACCATTTGGTACGAGACAATACATGGGGGAATGCTCAACATAAACTTTAAGGTAGCCACTGAGCCTGCTTGAGATCATTAAAGGAGACGGAGCAATCTACAAAAATGATTAAGCAAGAACTGGAGAGAGTTAATTGAGAGCATCTATTTTAGGGCAATTCCATATCCCAGATGTGGAGGGTGTTGAAATACAACCTGCAATGACAGCAGTGAGAGGGAACGACAGGATGGCAAGGTAAAGGCATCTCGGATATCGAGAGAGCTGTATGTTTAGTCAAGCACAGAAATGAAACCAAAATAAAATCGACCCCTTCAAATAATAAAGAAGATGTGTTCTATGGTTTCATATATTATTTCTATGTATTTCTGTATTTTATGGCTATCTAGAGAAGGCAATTCTTAGAGTTGTGTCTACTATATTTTGATAAAAGAAAATGAACGTTGGATTCTTTGAAGATAAAAAAAATACCTAATGAAAAGGATTAGGAGATCCATCAAGTGTCATGAAATGACATTGACAAACATAATTGAAGTAAACGGTAAGATATTCGATATATAAAGCAAGCGCGAAAGATTTCCAGGGAGTGGTTTGAACCTCTCAAACATACAGGAGAAAAAATGTACTTGGAGGTGAAGGATATGTTTTTGTCTGTGCTTTGGTATCTACAAAGGAGAAGGACTTGAAGGATAATATGGTTTCTAATATACTATAGCATTTGGATAAAAAAGGGAGAGGTATTGTTGGAACTATTGAAAAAGATGAAGGTAGATAACTTCCACCAAGCACGGTGGGAGATATAGAATATATTACGAGAGTTACAATGTCCAAGGATTTCATGTTCCACCTGGAGCAAATGATATTGCAGCAAACTGAAATTAGTTAATATTCTGTTATTTAATAGAAGACATAGGAATAACCTTGGAAACCATAGACCTGTTACTTTCTAGTTAGTTGCAGGGAGGACATTGGAAACAATTCATAGGGATAGGATTTATCAACATAGCCTAATTGGGAAGAGTTATCATGACTTACAACGACAGTGGCTGTGTCTTATTTGACTGAGATTTTCCGGTAGGCAAAGGTAATAGATGAAGATACATATGAGGAAGTTGTCTGTATTGGATTTATCGTTGAGGTCTTTGACTATGTCTCACAAATTGGGCTCAACCTGAAGAATAAAGTGTATAGAATCAATAGCGACTTGTTTGTTTGGATTCGGACAGGTTTGCCCACAGACATAGAGAAAAAGAGTACAGTGTTCTTTGGGACATTTGTCTGGAGGTCTAATCACTACTTTAATTAGTTTGGCATAACATCGTGAACCAGAAGTTTGACCGTTGCACTGTTCCATGTTCTATAGTCCGTTCAGTTGACTACGGCTGATGTTAATGGGATATGTCGAGATTGTGCCGCCGTTGACGTACACAATTTGTTTTCACAGTCTTTCTTACAAGAGGAGGTTAATATCACGAGACATTTCCGGCAACCTCTTTATTATGCATCCTCCAAAGAAGGCAAGGACAGTTTCTTCGGTCATATCTTTAAATCTATCACCCATTGTAATAAGTTTTTTTTGTGTGTTTCAGGACAGCAACTGCATTTCAAAGTTTACAGTAAAGCATCAGAGATAAAAGCCTGAATAACAGTAATAGTTGGCACGTACATTTTTGAAAGAAAACGTGATCGATTTGTGTGCATGCTAACAAAATTTGAGTGCAGAAACGTCAGTATGTCGATTGAGATATTCCTGATAAAACTGTTTCGATATGAAATACTATCTCAGCTATTTCTTTTTGTCCCTGTTGCTCATTGTTTTTGTAGGTATTGCGAAATGATTAGATTTCCCTTTATTTTCCATACTTCTCTTGGCAGAAGTCTCGATGGGCAGAAAGGCTAAAATCTGCTCCCATGTGTTATTGTATTCTCATTCAAATTAATCTCCATCTGCATTTGATTGATTCCATTTTAATTATGTTCGTTGCTATGTGTTATAATGTCCTTGCGTCTGGTTCTAAAACCATGACTTATTTCGCTCTCTTCTGATGAGACAATAGTGAGGTAAAATTTTACCGAACTTACCTTCCATGTCTTCATTTTGGTAGCAATTCAAATCACCGTCCAAGTAATATTCTAATTTATCTGCTGAGATGATGGATTGCGAATCTCCTGATGAAAGAAAAACCTGGACTTAATATTAAATAATTCACTCACATTGAAAGATAACTGATGCATACTTTTTAAATACAATTACCGACTCCAGGTCCAGTCTCCTGAATGGCGATCTCCTCATAAAACGGCTCAGCAAACTTGGGTGTCGATCGCCGCGACATCCTATCGCCTGAAACACCAAAAAGGGATTTTACCCGGTGAAGCAAACGGGCAGAAATTTTACCTGTTTTTGTCCTCTTTCCTTTACATCCGGGGGGCGGGGGGCGGTGGAGGGAAGGAGGGAGGGGGAGAGAGAGAGAGAGAGAGAGGACATACGCGAACATGTGCAAGCACGCATAGTTGCATAGTTACTTATCCATTGAGTATACATGACTTATAACATACTCATATAGTACTGGGTAGTGTCTCCATATGTCACTACTACAGAGCGTGACGGCCCTGCCTTACACGAGTCCCGGGCTCAGCTGGCTCCGGCTGACAGTACCCGGTATGGGCCCCTATCCAGGGTTACGGATCCCACTGCCTTGTGGGTATTTTCGGGAGCAGAGCAGGCTAAGGAGTAAACCCGACACAAATCCGGAGTGGAGCCCCTAAGGCGGTTGGATGACGTATCGCGTCATCTCTGCAGCTCCTGCAGCCGAGCTGATGCCAAATGTACTGCTTCGCATTCCTTTGGACCACATCGCGAAGCGGACAGGGGGATCTTGATGTCTGGGAATACCAAGATCTCCATATTCATCGCCGAGACAGGCGCATCCATTGTCTATTTAGACAGACGGAACCATTACATTATTACATTCATTAGTTAATTAACATCCTCCCATTTTATGATTTCATCAAAATATCCTTGAAACATTCTAGGAACTCATTCGCAAGGCCGGTGATGTTGTGAGGATGGGACTGGACTCTCTCACAGTGGTGTCTGAAAAGAGGATGCTATCTAAGTTGGATGCCATCTTGGTCAATGTCTCCCATCCGCTATATAATGTACTGGGTGGGCACAGGGGTGCATTCAGCCAGAGACGCATTCGACAGAGATGCAGCACTGAGCAACACAGGAAGTTATCGCTGCCTGTGGCCATCAAACTTTACAACTCCTCCCTTGGATGGTCAGACATCCTGAGGCAATAGGCTGTTTCTGGACTTAGTTCATAATTTACTGGCATAATGTACATATTACTAATTAATTATTTATGGTTCTATTACTATTTATTACTTATGGAGCAACTGTAACGAAATCAAATTTCCCCCGGGATTAATAAAGTATGACTATGACTACCCTTCGTCAGGACTAACTGAAGGAAGGGTGAGTAAGAGATTTGACAGTTGGAGCAACTTTCCAACTCCAACTTTCAAATCTCTTAGTCACTCTTCCGTCAGTTAGTCCTGACGAAGGGTTTCGGCCTGAAACGTCGACTGCACCTCTTCCAAGAGATGCTGCCTGGCCTGCTGCGTTCACCAGCAACTTTGATGTGTGTTGCTTGAATTTCTAGCATCTGCAGAATTCCAGTTGTTTACTATTCTTCGCAAACCCCTTTGTGTGATAGAATTAAAAATGAAACCAGCAACATCGTTTGTGACTTCATCAAATTCATCTGCATAAGTTCCAAAGTCCAGTAAACCAACAAAGTTTACATCATCTGAACCGCACTGAAATATGTGCCTGTACCAACTGCTCTCTGTTAATCAGACAATCTGCAACATACAGCAGTATTCAGAATTGTCTGCTAAACATTGGGTAAGCGGACTAGTGTTTTTTTCTCCGCAGTGAAGGACGATAAGAAATGGCTTGCTGGAGGCATGCAAAGTGATAAGAGACATAGATCAAGTGGATATAATGAGTATTTATTCAAGGGTGCAAATGGAAAATACGAGTGTCATAGGGCGGTGGATGGGAACGGACCCAAGTGCAAGATACAGACACTGAAGTAGTAGGGACAGCACTAGGATACAGGGCGATGGCAAGGACATGGACAGGCAAACAAGGAACCTGGAACAGAACTGGACAAACGAGCTAGGAGCCCGGACTTGGACTCCGAGCCAGAGACTGGACAAGGACCCAGTACCTGGATCTTGTCTCTGGCTCGGACCCGGGACTAGGCAAGTACGAGGCTTGACAGGCAGACAGGACGAGGCTGGAGTCTTCGGGCTTGAGACTAGGCAGGAGGATGGAGTCTTCAGGCTTCAGGCTAGGCAGGAGGCGGGAGTCTTCAGGCTTGAGGCTGGGCAGGAGGCTGGAGTCTTCAGGCCTGAGGCTAGGCTTGCCAGGAGGCTGGAGACTTGAGACTTGAGAATTGAGGCGAAGCGAGTCTGGAGACTGGAGGCAGGAGATTTGAGGCGAGGCGAGGCTGGAGGCTAGAAGAAGAGACTTGAGGGGAGGCGTGGCGAGGCGAGGCTGGAGGCTGGAGGCAGGAGACTTGAGACGAGGCTTGGCCCCTCCTGGGCAGGGCACCGTACTCCTTGGCAGAGCGCGGATCACCTGGGCAGGGCGCGGTACTCCTGGGCAGGACGCGGATCACCCCCCGACGGAGGCAAGGGACAGGAAGGGACAGAACCAACCCCAGTTAACGGCAAGACGGCCTGGCTTACCTGGGCGGAGGCAAGGGACAGGAAGGGAGCTAGGTGCAGGGTGGCTCCAGGACAAGACAGCAAGACAAGGCAAGGCTTCAGGCAAAGCAAGGCAAGACAGAACTTCAGGCGAGGCGAGATTTACCGGCAAGACAAGGCAGGGCTTCAGGCGAGGAAACAGAAGGCAGGGGGAGGGTTTACAAGGAGTAAAGACAATAACAATCCAGCAGCCACGCTTGGGTCTCTGGAGGTGTTTATGCAGCCAGCCCCAACAGGCATCAGCTGCCTTAATTGCTGCTTAACAGGAACAGAAACAGTGTTGGCAGGAAAACCTGGATCAAGGGTCAATGGACCGGACGGTTAACCAGAATACGGACTTCATGGACCAGACCATGACAGAGGGAGTATAATTTTAAGTTGATTGGGGGGAAGTATAGGGTAGATTTTTTTCTTTTTCTTTTTTACACAGAGCGGCTAGTGATACGTCCTGATACGGGTGGTGTTGGAGGCAGATGCACTAGTGACACTTACAAAACATTTAGATAAACGTATAGTTGATAGAAAACTATACAGGCCAATGTGAGCGGGATGGGGTATATCGAAATTAGAGCATGTTAAATTGTCGGAACAACATCGGAGGCAGAAGGGCATGTACTGTGCCGCAATGCTATGAGTTCAGCAAGTAATGTTATCCCAAATCCCATAATGTGTTTCTTTCTGCAACAACCTCCGCGTTACTTCCGTGTGCTGTTTCTTCCGTCCATAGCGAGCAGATAAGCCTGATAACATTATTTCGCCTTACATACGCTGCATGCAACAGTACCCTCCAAGCTACGTTGTGGCGCCAACTTGTATTTTCTAGCTCAGCTGCCAAGGAAAAAATACATTTACAATCCACGCCTAAATAGTCGAAACCTCAGTATTCTGGACAGCCACTTAGAGTCTATTTATGTGTTTATGGACTCTCAATTCATAGAACATACCATATAGCAAGGAATCAACATGATGGATGTTAAATTAGTTCATAGTAATGAAGGCTGATGAGAATCGATTTACCAACCATTCTGGAACTGTCTTCGTTGGCTTTTGATCAGGTAGAGAGAAACGATGACCAGAAGAGAACCAAGAATCAAAGGGGTGGCGTAAATGAAGGCTCTCAGATTACTAAAAGTAGTAGTATGTGTCTGGTGATCTGAAAGAAAGATGTTACATAAATTTAAATATATTTTGTCAGGAGCAATACAGAAGCGCATCGCGTCAGAAATCTCGGTTCAATTCCACTGCTGTCTGAAAGTAGATTGTACCCCGACAGCATGGGTTTTCCCCGACATTCCAAAGAGGTTGTAGGGGTTATTAGGTGAATTGGTCACCTGACTGTAATTGGGTGGAGCCCTCTTCTTGGGTCATAAATGCTTGTCACCGTGCTGTATCTCCTAGTAAATGAGTATCACAAAACATGTCTTTCATTAAATCACGGATTCAGCTATCAGAGCCGACAGCACTTGTCAGACTGCGTTAAGTGACATTTCCATGCGTTTGTCAGGATTTGATTTTAATCCTGAACATTACAATGTTAAACATAAACTCTAAATAACTGTTAAGTGCAGATGAAGGTATATAAGAACTAATCTCACCCAGGCTTTTTCCGGGAAGTTCGAAGTCGTGTGAAGATTTCAATTCGAACACCAGCGGCGTCACAGGGGTGCAGATAGAGCTTAATTTTTAAGAGGTAAGGAGATGGAAACCTGGATTTAAAAGATGGGCTTCAAGGGAAGCTCCAAGAAAATTACAGATATGCAGAGGAAGAAAGTTGCGTTGAACATAGACGTAGAACGGCACCAGCAGCTGAGGACTAGGACAACCAATCCTGGAAAGGTTGATTTTGTGATACCCATGCGAAAATATCAGGGTTTCTTGCTGCACAGCTGCAGGTTAAAAGGTTGACATTGTGGCCATCACCGAGTCATGGCTAAATGATGGATGTGATTGGTAGCTGAATATCCCAGGATACACAGTGTGCAGGAAGGATAGGAAGGTAGGTAAAGGGGGTGGTGTGGCCCTGATGGTAAATAACGATATCAAATCAATAGAAAGAAGGGACATAGGATCAGAAGAGATAGAATCCTTATGGGTAGAATTAAGAAATGGCAAGCGTAAAAAGACACTAATAGCAGTTATAGACAGGCCTCCAAACAACAGTCGGGATGTGAACTACAGGTTGCAGCTGGAAATAGAAAACGCGTGTCAGAAGGACAATGTCAAGATAATTATGGGGGATTTTAATATGAAAGTGGATTGGGAAAGTCGGAAAGGTAATGAATCTCAGGAGAGAGAGTTTGTAGAATGCCTACAGGATGGCTTGTTGGAGCAACTTGTCCAGAAGCCTGCCAGGGGACCGACTTTTTTGGATTCGGTGCTGTATAACGAACCGGAGGCGATTAGGGAGCTGGAGGTAAAGGAACCTCTTGGAAGTAGTGATCATAATATGATTTGGTTCAGTTTCAAATTTGAAAAGGAGAAGCTGGTATCAGGTGTATCGATATTTCAGTGGAACAGGGGCAATTACAGTGGTATGAGAGAGAAACTGGCCCGAGTCAATTGGAAAAGTTCACTAAATGGAGGGACGGCAGAGCATAATTGGATGAAATTTCTACAAGAAATAAGGAAACTGCAGGAAAAAAAATTATATTCCAAGAAAAAAAGAAAATTATGAACAGAAAAATGGCACAATTGTGGCTACGAAAGAGGTTAGGGCAAAAATAAAAGCAAAAGAAACGGCGTACAAGCAAGCAAAAATTAGTCGGGAAAATGAGGACTGGAAGACCTTTAAAAACTTACAGAAAGAAACTAAGAAAGTCATTAGGAAAGAAAAGATGATTATGAAAGGAAACTGGCAATTAACATAAAAATGGATACTAAGAGTTTTTTTTTTAAATATATGAAGACTAAAAGAGTGACCAGGGTAAATACGGGACCGATTGAAAACGATGCTGGAGTAATTATAATGGATAACAAAGAGATGGCGGAAGAACTGAATGAGTATTTTGCATCAGTCTTCACAGTGGAAGACATGAGCAATATACCTGATAGCCAGAGGTATCAGGGAATAGAATTAGGTGCAGTCAAGATAACGAGAGAGAAAGTGCTTGGGAAGCTAAGTGGACTAAGAATAGATAAGTCTCCCGACCCGGATGAGGTGCACCCAAGGGTTCTGAAGGAGGTGGCTTTGGAGATTGTGGAAGCATTGGAAATGATCTTCCAGGAATCAATAGACTCTGGCATGGTTCCGGAGGACTGGAAGGTCGCAAATGTAGTTCCGCTATTTAAGAAAGGAAGGAGGCAGCAAAAAGAAAATTACAGACCTATTAGTCTGGCATCGGTGGTTGGAAAGATATTGGAGTCAATCCTCAAGGACAAGGTTATGAAATACCTCGAGGTGCATGACAAGATAGGCGGAAGCCAGCATGGTTTCATGAAGGGAAGATCCTGGCTTACCGATTTATTGGAATTTTTTGAGGTAATCTCGAATTAGATTGACAAGGGAGAGGCTGTGGATGTTGTGTATTTGGATTTTCAAAAGGCCTTCCATAAGGTGCCGCATATGAGGCTGCTTAATACGATGAGGGCCCATGGAATAATAGGAAAGATATTGAAATGGGTGGAGCATTGGCTGATAGGCATAAAGCAAAGGGTGGGAATAAAGGGATCCTATTCTGATTGGTTGCCGGTTACTAGTGGTATTCTGCAGGGGTCGGTCTTGGGGCCGCTTCTTTTTACGATGTATATCGATGATTTGGATTATGGATTAAATGGTTTTGTCGCCAAGTTTGCTGATGACACCAAGATAGGTGGAGGAGCAGGAAATGTTGAAGAAACGGAAAGGTTGCAGGGAGACTTAGTCAGTTTTGGAGAGTGGGCAAAGGAATGGCAAATGAGATACAACGTTGACAAATGTACCGTTGTACATTTAGGAAGAAGAAATAATCAGGCAGATTATTATTTAGATGGGGAGAAAATTCAAAAATCGGAAGTGCAAAGGAACTTGGCGGTCCTTGTGCAGGATACCCTAAATGTTAACCACTAAGTTGGATTGGTGGTAAGGAAAGCGAATGCTATGTTGGCATTCATTTCAAGAGGAATAGTGTTTAAGAGTAAGGAGGTGTTGATGAGGCTCTATGTGGCATTAGTGAGACCTCATTTGGAATACTGTGTGCAGTTTTGGGCCCCCTATCTTAGAAAAGATATACTGATGTTAGAGAAAGTTCAGAGAAGATTTACGAGGATGATTCCTGGAATGCAGGGGCGTCTGTCGGCTCTTGGATTGTATTCGTTAGAGTATAGAAGAATGAGAGCGGATCTCATAGAAACGTTTCGAATGTTGAAAGGGTTGGACACAGTAGATGTGGAAAGGTTGTTTCCCTTGGTGGGTGAGTCCAGAACAAGAGGCCATAGTCTTAGAACTAGAGGGTACCCAGTTAAAACAGAGATGAGGAGATTTTTTTTTTTTTAGCCAGAGGGTCGTGGATTTGTGGAATTCGTTGCCACATATGGCTGTGGAGGTCCGATCGTTGAGGGTGTTTAAGGATTAGATTGACTGGTATCTAATTAGTCAGGGTATCAAGAGATATGGGGAAAAAGCCGGAAATTGGAACTAGATGGGTGAATAGTTTAGCTCATGGGGCAGCTGCGGAGCAGACTCGATGGACCGAATGGCCTACTTATGCTTCTTTGTCTTGTGACTTTTCTTTTAAGATATGTTAAGAAATTGAGGTATGACGAGAACATAAGGGGAATTTACGGAAAATAGCAGAATAATTCGATTACTGACCAGAACATATCACACCGACGGTTTCTTTGTGCCCACAGTCATGACGATTCAATGTAGAAAATTGGCAATCCCACAGAAAATTCTCACTCCCTTTGCATTTGACCTCGTCCATCAAAATAGTGCCGTTTCCAAGGGGGAATAGCATCCCCCCGGAAGCCAGGACTGGATCCCCACAGTTTAATTGGCGACAGACGACAGCAGCATCGTGTCTGTCCCATGAATCGTCACAGACCGTTCCCCACGTCCCACTGAAGAAAACTTCAATTCTTCCAGAGCAATTATTGAACCCCGCCACGAGCCGCAGGTCTGAAACAAAAGACGCACGAGTTCTTATTTGAGAATTGACTTATATTGGAAGTTCTATGCATCCACTTCTCCCTCTCAACTTCTGGAGATGAGTCATGGCTTTAATGTTTTGCGTAGCTAATTGTTCGTGAATGCAATCGGACAACACAGTTGAAGAACGACATGTTCGATAGAATATGTTGATCCACTCTGATGTTGTCAATATTTTTATTGAAAACAAACATGCATACAGGTATGTAATATCCTATATTGTCCTGTCACGCTGGAAATCATAATTTAGGAAAAAAATGTACCAGGATTTGCAATGACGTCATTATACTCTTTGCCTAGAACGCTGAAGTTTTTTTTTGACATCTGAGCCATACACCGGTAATGTCTGGCACACAATTTATTGTCCCTCTGCAGTTAGAAGTTCTGATTCTCTCCAAATTTAGTCTATCTCCAACTTTTGATTACAAAGCGTTCAGCATGAATGTTCTATCGTTTTAGCTAAAGCAGCGAATTGGCCTACATTGTACTTAAATATTTTCTTGCACTGACGCGACAAGAAATAAATTGAGAGAAGAAAAGTTAAATTAACGGAGGAAAAGTCTGCACACTTCTGAGACCAGGAACAGAGAAAACGCCTTAGAACAAGAAGCATGAAAAAAGACAAATGCATAAATGTTACATATTTTGAATAATGAAAATATCAGTAATTACTGGAGGCTTTCGGAAATGGGTTGATTATCTCCTCCTTATTGACCTTCCCAATTAGCGGTTTCGATGGCCATATTTCTGTAAAACATTCAACCCATCATTTCAGTGAAATATTCCAATTGCTGGTTCTTAGGTTTATAGATAAATAAAATAATAAAGATATCAATAACATTGTCAGAGTGCATAGAGAATTGTCAATTATGCCGCCAGGAAATGAGGCTATGTGTTATAGGGAAAGGGTGAATAGGGTAACACCCACAACACGCTGGAGGAACTCGGCAGGTCGGGCAGGATCCGTGGAAAAGATCGGTTGACTTTCCGGCCCAAAGCGTCGATCATACATTTCCACGGATGCTGCCCGACCTGCTGAGTTCCTCCAGAGCGTTGCTTTGATCCCACTATCTGCAGGTTATTTTGGGTGAATTAGGTAGGAAGTCATACCCTAGAATGTAGAAGAATGAGGTGAGAGTTGTTAGAAATAGCCGCCGTTATGAATTGCTTAGATAGGATCCATTCAAAAAGGCTTTTTCCACTCAGGGTCAGGTAGTCTAGAACTACAGCTCATATTTTAAGGGTAAATGGTGAAGTCTTTAAGGGAAACATGAGGGGATATTTCTTCACTCAGAGTGTGGAACGACGAATCTGTGGATCTGTAGGAAAGGGTTTATTTCAACGTTTAAGAGAAATTTGGACAGGTCCGTGGATGAGAGGGAAATGAAGAGCTATGATCCGGGTACGAGCCGATGGGGCTGGAAAGATTAATAGTTTGGCACGGGTAGGTGGGCCAAAAGGCCTGTTTCGCAGTCTTTAACGCTATGATGATATAATTACCTGAACAAATAATCCCAACATCCTCCTCATGTTTGCAGTTGTGCTGGCCCCATGATGAAGATGGGCATTGCCATAAAAGTGAGTCGCCCACACGACATCTCACGTCATCCAGCCAGATCGGTCCAGCCCCTTCTCCAAATGCAGCGCTGTTTTCTATAAATTTTGCCGAGCCGCAGTTGAGCTGGAAGCAAACGACTTGTGCATTCTCCATGCCAAAGGAATCAGAGCAAACTGTTCCCCATGTTCCGTTAAAGAAAACTTCAAGTCTGCCCTGGCAGGGATTCTCCCCATTTGCCAACCTTATCTCCCTGTGATCTGAAGAGCACAGAACAAACCGGATTCTTGATTATAGATTCATGCTAATAATTATTTGTGACGTGGGTATATGGTGATCAGGGATGTGCAGCACCTCTGATGAAGGGGCTTATGGCGTCCAAACTCCCCTTTGAAAACTCAGCGTTTACCAATAACTCGAAGTGGCTGTTTGCATGCGACACCGGCAACAAATTGGTGCACTGCCTCGACAGGCAAGCTAAACCAGGCGAGGGGGACGGCGGGACGCGTACCGCAAAGAGATGCTCACATGCCTGCGCTCGCATGAGAAGACAGCTCCGGCAGAGTGGACATAAAAGATCTACAGTGAGACCCAACAGATAGGAGGGTGCAATACTTTGATTCAAAACCAATGTATTATGCATGAACAAAGGGATAAGGAAGGATTTGGCTCGTGTAGACTGGGAACACAGGCTATATTGTGAGATGGTTAAGGAACAGTGGAAAACTTTCAAAGAGATTTTTTTATGGTGCTCAACAAAAGTATATTCCTCTTAAAAGCAAGGACAGTAAGGGTGGGGATAGTATGCCTCGGATAAAAAAGGAAGGGAACATTGCATCCGTAGCTTCTCCGGCTAGCAGACGAGGGTTGGGCACACGAATAACTCCACACCGGTCACACCTTTTTCACCCTGCGAGAGCCACTGATCGATTCTCCAAAAACCCACCTTTTTCTGTGGACACAACAAAGCTCATTCAGTGTCCAAGGCCATGTGTCTGTCAGTCTATCAGCTGACCTTCTATTTATCTCACCGTGCTGAACACCAGCTGTCCATCAAGCAGCTCATCCCTTCTCTCTCTGTAAGAACACAGGAGCTGCCAGTGTCCTTGGAAAGAGCAAACATGTGCAAAGAATTCATAACACCATTTCAAAGCAGATTTTGCCTCTCTATCTCTCTCTCTCTCTCTCTCTCTCTCTCTCTCAATAACAAGGTGTCTGGTGCTGAACAACTCTCTCTCTCTCTCTCTCTCTCTCTCTCTCTTTCTCTCTCTCTCTCTCTCTCTCTCTCTCTCTCTCTCTCTCTCTCTATTATTTCAAAAGCACAGTTCATTGGGGTAATTCAAGACCCCGTGACACTGATGATACTGTATTGAGTGAAAAACAAATTGTGCAGACGATACAGAGAGTCCACAGAGACCCATAGTTAGCTAAAGTGGGTGGGCAGGGGCGTGGCAGTTGAGGTACAATGTTGGCAAATGCGAGGACATCACTTGAAAAACGGAAGCAGATTATTATTACAATGGTAAAATATTGCAGCATGCTTTTGTGCATAGGGGCTTATGGGGACTTGTGCACGAATCTGAAAAGGTTGGTTTGCAGGTACAGCTGGTTATGTAGAAAATAATGGAATGTTAGTGTCCATTGCTAGAGGGATTGGATTTAAGAGCAGGGAGGTTATGGTGCAAATGCACAGCGTGTTGGTGAGGTCACACCTGGAGTACTGCGTGCAGTTGTGGTCTCTTTACTTGAGGAAGGAGATACTGGATGCGGAGCTGATAAACATGAGGTTTAGCAGTTTGATTCCAGAGATGAGAGAGTTAGATAATGAAGAGGCATTGAGGCGCCTGGAACTGCACTCTCTGTTATTCAGTAGAACAGAACTTATAGAAATATATAACGTTATGAAAGGGACAGATAAGATAGACGCAGGAACGTTGTTTCTACTGGCAGGTGATGCTAAAACTAGGGAAATAATCTCAAAATTCTGCTGAGTAGATTTAGGACGGAGATGAGGAGAGACTGCTTTCTCAGAGAGTGATGAATCTGTGGAATTCTTGGCCCACTGAAACAGTGGAGGCTACCTCACTGAGTGTATTTAAGACAGGTTATACAAATCTTTGCATAGCAGGGTAATAAAGGGTTTTGGGAAATTTGCAGATAGTTGGAGATGAATCTATGGCTTAGAAACATAGAAACGTGGAAAACGTACGACACAATACAGGTCCTTCGGCCAACAAATTGTGCCGAACATGTTCCTATCATAGAAGTTATTAGGGTCAGCCATAGCCCGCTATTTTCTAAGCTCCATGTACCTATCCAAAAGTCTCTTAAAAGACCCTATCGGATCCGCCTCTACCACTGTGGTCGGCAGCCCATTCCACGCACACACCACTCTCTGCGTAGAAAACTTACCCCGACATTTTTTCTGTACGTCCTCCCCAGCACGTTCAACCTATGTCCTCTTGTGGCAACCAAAAGCCTCTGACTATCCACACGGTCAATGCCTCTCATCATCTTACACACTTCTATCAGGTCACCTCTCATCCCCCGTCTCTCCAAGCAGAAAAAACCGTGTTCACTCAAACTGTTCTCATACAGCATGCTCCCCAATCCAGGCAACATCTTTGTAAATCCTCTCTGCACCTTTTCTATCGTTTCCACATCCTTCTTGTCGTGTGGCTACGGGAACTGAGCACAGTACGCCAATCGGGATCTTACTAGGGTACTATATAGCTATCGGTTCTTACACTCAGTCCCACAATTGATGAAGACCAATACGCCATATGGCTTCTTAACCACAGAGTCAACCTACACAGCTGCTTTGAGGTCCTATGGACTCGAATTCCAAGACCCTCTGACCCTCCACACTGCCAAGAGTCTTACCATTAACACTATATTCTGTCATCATATTTGAGCTATCAAAACCAACCACTTCACACTTATCTGGGTTGAACTCCATCTACCATTTATCAGCCCCGTTTTGAATTCTATCAATGTCCAGCTGTAACCTCTGACAGCCCTCCACACTATCCACAACACCTCCAAACTTTGTGGCATGATCGGCCATGATCATACTGAATTTCGGAGCAGGTTTGACTTGCCAGTTGTCTTACTCCTGTTCCAATTTATTATGTTCTTGTGCTCCTACTTTCAAAGGATATGACGAGGCACAGAAACGGTCATTCACTGCACCTACGGCAGACCCCAGTTTGTGCGACTACTGGTACTAATGGACACGAACTTCCGAGGTCAAGAGAATGGAACTGTCCCAGTGCAAGGACTTTACAATTAAAATAATACTCTCCCGCACAGTATCCCTGTCATTGCTGGAGACAACGGACAAAGAATAACCTTTGATTATAGCGTGTTTTGAACTCACACCGAAGAAAGCTTTATATCTGTGTCTTTAGTTCGCAGTCCTTGCACCGCCAAGTTGTACAGTGAAAATTTTTGGAACTAATGAATCTTAACTGCATAATCAGGTTTAGCGCTGCGTTTTACTGGATACATTTTTATAAGGACATAGCCTATACTTTCAGAATTATAAATACGAGAAATTCTGTCGAAACTGGAAATACAAAGCAACACACACAAGTTGCTGGAAGAACGCAGCAGATCAGCAAGCTTCAATGGAACGAGTCGACATTTCAGACCAAGACCTTTCTTCAGGACATTTGCAATTTTCCATTCTACTGGATTCATTCCAGAATCTACAGATTCTTGAAAGATCATCATAAATGCCTCCATGATCTGTTCAGCAACCTCTTTCAGAACACTGGGGTGCACACCATTTAACCAGGTGAAATGTACCTTCAGACCTTTATGTTACACAAGAACCTTCTCTCAATTTCTGGTAACTTCACACACTTCATGGCTCCGACACCTGGAACTTCCACCATAGTGCTAGCGTGTTCACAGAGAAGACTCATGGAAAATACTCATTCAGTTCGTCTGCTGTTTTGTTGTCGTCTGTTACAACTCTGCAGCATCGTTGACCGGTGGTCTGATAATCAGACTCACAATTCCTTTACACTATAGGCTCTGAATAAACGTTTCCTAGCCACTTTAATATTATTGGCTAGCTCGTGTTCTTATTCCATATTTACCTTCTCAGTGACATTTAACTGCCTTATGTTGGTATTTGAAAGCTTGCCAATACAATAGCTCCCGACTACTTTTTGCTCTATTATATGCCATCTCTTTGTCTTTAAATGTTGCTTTTGACTTCTCCTGTCAACCACGGTCGTGTCATCTTTCCTTCAGGATACTTCTCCGCTTTGAGATGTATATATCGAGTGCCTTCCGAAATTCTTCCAGAAATTTCAGCCATTGCTGCACTGCCATCATACCTGCCATTTTACTGGAGTACTGTGTCCAGTTCTGGTCGCCTCACTACAGGGAGGGTGTCGAAGCATTGGAAAGGGTACAGAGGAGATCTACCAGGTTGCTGTCTGGTTCACAGAGTATACATTATTATCAGAGATTAAGGGAGCTGGGGTTTTACACTTTGGAGAGAAGGAGGATGAGAGGAGTCATTATAGAGGTGAACATGATAATAAGAGGAATAGGTAGAGTGGATAGCCAGCGCCTCTTCCGCAGAGCGCCACTGCTGAATACAAGAGGGCATGAGGTAAGGGGTGGATGTTCAAGGGGCATATTAGAGAAAGGTGTTTTATTCAGAGAGTGGTTGGTGCGTGGAATGCACTGCCTGAGTCAGTGGTGGAGGCAGGTACACTCGAGAACTTTAAGAGACTACTGGACAGGTATATTTAGGAATTTGAGTTGGGGGGGCGGTTATATGGGAGGCAGTGTTTGAGGGTCGGCACAACCTTGTGGGCCGAAGGGCCTGAAATGTGCTGTACCATTCTATGTTCTATGTTCTTTCCCAGTCAATTTCGAGCAACTTCTCTCTCACATCTCTGCAATTCATTTTACTCCACTGAAATACTGATACATCTGACTTTAGCTTCCCCTTCAAAAATTTCAGGATGTATTTGATTGTATTGTGATCACTTGCCCCGGACGGTTCTTTTACCTTGAGGTCTCAAATCAGCTCTGGTACATTATGCAACACTCAGTCCAGAATACACGATCTTCTAATAGGCTCAACTACGATCTGCTGTAAAAAGCCATCTCGTTCGTTCTCTAGAAATTCCCCCTCCTAGAACGCAGCACAAGCCTGATTTTCCGAATCTACCTGCATATTCTACGGTATACGGATTTCAGCAAGGCATTTGATAAGGTACCCGATTAAGGCTTATTGAGAAAGTAAGGAGACAAGGGAACCAAAAGAACTGGCTGGTCCACAGAAGGTAAAGAGTGTTTGTAGACGGGTCATATTCTGCATGGAGGTCGGTGTCCGGTGGTGTGCCTCAGGGATCTATTCTGGGACCCTACACTTCATGATTTTTATAAGTGACCTTGATGAGGAATTGGAGGGATGGGTTAGTAAGTTTGCTGATGTCACAAAGGTTGGGGGTGTTGTGGATAGTGTGGAGGGCTGTCAGAGGTTACAACGGGACACTGACAGGGTGCACAACAGGACTAAGAAGTGACATATGGAGTTCAATACAGATAGGTGTGAAGTGGTTCATTTTGGTAGGTCAAATATGGTGGAAGAATATAGTATCAATGGTGAGATACTTGCAAGTGTGGAAGATCAGAGGGATCTCAGGGTACGAGTCCACAGGATGCACAAAACAGCTGCGCAGGTTCACTCTGTGGTTAAGAAGGCATACGATCCACTGGCCTTCATCATCCGAGGGATGACGTTGAGGAGCAGAGAGGTAATGTTGCAGCTATATAGGACCTTGGTCAGTCCCCACTTAGAGTACTGGGCTCAGTTCTGGTCGCCTCACTACAGGGTGGATGTGGAGACCATAGAAAGAGTGCATAGGAGATTGACGAGGATGTTGCCTGGACTGGGGAGCATGCGTTATGAAAGCAGGTTGAGTAAACTCGGTTTTTTCTCCTTGGAGCGATGGAGGATGAGAAGTGACCATTTAGAGTTGTATAAGATGATGAGAGGCATTGATCATCTGGACGGACATTGACATTTTTTAGGGCTGAAATGGTTTCCACAAGAAGGCACAGGTTTAAGGTGCTTGGGGAGATGATAGGGGTGATTTCTTTAGCACAGAGAGTGGTGTGCGCGTGGAATGGGCTTCCGGCAACGGTGGTGGAGGCGGATCCTCTAGGGTCTTTTAAGAGAATTTTGGACAGGTGTATGGAGCTTAGAAAAATAGAGGGCTATTTGTGACCCTAGTAATCTCTAAGTTGGGGATATGTTTGCCACAATTTTGTGGGCCTAATGGCCTATTTTGTGCCGTAGGCTTTCTATGTTTCTATGATTCTATATTGAACATAGAACATAATACAACACAGTACAGGCCCCTCAGCACAAAATGTTGTGCCGACCCTGAAATCCTGTCACCCATACAACACCTCATCTTAAATTACTCCATATACCTGTCTAGTAGGCTGTTAAATTTCACTAGTGTATCTGCCTCCACCACTGACTCAGGCAGAGCATTCCACGCACCAAACACTCTCTGAGTAAAACAAAACTTCCGCTAATATCTCCCTTGAACATTCCACCCCTTACCTTAAAGCCATGCCGTCTTGTATTGAGTAGTGCTGCCCTGGGGAAGAGGCGCTGGCTGTCCACTCTATCTATTCCTCTTAATATCTTGCATACCTCTATCATGTCTCCTGTCATCTTCCTTCAATCCAGAGAATAATTCCCCAGCTCCTTTAATCTCCGATCATAATGCATAATCTATAAGCCAGGCAGCATCGAGGTAAATCTCCTCTGTATCCTTTCCAATTCTGCCACATCCTCCCTAGAGTGAGGTGACCAGAGCTGGACACAGTACTCCAAGTGTGGCCTAACCAGAGTTTTATAGAGTTGCATCATTACCTCGCGACTCTTAAACTCTATCCCTGGAATTATGAAAGCTAACTCACCATAAGGCACGGTGACCCTAGCAGTGAGCCTAGCGCTGTTGTGCAGGACGAAATGAGGGAGAAGAGGAATGCGGTAGGCATCGTTAGGGGAACAGGCAGGAGATTCTGTGAGCCGTATAGAGATACCCACATGGTGTGTTGCCTCCCATGCGCCAGGGTACGGGACGTCTCGGATCGGGTCCATAATATTCTGAAGCGAGAGGGCGAGCAGCAAGTTATCTCGGTACATGTTGGTACCAATGACGTAGATAGGGAAAGAGAGGAGATCCTGAAGAGAGACTTCGGTGAGTTAGGAAGGAAACTGAGAAGCAGGACCTCCAGGGTAGTAATCTCGGCATTGCTACCTGTTTCACGTTCTACCGAGGACGAGAATAGTAGGATCAGGTAGATGAATGTGCGGCTGAGAGACTGGTGCAGGGGGCAGGGCTTCAGATTATTGTATCTGTGCGATCACTTCTGGGGGAAGTATGACCTGTTCAAAAAGGACGGGCTACACATGATCCCGAAGGGGACCAGTATCCTGGCGGGAAGATTCAATAGAGCTGTTAGGGAGGGTTAAACTAATTTAGAACGGGGATGGTAACCGGAATGATAGAGCGGAGGAGGAGGAAAACAGAAATAAATCCAAGATAGTGAGCAGTAAAGATATCAGGAAGGACAGGGAGGTGATGGAGCAAATTTGCAGCCCATGGAATGAGTTGTAGTGCAATAAATTTGCAGTGCAATCTAAGCAAAAAGTACCAAATACCGGTCTTAAGGTGTTACACTTAAATTCACGCAGCATAAGGAATAAGGTGGATGATCTTGTCGTCCAGCTACAGATTGACAGGTATGATATTTTGTCCATCACTGAGACCTGGTTAAAGGATACATGTCTCTGGGAACTGAACGTCCAAGGATACACGGTGTATCGGAAGGATAGGGAGGTAGGCTGAAGGTGTGGCGTGGCATTATTGGTAAGAAATGATATTAAATCATTCGAAAGAGGTGACGTAGAAACGGAAGGTGTAGAATCTTTATGGGTTGTGCTAAGAAACCGCAGAGGTAAAAGGCCTCTGATGGCAGTAATATTCAGGCCTCCTAACAGCTGCAGTGATGTAGACTACAAATTACAATAGGAAATAGAAAAGACTTGTCAGAAGGGAAGTTTTAAGATAATTGTGGGGGATTTTAACCATGCGAGTGGATTGGGAGAATTAGGTCGGCACTGGATCTCAAGAGACAGAATTTGTAGAACGTCTACGAGATGACTTCTTAGAACAGATTGTTGTTGAGCCCACCAGGGTATCAACCGTACTGGATTCGGTGTCGTTTAATGAACCAGAGGTGACTAGAGAGATTGAGGTGAACGAACTCAAAGGAGGCAGTGATCATTACATGATTGAGTTCACTGTGAAATTTAAGAAAGAAGAGCTGAAGTCCGATGTTTCGGTATTTCAGTGGAGTAAAGGAAATTACAGTGGCATGAGAGAGGAACTGACCAAAGTTGACTGGAAAGGGACACTAGCGGGAAGGACGGCAGAGCAGCAGTGGCTGGAGTTTATGCGAGAGGGAAGGAGCAAGACAAGTACATTCCAAAGAAAGAGGAAACTTTCGAATGGAAAAAGAATTGCTGACAAGAGAAGTCAAAGCCAAAGTTAAAGCAAAGGAGAGGGCATACAAGGAGGCAAAATTAGTAGGAATATAGAGGATTGGGAAGTTTTTAAAAGCTTACAAAAGGAAACTAAGAAGGCCATTAGGAGGGAAAAGATAAACTATGAAAGGATGCTAGCAAATAATATGAAAGAGGATACTGAAGGCATTGTCAAGTATATAAAGAGCAAAAGACAGGTGAGAGCAGATATAGGACCGATAGAAAATGATGCTGGAGAAATTGTAATGGGAGATAACGAGATGGCAGAGGAACTGAACGAGCATTGTGCATCAGTCTTCAATGAGGAAGACATCAGCAGTATACCGGACATTCAAGGGTGACAAGGAAGAGAAATGTGCGCAGTCACAATTACGACAGAGAAAGGACGCAGAAAGCTGAATAGTCTAAGGGTAGATAAATCGCCCGGACCAGATGGAATGCTTCCTCGTGTTCTGAAGGATGTAGCTGTGGAGATTGCGGAGGCATTAGCAATGATCTTTCAAATGTTAATGGATTCTGACATGGTTCCGGAGGACTGGAAGATTACAAATGTCACACCGCTATTTTAGAAGGGGGTAAAGAACAAAAAAAGGAAATTATAGACCTGTTAGCTTGACATCAGAGGTTGGAAAGTTGTTGGAGTCGATGCTCAAGGATGAGGTTACGGAGTACCTGGAGGTTTATGACAAGATAGGCAGAACTCAGCACGGTTACCTTAAAGGAAAAGCCTGCCTGACAAACCTATTACAATTTTTTGAGGAAATGACAAGTAGGCTAGACAAAGGGGATGCAGTGTAGGTTGTATATTTGGATTTTCAGAAGGCTTTTGACAAGGTGCCGCACATGAGGCTCCTTAACAAGATCAAAGCCCATGTGTAAGGGCGTTTCGTCTTTCAAGTTACTGCGTCGGCTAACTACAATGGCTTCTTTGTTATGTTATACTTGGGAATGCTTCTTTGTTATGCTACACCCTGAGTAAGTTCCTGCACTAGCAGCTTGTTTTGGTTTAGAGTGTGATAAGAATATGTTACGAACCAATTGGGATAGTTGTTATGTTTTTGGTATCTGAAGAGATTGTATGCGCGGGGTTTTGTGGGAGAAGGCGGGAGAGAGAGTCAGAGAATGGACCAGGTGCTGTGAGTCCGCTAACGGGTCAGACCCCGAGCGGGGCATTCGGCGAGGAGAGGAGAAGGAGACGGACTCGTGTGGCGCGTCTGGTGTACTACCGTTGTTGGTGGCCGATCGTCGGTGGTCCGAGGGGCCGCAGGGTGAAGAATGAGGGTCCTGAACTTCATCTGTTTGTGTACGATGAGACTGAACTTTGATATGTGTGGCGCCTTTGATTTTCCTTTTATATTTTATTCTCTGTTAATTATTTAGCTTATGTATATATTAATCTATAAACTGTGAATCATTTAATCGTATCCGGTGTATTGTCTGCTATTTGGGCGGGGTGGGGTACATCACACAGCATCCACACAAAATAATCATCCAGTTTGGTGGGGCCGGGGGCTATTTCCCTAGACGACATCGAGCCGAGCGACTCTGAGGCTGGCCGGGGGGCGACATTGTTATCAGATAAAAGCCTATGGAATTACTGGAAAATTAAATGCGAGGATATAGCATTCGCTGATTGGCAGGAAACAGTGAGTGGAAATAAAGGGATCCTATTCTGGTTGGCTGCCGGTTACCAGTGGTGTTCCACAGGGTTCCGTGTAGGGGCCACTGCTTTTTACGTTGAACATCAACGATTTGAATTATGAAATAGATGGCTTTGTGGCTAAGTTTGCTGATGATACATAGATAGGTGGAGGGGCCGTAGTGCTGAGGAAACAGAGAGTCTGCAGAGAGACTTGGATGGTTTGAGAGAATGGGCAAGGAAGTTTCGAGTGGAATACAACGTTGGAATGTGTACGGTTCTGCACTTTGGCAGAAGATATAAACGGGCAGACTATTATTTAAATGGGGAGAGAATTCAAAGTCTGAAATGCACGGGACTTGAAAGTCCTCGTGCAGGATACCCTTAAGTTTAACCTCCAGGTTGAGTCGGTGGTGAAGAAGGAGAATGCACTGTTGGCATTCATTTCTAGAGGAATAGAGTATAGGAGCAGGGATGTGATGTTGAGGCTCTATAAGTCGCTGGTAACTCCCTTGGAGTACTGTGGGCAGTTATTTTTTTTGCTGCTTATTTAAGAAAGGATGTGATAACGTTGGAGAGGGTTCAGAGAAGAATCACTGGAATGATTCAGGGAATGAGAGGGTTAACATATGAGGGACGTTTTTCCGGTCTTGGCCGATATTCCATGGAGTTTAGAAGAATGAGGGGAGACCTCATAGAAACATTTCGAATGTTGAAAGGCATGGACAGAGTGGATGCGGCAAAATTGTTTCCCATGGTGGGGCGGTCCAGTATGAGAGGGCATGACTTAAGGATTGAAGGGCGCCCATTCAGAACAGAGATGCAAATACATTTTTTTTTTAGCCAGACAGTGGTGAAGCTATGGAATTTGTTGTCACGGGCAGCAGTGGTGGCCAAGTCATTGGGTGTATTTACGGCAGAGATTGATAGGTATCTGAGTAGCCAGAGCATCAAAGGTTATGGTGAGAAGGCGGTGGAGTGGGACTAAATGGGAGATTGAATCGGCTCATGATACAATGGCGGAGTAGACTCGATGGGCCGAATGGGCGATTTCTGCTCCTTTATCTTATATTGATATCGTCTTAAATACTGTATCTACCTGTGAGGCAATTTTCAGGGATCTGTGGACATGTACCCTCAGATCACTCTGCTCCTCCACACTACCAAGTATCCTGCCATTTACTTTGCACTCTGCCTTTGAGTTTGTCCTTCCAAAGTGTACCACCTTACACTTCTCCGGGTTGAACTCCTGGCACTTCTCAGCCCACTTTTGCATCCTATCAATGTCTCTCTGTAATCATCGACAGTCCTCGACACTATCCACAACACCACCAGCCTTTATGTCGGCTGCATACTTGCCAACCAACTCTTCTACCCCGACATCGAGTTCTTTAATAAAAATCAGGAAAAGTAGAGGTCCCAAAACCGATCCTTGTGGGACACCACTAGTCACAACCCTCCAGTCCGAATGTACTCCGTCCACCACGATCCTGTTCTTTCTGCAGACAAGCCCCTTCTGAATTCACCTGGCCAAACCTCCCTGCATCCTATGCCTTCTGACTTTCTGAATAATCATACTGTCATAAGGGGGTGCTGGTAGCAGACCCAAGTGCAAGACACAGGCATTGAGGTAGTATGGACAAGACTAGGGTACAGGGTGAGGGCTAGGACATAGGCACGAAAACCGGAAACCCGGAACCGGACCGGACAGGAGAGCTAGGAGCCCGGGCTTGGACTCCGAGCCAGAGACTTGAGGTGAGGCTTGAGACCGGAGACTTGAGGCGAGGCTTGAGACCAGAGACTTGAAATGAGACTTGAGATTAGAGGCTTGAGGCCTGGGGCAAGTCTCGAGGATTGGGGTCTTGAAGCATGGCTTGGGGAGAGGCTCGCGGCTTGGAGTCTTGTAGCTCCTCCTGGGAAGGGCGCTGCACTCCACCCGACGGAGGCAAGAGGCAGGAAGGGACAGAACCAACCGTAGATACCGGCAAGACGGCCTGGCTTACCCGGCGGAGGCAAGGGACAAGAAGGGACAGAACCAACCGTAAATACCGGCAAGACCGCCTGGCTTACCTGACAGAGGCAAGAGGCAGGAACGGAGCTAGGTACAGCGTGGCTCTAAGTCAAAACTACAGGCGAAGCAAGGCGAGAGTTACCGGCAAGACAAGGCAGGGATTCAGGCGAGGAAACAGACGGGTGGGGAAGTGATACAAGGAGTAAGAACAAGAAAAATACAGCAGCAGGCAGCATGTCTAGGAAGAGGTACAGTCGTCGTCAGTGTTTCAGCCTGAAGCGTCGACTCTACTTCTTCCTCGAGTTGCTGCCTGGCCTGCTGCATTCAGCAGCAACTTTGATGTGCGTTGCTTGAATTTCCAGCATCTGCAGAATTCCTGTTGTTTGCGTTTTAAAATACAGCAACCACGTCTTGGTCTATGGAGGTAGTTATGCAGCGTACCCCAACGAGAATCAGTTGCCTTAATCAGTACTCAACAGGAGCAGGAACAGTGTAGACAGGAAAACCTGGAGCAAGGGTCGATGGACCGGCCCGTGAACCAGAATGCGGACTTCACAGACCAGACCATAACAGTAGCCCCCCCTCCCCACCCCCCACACCTCCTCTATGGTCGACCCGGGCAATGGGTGCGGGGTGGGGTGGGAGCTGTATTTAACAGAAGAGAAACTCCGGGTTGCAAGAGGAAAACGACAGTGTCTGTGTCGCTGAGTCCATCGTTGTCTGAATTGTTCTGTCATAAGGGGGGCGCTGGTAGCGGTCCCGAGTGCAAGACACAGACACTGAAGTACTAGGGACAGGATTAGGATAGAGGGGGAGGGCTAGGACATGGCCACGAAACAGGGAAACTGGAACAGGACTGGACAAGAGAGCTAGGAGCCCGGGCTTGGACTGCAAGCCAGAGACATGAGGCGAGGCTTGACACCAGAGACTTGAGACGAGGCTTGAGGCCAGAGACCCGAGGCGAGGCTCTAGACCAGAGACTTGAAGCGAGGCTTGAGACCGGTGACTTGTGGCGAGGCTTGAGGCTACTCGCTTGAGACTTGGGGTCTTGACGCTTGGCTTGGGGCGAGGTTCGAGGGTTGCGGTCTTGAAGCTTCTCCTGAGGAGGGCGCTGTACTACTGGGCAGGTCGCGGTAGTCCTGGGCTGGGCGCTGTACTACTCGGCAGATCGCGGTAGTCCTGGGCAGGGCGCAGTACCTCTTGGGCAGGGCGCGGTACTCCTGGGCTGGGCGCGGTATTCCCCCCGACGGAGGCAAGGGACAGGAAGGGACAGAACCAACCACCGGGTAACGGCAATACGTCCTGGCTTACCGGACGGAGGCAAGGGGCAGGAAGGGACAGATCCAACCGTAGGTTACGGCGAGACGGCCTGGCTTACCAGACGGAGGCAAGGGACAGTAAGGGACAGAACCCACCTCAGGGTAACGGCAAGACGGCCTGACGTACCCGACAGAGGCAAGGGACAGGAAGGGACAGAACCAACCGTAGGGTAACGGCAATATGGCCTGGCTTACTCGACGGAGGCAAGAGACAGGAGGGGAGCTAGATACAGGGTGGCTCCAAGGCAAGAATACAGGCGAAGGGAGGCCATAGTTACCGGCAAGACAAGGCGGGTCTTCAGGCGAGGAAACAGAAGGCAGGGGAAGGGATACAAGTAGTAAGTACAAGAACGATCCAGCAGCACGCCCTGGTCTCTGCAGGTATTTATGCAGCGAGTCCTAGAATCAGCTGCCTCAATTAGTGCTCAACAGTTACAGAAACGGGGTAGACAGGAAAACCTGGAACAAGTGTCGATAGACCAGACCGTGAATTGGAATGCGAGCTTTACGGACCGGACCATGACACATACCATGTGGAACCTTGTCAAATACTTTACTAAAATCCATGTAAGTCACATCCACTGCACTATCCTCATCTATCCGCCTGATCATTTTCTCAAAGAACTCTATCAGGCTTGTTAGACACGATCTGTCCTTCACAATACCATGCTGACTGTTCCTGATCAGACCATGATTCTCTAAGTGCCCATAGATTCTATGCCTAGGAATATTTCACGACAAATTTCCCACAGCAGACGTAAGGCTTACTGGTCCGTAATTATCCGGACTAACTCTACTAGCTTTTTTGAACAAGGGGACAACCTGCGCGTCCCTCCAATCGTCCCGTACCATTCCCGTGGACAAGGAGGACATAAAGATCCTAGCCAGAGGCTCAGCAATCTCTTCTCTCGCCTCGTGGAGCAGCCTGGGGAATATTCCATCAGGTCCCGGGGACTTATCTGTCCTAATCTATTTTAACAACTCCAACACCTCCTCTCCCTTAATATCAACATGGTTTAGAAAATGAGCATCACTCATACTGTCCTCACCGTCATCAAGTTCCCTCTGATTGGTGAATACCGAAGAGAAGTATTCATTGAGGACCTCGCTCACTTCCACAGTCTCCTAGTCAGCTCCTCGGTATCTGTGCAACTACCAGGGGGCCTATAGAATTGAATTCTCCCATTACCATTTTAATACTGTCCCTTTGGCATTCATTTTCTATCTTCTCTTACAATTTGTAGGACACATCCTTACTACTGTTCCCGGGTCTGTATACAAATCCCATCAGTGCCTTTTTACCTTTGCAGTGCCTTAGCTTCATGGATGTCACCTCTTTCGAATGATTTGATTTCATTTTTAACCAACAGAGTTATGGCGCCCCCTCTGTCTTTCTGCTTGTCCTTTCGATGCAATGTGTATCCTTGGACATTATGTTCCAAGCTGTAATCGTCTTTCAGCCATGTTTTAGTGATACCTAAAACACCCTACCTGCCAATCTGCAATTGTGCTGCAAGTTCATCTACCTTGTTCAGTGTACTGTGTGCATTCAAACACTGTATCTTCAGAGCTGAATTCACCGATTTGTTTTTTCAATTTTGTCCACCATTCACGTTGCAACTCATTCTAGTGACTGCAATTTTGCCCTATCAACAGCCACAGCCTCTCCTGACTGGACACTGTCTCCATTTGCAAACCAGTGACCACTTCTCCCGCACTATTATTCGCTTTTCCTCCGATACGTCTTGAATTGAAATATATTCAGCTCAGGACATAGTCTCACCATGCTCAGCCTTTTTGTTCCTAACTTTGTCTGAGGTATTACAAACCTATGCCTTCATAACCTCTCCACTAACTATTCTGGCACTGTGGCTCCCATCCACCGACAGCTCTAGTTTCAATCACACCATGCAGGATCAACAAAGCTTTCCTCCAGGATGTTAGTATCTTTTCCTTTTAGACTAACACAGGAATCAAAAACGATTTAAAAATATAACACTATTATCGATTTATTTGTAGTTAATTCATTGAACCTTTGTTGATTTTGTGGTAGTGTTGGTGTTTTTTTTCAAAAAGAGAAATAATGCCAATTTTATCGATTACCATTACGAAATTATCTTACACGGGAATGTCAAACTGGACTTCATCACAGTGAGAGAAAAACATTCTTATGTCTGCATGCCTTAAGAAACTACTCACCTGAACAGATAACTCCAGCATCTTCTTTGTGAACGCAATTGTTCTCGCCCCATGGTCTCGCCAGACATTGCCACAAGGCCGAATTATTCGCTGAACACTTGAAGTTGTCCAGCCAGACAGGACCTGAGCCTTGGCCAAACCAACTGGATTTAGTGATGTTAACAGCATTTCCACAATTCAGTTCTTTGCAGACAACATGTGCATCTATGAAATCCCAAGCGTCATCGCACACGGTGCCCCAGATTCCGTCATAATAAACTTCTACCCTTCCGGCACAACGACTTGCACCATTCACCAGCCTTACGGGAATATTATCTGTAGCACGAAATAATATTAATTAAATGAGTTGGCTTTCTGGAAACAACTTGACTAAAGCTTGCAATCAATCAGGCTGGACAGATAATTTTCAAGCATAACTTCATTACTCTGCTTAATATAAGTTCGCAAAACACTGGCCATTTATAAGAAAGGAGAGGGCAATTGCAATCTTCCAGCTCAAGGTCAAATTCAAGATTGTTTAATTTTGTTTCCAGTACACAATTGAATAGGAGAACGTAATATTTTTTTTTCTCCGGTTCCGATGCAGTGGTAAAAAGAAAAGCCCAATCAGATAAAGAGCACAACAATAAACCTGCAGAATAAATATAAAATAATGTCTATAATGTGACACAAGGCACAAAAGTGCTTGTACATAAGGTCACTCTGACAGGAAATGATAAAAAGGTGGGGTTTGGGTGCGCAAAGGGGTCAGTTTGTGACAGGAGTTGTTGATTAGCCTGACTGCTTGGGAAAAATAACAGATTTTGCGTCTGATTTACCTGGCGCAGATACTACACAGCCTCCTCCTGATGGGAGTGGAGCAAACAGTCTATGAACAACCATGTTTCGCAAATTGTTCCTTGAAGAACTGAAGATATTTGCGATGGATATAGATTGTTCACATCCATTTGACATTTTTTTCTGCACTTTTTGAAAGTGCTATCTTTCTTAATTCCTTCCATTCTGTAGTTCAAATTTTCACAGACTTGATCTGACAGGAGTGCGTGACATATGTATTTATTTAGCTGTGATTACCAGTGCCCTGAGAATGTGTTTGTAAACTTGAATTATATCAGTTTGGGGCTCTCACTGTAGCGATGGCCAATCGTATCAATATCTCAACATAGACCTGTAAGTGAAGATAACTGTACATTGCGATATACATAAGAGGTTTGGCAGATGTCGTAAATGAAGAGTAACACACACAAATTTTTGGTGGAACTCAGCAGGTCATGAACAATCTTTCCAGGAATACAGAGTGGTCGTTTTGGGTCAAGACCCTTCATCACGACAGCATTGTGAAAAAGCTAACAGTAACAGTATTAGGCTGATATTTGCCTTCCTGATATAAATGGAAACAAGGAATCTAGAGGGCGAACGTGGTCATAGATTTTCCTTCGTTATCATAACTTGATGTGGAAGTCATGTCTTTTAAACTTGAAGACAGAAAAGGTTGCATTTATTATGGGGAACAAGGAAATGGCTGACGAGTTGAACAAGTACTTTAGATCTGTCCTCACTAGGGAAGACACAAATAATCTCCCAGATAACATAGTGGCCAAAGGAACTTGGGCAGTGGCTGGCATCCGTTAGTCTTGCGAGACCATGGATCTCTGCCTGGAAAGTCTTCACTCTGCAGGTCGCTGGCCTGGGCATGGTTGTATGATAGACCAGCAGTTACTCATGCTGCACGTCTCCCCTCTCCACGACACCGATGTTGTCCAAGCGAAGGGAATTAGGACCCATACAGCTTGTCACCAGTGTCGCCGCAGAGCAATGAGTGATTAAGTGCCTTGCTCAAAGACACAACACATGTTGCCTCGACTGGGGCTCGAACTCAGGACCTTCGGCTCGCTAGTCCAAAGCCTTAACCAGTTGGCCACATGCCCATAGTAGTGCATGAACCGAATGAAATTCATATTAAGCAGGAAATGGTGTTGGATAGTCTGCATCCCAGGGTACTTAAGGAGGTAGGTTTAGAAATCGTGGACGCATTGATAATCATTTTACAATGTTCTATAGATCCAGGATCAGTTCCAGTGGATTTGAGGATGGCCAACGTGGTTCCACTTTCCAAGAAAGGAGCGAGGGAGAAAACAGAGTATTATAGACCGGTTAGCCAGACGTCAGCGGTGGGCATGATGCTGGAGTCAATTATAAAAGATGAAATTATGACACATTTGGATGGCAGTAACAGGGTAGATCCGAATCAGCATGGATTTATGATGGGGAAATCGTGATTGACTAATCTTCTGGAATTTTTTCAGGATGTAACTATGAAAATGGACAAGGGAGAGCCAGTGGATGTAGCGTACGTGGACTTTCAGAAAGCCGTTGATAAAGTCCCACAAAGGAGATTAATGGTCAAAATTAGGGCACATGGTATTGGGGGCAGAGTACTGACATGGATTGAAAATTGGTTGGCTGTCATTAATTGTCCCTTTCGGAATGGCAGGCGGTGACGAGTAGGGTACTGCAGGGTCAGTGCTGAGACCGAAGCTATTTACAATATACATAAATAATTTAGATGGAGGGATTAAAAATAACCTTAGAAAATATACAGATGACACAAAGCTTGCTGGCAGTGTGAAATATGAGGAGGATGTTATGAGAATGCAGAGTGACTTGGTAGGCTGGCTGAGTCGGCGGATACATGGCAGATGCAGTTTAATGTGGATAAATGTGAGGTTATCCACTTTGGTGGTAAGAACAGGAAGGCAGATTATCATCTAAATGGAATCAAGTTAGCAAAAGGGGAAGTACAACGAGATCTAGGTGTTCTTGTACATCAGTCACTGAAAGTAAGCATGCAAGTACAGCAGGCAGTGAAGAAAGATAATGGCATGCTGGCCTTCATAACAAGGGGAATTGAGTATTGGAGCAAAGAGATATGGGGATAAGGCAGGAGCTGGATGCTGACTGTGGATGATCAGCCATGATCACAGCAAATGACCGTGCTGGCTCGAAGGGCCAAATGGCCTACCACTGCACTTATTGTCTATTTTCTATCTCAATGTTCATTAGGTTGAAAAAAAAGATCACAAATGCTGCTTGATCCAGAAAACCACAGCCAATGGGATCTATGTGAATGGCATACTCGCCCGGAGAATACACACTCTATGACTGTACAGGAGTACACAGTTTATGAAGGAACTGAATGTTCTTACCAGAACAAAAAACACCAACATCACCACCGAGAGGTAAATGGTCCGTTTGCGTGAAAGTGCAGTTCCAGAGGTAGGATTCACCTCCAATACAACTGACGTTGCTCATTATCACAGGGCCTTTCCCAATTCCATACTTCCCGTGGTTGTAAGCATCTACTGCAGAGCCGCACTTAAGCTGTCTGCATACCACATCTGCGTCTTTGAAATCCCACAAATCGTCAGTCACTCTGCCCCAAACCCCGTTGTGATAAACCTCCACTCGGCCATCGCATCGGCCCTCTCCAGCAGCCAGCCGCAAATGCCAGTGATCCACTGAAAAATATAATTAGTTATCAATGTACTTCCACATTCACCATCAGCATATTGTAAACAGCAGTTACACATCCACATGTGTCCAAGTTGGTTAAAATTAATTTAGTTTGAAACTGTTGCAAATATGCTATGCGACTGTTACTGGGAAGAAACAGAATAAAATGCATACGCTCCACCATACTTTAACAACATGTCCGAACCGCGGTCGACAGAGGACACCTGGCAGACTCAAGGAATGTGATGATTCAGATCATCTTGGAGGGAAGGTTAGCCGGAAATTCGTGAACCTCAGATGGGAATGTTACCAGAAATATGCACCAAGATAGCAAGTTAGGTTACTTTGCTCCTTCGCTCAGAAAATAACTTCTGAAGACAAAGCTGGATATTAATAGTATCTGCTGTAGTCTTTCTACAATAACTTAACCCGTCGAGGATAACCTGCTGCTGATGTTACCTGATTGGATGAATACCTCATCTGTCATTTTAGGCAAGTATGCTCAACAGAGATGTTTACGAAGTTTAAACACTGCAGCTTAGCCGAGAACTCATTGAAATGTTATAGGTATGCATGGGCTTCAATTATTTAAATTACTTAATGCATTATCTTGAAGTTATTGTTAATTATCGGCCCAAAATGTAAATTTGTATATGAACCAATGTGGATTATAGATAATTCGTTTTCAATAATTATTTTCCCACGAAGTTCCAGTATTGAACGTTCTTCATTTATTATCATATGAAGTTACTTAACGTTAATATAATATTTATTTGAACTGCATTCTTATTTATATATTTCTTTATTTTCTATATATTTTATTTAGTCAGGTTAACATAGATTGCATTAATCCATTAGTTAATAGTGAATAACTGGTTACCAATATTTGTAAATCATAGATGAACCATCAAGACATTCGGTTTGATTATAAAAATATATCAGCAGGTGCATTCTTAATCATTGCTGTACATTGGCTAGTGAATTTCAGTGTTGTTTCCATGGTGTTTATAAACAGCCAACATGAACTAACAAAGAGCTAGGGGCAGACCCCTAATGTCGCCATGCATGCCCGCGCCAACCCATCATTCCTACAATGCTGGGCAGAACCACTGAAGCAGCAACAGCAAAAACAACAAAGCAATAGCAAAGCATCTTCTCTTCCTCCGTTCGGACTACACTCTGCTGCGCAGGCCAAGATTAACATGGCTTCTGTAAAGATAAATCTTGCCTGACAAATCGTAAATCGGGGTAGACAAACGTCAGGAAGTAAATGGTATTTACTTGGATTTCCAAATACCTTTAATAAGGTGCCATAAATAACTTTGCCATGTCTAATCTGTTCAGGCCTTTTAACATCCGCATTTTTTTTTTCTCCGAGATACCTCACTCCCCTCCACTTTCATTCTCCAGATCTCCAGGGAATACAGCCCAAGTTAATCATATGGTAACCCTTTCATTCCTGGAATGATTCTCGTGAATCATCTCTGAACGCTCTTCAATGTCAATACTTCCTTTCTAAAATAAGGAGAAAAAAACTGCGCAGAATACTCCAAGTGTGGGCTCACGATTGCTTTATTGAGCCTCTACATCACATCTTTGCTCTTATAGTCTGTAGCTCTATAAATGAATGCTAACATTGCATTCTCCTTTTTCATCACCAACTCAACCTGGAGGTTAATCTTTAGGGTATCCTGCACAATGACTTCCAAGTTCCTTTACATCTCTGCATTTTGAATGCTCCTCCCATCTAAATCATAGTCTTCCTATTTATATCTTCACCAAGGTGCGTGACCATACACTTCCCAACATTGGATTTCATTTGCCACATATTTGCCCGTTCCTCTAAACTATCCAAGTCTCTCTGCTGACTCTCTGTTTCCTCAACACTACCCGCTCCTCCTCCTATCTTTGCCTCATCAGCAAGATTAGCCGCAAATACATTAACCCATAGTCCAGATCTTTTACATATATCGTAAAAAGAAACGGTTACAACACCGATGCCTGTGGAGCTCCATTGGTATCTGGCAGCCAGCCAGAGTGGGATCCCTCTATTCCTACTCTTTGTTTTCTATGGATCAGCACATGCTCCACCCATGCTCGTAACTTCCCTGTAATTTCAAGGACTGTTGTCTTGCTAAGCAGCCTCATGTGTGGCACCTTGTCAAAGGCCTTCTGAAAAGCCAAGTACACCACATCCACTGCACCTCGTTTGCCTATTCTGCATGCAATCTCAAATAATTTCAGTAGATTAGGTAGACAGGATGTTCCTTTCAGAAAGCCATGCTGGCTTTGGCTAATCTTGTCATCTGCCTCCAGGTACTCCGTACTCTCATCACCAACAATCGATTCCAACAACTTCACAACCACTGATGTCAGGCTAACATGTCTAGAATTTCCTTTCTGCTGCACCCCACCCTTCTTTAATAGCGGAGTAACCTTTGTAACTTTACAGTGATACGGTACAATGCCAGTCTCTATCAGTTAGGAGGTATTATTTAGCCAGCTGGATTCGTCGTATTAATTGTCACGTAGCCAAGCACATTCGTTTATGAATGACTGGCAACCTTCGGACTATTTAGCTGGTGTTTAATATTGTGTCTTTCTGGAAATTTTTTGTAGATTTTGCTGTGAAGTCCTAATGGTTTAATGATATTGTGGAGTGCCTTTGAGATGATATTAGTTGTAGGTATTACTATTGGAATATGTAATTCATTTAATTCGGCAGATTTCCGGTGATTTTAACTTATTGATTTCTGTATGTTATGTGTGTTTAGAATGGCTATACCTATTGACCTTGTTTGTTTATCTGTATCATCATATCTTGATGGTTATTATGAATTGTCCCATCTGTAAGAATTGATCTGCCGTGATATAATTTCTAGGACGCTGACTGTAAAACCAGATCAGGTTTTTATTTAGAATAAGGTGTGACATATTTCATGATTTTGTATTTTAAAGCAAGAATTAGTTGGATGATATTTGCCACTTGATTGTGCCTGTGCGAGTAATCAGATTGAGTTAAACTGCTGCATGGTCCTGTAATGTAATGTATTATTTTTTGATTCACTTGGCATGTTCTGCATTTATCATCTTTAATTTGTTGTTTTTTATTTATTATGTATTATTGATAATACTTTTTGTTAAACTGTCTTGCCAGAAACAAATCTTTGTTTCTGGAAAAATCTCTCCATTTCTTGTTCATGTTCTATTGTATTTCACTTTCTTCTTTTTAGTCAGCTTTTTTTTCCCACATATAATGAATATTATTATAATTATTATTTATGTTTTTAAAAATCTGCTCAAGCTTGGCTTCCCTCTGGCACGGTCATAGCCAGCCAGCTTAATTGACAATTACGAGGCACTTTTGGACTATTCTTGTGGTGTTCAGTGTTCTGGCTTTCTGAAGATTTACATAAATATTACTGTGTAACCATAACAGTTTTATGCTATTGTACAGTGACAAAAGTTGTTATTATTGTCAGTACAATGTGTACCTTGTCATGTTCCAACGTTTTCCAATTTCCTCTTTTAATTCAGCAAATTTCTGGTGCTTTTCACTCACTGAATCCTTTAAGATATCTGTGTTTATATCTGTGTTATTGTTTGTTTATCCTGTACTATTATATGTGGACGGTAATTTTATAATGCCCTATCTGTATTAAGTAATCGATCATAATATAATTTGTAGCATTCTGACTCTAAAGTTGACTTTGACTCTGCTAAATTTTACTGAGGTGAGATTACATTTATGAATTTGTCTTTTAAAGCAAGATTCTTATACATGTTGTTTGCCACTTGACTGTCCCTGTGCAAGTAATGACAATGTGTTAAACTGCAATGGGATCCTGTAATGTGTTGGATTGTTTCTGGTTTTGCTGGGCATTTTCTACATTTATCACCTTTAATTTGTGTTCTTCAGGTGTGAATTTCTAATCTTTTTTTGTGTTAACCACCTGGTCCTGTATTGCCACAAGGAACCGCTCTGTTTCTGGGAGGAGGTCTCCAGCTCTGAGTCAGGCGAGGAACGCTTTTTAGTCGACACCTGCTCTCTTAGATTGTAGGGATGTCTTCCCTCGAGGGTCATGCTCTAGGGTCGGTTAACGTTTTCATTTTCCTGGGCTGTGGTCTCATTTAAGTTTAGTGGTGTATACTTCTATTCACAATTGCATATTCTTGCCTGGACAGCTGATTCCTGTTTTCGTTGATGAAAGTATATCTTACAAGTTTTATGGGCTGATGTGTAGATGTTTAATGTCCCTTATTCCAGTTCAGCCTTCTGCTCTTGATAGTGTTAACCAAAGAACATTCGATGTGCATAATGTTTTCTGAAAGTTGTCACCTCAGATATTATTTTTTCTTTCTAAATGTTCCAGATTAGATTCAGACCAAGCTATTATGCAAAAGAATATTTGAATGCATGTATAGCGAAAATGTTTATAGCCTTTGTTATAGTTTCACTGTTGCGCTCTGTCTGGTAGATTGTATTGACCGTTGTGGTAAACTCCGTCAAAAAGTTTTCTTTTTCGCTGGAGATGTATTTTCTTTCCTGATTGTTATCCCAAACACTTTTTTTAATTTATTCATCCATCGAATATATGGTATCGTGCTCCTCTGTTTTGTATTCTAATAGGTCTATTAAACCTATCTTTATGTTTAATATTCTGCATTTTCCAGTCCAAAATCCACGTTTACTGGTTATCTGTCGAAAATAATTCTGCTATTTGGATTAATTGTTTTAGCTTAACTGACGAAGGAGCATATAATTACAAATCCTCCATCTATAAAAGGTGTGTTAAGGTATAGCTCACTTCGTTGTTTCTGACTTGATATTATTATTATTATTGTTATTAATTTCAAACTATTATTATTATTATGATAAACGCGGCCAATACTTAATGGCAAATCACCTACCGGAACAGATAACGCCGGCGTCATTTTTGTGTGTACAGGGTTGGTCTCCCCATGATGAAATGCGACAGTCATTCAAACGCATTTCATTACCGCGACATTCAGTGACGTCTCTCCAAATCGAGCCTTTTCCCTCTCCAAAGAATGCTCCCGCTTTCGCTGATAAAACCGGTCCACACTGGAGATGATTGCAGACGACTGAGGCATCCTTTAAATCCCAGAAAACATCGCAGACCGTTCCCCATGTTTCGTCACGTAATACTTCCACTCTCCCCGAGCAGTTATCCTTGCCACCAGTTAACCGCAGTTGACCTTTTGAGCAAAAACATCGGGGGAAAGCTGTTTTACTGTTGAACATATCCACCTATCCTCCGTTTCCCTTCCTGCCCCGGAAAACCAATACACTCTGAACCTCTGTCTTAAATATACAGAATAGTTTGGGCTCCACAACCGCTTGTGGCAAAAAATTCCACAAATTTCCTGGCTAAAAAAATGCCTCCTCATCGCCTTTGGAAAGGCACGCCCCTTTCAGTCACCACACCTCCCCTCCCAGCCGTTTGGTAGATGGTTCCCTGGTCGATACTGTGCGATTCATCCTGAGAAAGGCGACGACCGTGTGGATATGGAGCGGTATGTGGCGCCTCAGGAGCTAGGCCTAGGGTGGAGTGCTCCATCACAACTGGACATTCGGCAAAGCAGCAGATTCGACAATTGCGTTCGTGAATACGCACATGTCAGCTAGTTATTATTTATTATTGCGGTATCCAACTCTTTTGTTTTCGTTGTTGTAGCGCGTGTGGGGACTTGAACAAAGTACATCAACATTATACTGTCTGATTCCATTCGGCCTTGACTGAGAGAGTGGACAATCGAATGGGCTGCCTTTGACCACGAGCGGCGTTCGTTTTATATTTAGATATTCGTTTTCACGCGGTATTGGCATATAGTTCTCCGCTTGAGAATACTAGTTAACGGCCCTGTTTTACTAGCGTTCTCAGATCCGTCGACCTGCTGGCAAAGAGTGTCGGTCTTTGTATTCTTGCTGCCCGGACGATTGATGAGAATAAAATTAACCGGGTGAAGAAGAGAGCCCACCGGGATTAACGAGAGTTGAGTCTCTTTGCCTCCTGAATGCAGAACAGTTTCTTGTGATTTGCACAGATCAAGAATGACGCTCTTCCCCCTCCAACCATTGCCGCCATTCCCCCAGGGCCTCCCCGACGGCTGAATTGCCGAGATTCGCCATATCGTTGTTACTATCGGTCGGAGTCAAGCACAGGAAGAAAAACACAAGGCTGCAGCTCGACCATGCATGGCTGTGATGGGTCAGGGTGTTGCAGCACAAAAGCTGCTGTGAAACGTCGCTTCAACTCCGAAAATTCTTGGTGGACACCATCTGTCGAATGGAATCCTGCCGAGTTCTTTCTGGTGAGGACATTTACGGGAGCCAAAATTCCCGATGTATTAGAGTAAAAGTTCGCAAGCACTATGAAGTGCCGTAACTGTTTGACGGTGGTTGGTTTGAGCTACTTTGTACCTGCCTGAACTTTACTACCCTCCACTTGAACACTAAATGGGGTAAGACATAACCCCAAAACACATTTCTCGTGTTTAGAGTACAGATTATTTTTGAGGAGCCGTCTGGAACCCTCCAGGAATGCTGGACGTGTTCCTGATGAGAACGGAAATAGATAAGGGTGCAGACTAAATACAGGAAAGCAAACTGTTTCAACATGTCTTTGAGCACATCGTGAATTGAGGCCTGGAAAACAGCGGGGCATTGGCCAGATCAAAAGGCAGCAAAGGGTACTCATCGTGGCCATGAGAGGTGTTGAAAGCTGTCTTCCACCCATCTCTTCCTCTCATAGGGACCAGTTTGTAAGCATGGAGTGGAACACTTTTGGAAATTATAGTACTCTGTTGAGAAGTTCGACTGTGGACACCAGCAGGAGAATAGGGAATATACTCTTCACACTCTTCACAGTGATGTAATTCAAGGACCGATAATCGATGTTGGGACGGAGCGTGCTCCTGCGGGAGATGATGATGGACCAATAAACCCCATGACCGTTCCCTCCTTGAAGCACTCCCCTATACCACCATTTCAGGATGAGAGAGAGGTAAAAAAGTGCCGGTCCTGCGGAGGTTTAGTGCCAGGTAGGAGGTCGAAGGGAGAAGTTGTCTGTCTGGTATGAAGCAGGGAGATGCTTTTACTGAAGGCCTCAAGAAGATTCGCGTATTCACACAGAATCCGAGGCAGGTTCATATTCTTCTAGGGCACAGGACACGAGTTAGCTGCAGCTGGATTCAGACTGCAAGACAACCACGCCGGACCCCACTCTGTGTGCTTTAACAGACCAATTATTCCGTGGGTTACGTCAGGATATCCATGGAAGTCCAAGCGATTCGACCAGATGTAAAGAGAATTCTTCACTATAATTGTCTCTAAGCACAACTTTGACATGTTCGGCGGAAAGTTGGATCTAGCTAGTGCTCAGAGGTTGACCGCACATCGTCTTTTCTCTCAGTCCTGAGTTGGGAATTCCCATCTTTGAGATATAGATAAGTCCATGACATTCCTGACTGCACCAGAGTCGATAAATGATGTAGTTTCATGGGCTCGAGACCCCCACGACAAGGAAGCTGCGAGCATATCACAATTAGGAGAAACTGATTCCAAGGAGAAGCGACCCAGCAGGATTCTCCTCATTGCTGACGTCATCCTTTTCCCGGACGCTTGGGAAATGCCACCACGAATTGTTCTGTATCACTACAATAGAGGCCGAAACCTGTTCAGTGCCTCTCTCAATTCTCCTGAAACAGGAGTATGCGCCACACATGTATTGGCTTCTCCGTGGACTGGGTGCTGGGTGATCAGGGAGAGAGCGAGGATAGGCGGCGATTAGATGGTATGTGGGATGCTTGAGATATTCAGACTCTGAGCCGAAGTTTCCCGGTCGTCAACGCGAAAAGCCACATTAATCAGATCATCCAGACAATCTTGCTCGTCAAGAGAAACGACTGAACCATTCCTCGTTCAGTCCACCTGGAAGGTCTTGTGCAGAGATCACTCATTCCATCCCGGATCTACTGCAAATGTGCGGAATTTGACTGCAGAGGCCCTCCCGATCCTTCGCCTTGCCGCAGCTCCTGAAGTTAGTGGACAGAGTGACCACGTGATGATAGGGCAGTAATCCTCCTTAACTATGCAGCGAAATACCGGAATAACTGGGCTGCAGTGTATAATTGCTCCCGTAAGGTGTTCAACAGGTTTGGTGGAGGTGCATCTAGGAGATTGACCACGTACGTCCATTTCTGTGCATTATGACCAAAATGTACAGGCAGGTCTTGGAATGTCAGCTTGCATTGGGGAATGAAGTTTCGGCAGCCATCAAGATACCCTGGTGATGGTATATTGGCTTCTTTCACAGTCGAGTGATTCCGTGGTGGTCGAAAAGCAGGAGGCATTTCTGAACCAGGCCGAATGTGGGAGAAGTAGTGTCAGAGGTTGTCGGGCAGCTGGAAACGAGAACCTGCTAGATGCTGGGACAGGGACTGAGGTGGCCTGAGGCTGCTGAATTGCATTGGCAAGAACGGTAATTGCTGTCAGCTGAAGCTGCCTGTCCGCAGTGACCACGGGGCCGGCGTTTGTAAGAGCGAAAATCGCAGGCACACAATTCCGATTGTTTCCGGTGAGTTGCTAAACAATTGCTGCGAGGGATGATTGCTGTTCCTCTGCGTGGCACCGGCTTGTCGGCACGAGTCTATCTGCCTTATTGCTGCAGTTACAGATTGTTTCAATCAGAACAGATTCAATTCCCTGTAGCTATTCTCCTACCTGCCCAATGAATCACAGGGCCAAGAAGCTGCTCTCCTTCTCCTGTGTCTGTCTTGAGTGTGCTTCGAGACTTGCTGTCACTATATTCAGACACGGCTCAAGTGCGGAGAGAGAGACGCTGAAGCAGGTTGATAGTTCATACATTTTAATGCGAATAGTGTTTAAAGGGAAAAAAAAACACTAAACGCTAGGTCAAACAGGGCAGTTATGTAAAACTCTCAAACTAGATGCCAACACCGCGGCTGAAAGGAAATATCTAAATTTAAAACGAATTTCGCAGGTCTTCAGCGTCAGTCGACTCGATAGACCACTTTCTCAGGCAAGGTCGAATGCAAGCATGCTGGTAACTTTGTTTTGCTTTGCTCAAGACTCGACAAGCGCTACAACGAAAACAAGTGAATTAAGTACTCTACCACAGTAATGAAATAATGACTACCTGATACGGGCATATCAACGAGCGCAATTACCGAATTCTATTGCAACATTTTTTTTTTCTATTTGCAGTGAACACACGCAAGAAAATGAATCTTAGTATCTTGAAAATAAATTTACTTTTGAACTTTGAAATCCAGTATTCTGATATACCCTGTGTCTTCTGATATTTACTTCTCTGCTGAAGAGTTAGCATTTACCAAACAAATCTTCAGGACCAATACACTGTTTAATCCTGCAGTCAGTTCTCTCCGCTATGTAAATCCAGCTGTATAAACGACTGAAACACTCACCTGAACAAATGACGCTCACAGCACTTCTACCGGAACAGTTATGTCCATTTCTTGGTGTGGTTGTACAATCCCAGATAATGGTCTCATTGCCTTGGCATTCATAGGAATCCTGCCACATGGGACCACTGCCCTCTCCAAAGTATGCCCCTCCTAATACTGATATCACTTCCCCACATTTCAATGATCTACACACCACTCGTGCGTCCTGTAAATCCCAATTCGAATCGCACACGGTGCCCCACGTCTCTCCATGCTGTATCTCCAATCTTCCAGAGCATTCGTCGTATCCATCAATCAGTCTGGGCTTTCTATGTCCTGTGGTATATTAGATGGAAGTAAAATTGCAGATTTAAAGGATAATACGCAGATTAAAACATGACAATAGCTAAATTCATCAGTAGTTTGAGGAGACTTAGTATGTCACTAAAGTCTCTCGCGTATTTCTACATATGTACTGTGGAGAACATTTTGACTTGTTGCATCAAAGTCTGTTGTGGAGGCTCTGCTTCACAGTATCTGGAAAAACTGCATAATAGTGTAAACACAGCCAGCACCACAATGGACTTTCCATCACAGAGAGCATCTTCAGAGAGCGATGCCTCAAAGAAGCAGAATCTGTCGTGAAGGAAACTAACACTCAGGACCTTTTCGGATTACTACTATCAAGGAGGAGATGCAGGAGCCCAAAGAAACACACTCAATATTTAGGGACGCAAACAATAGGAATTCTGCAGATGCTGGAAATTCAAGCAACACACATCAAAGTTGCTGGTGAACGCAGCAGACCAGGCAGCATCTCTAGGAAGAGGTGCAGTCGACGTTTCAGGCCGAGACCTTTCGCAGGACTGACTACAGGATTTACTGTGGATTTACTACAAAATTTACTGAAGTGCTGATTCAGGGAAACATTTGATCTTCTTTGTGCCTGATGGTGTACACTAGCCCATGTTTAATTGTGCAACTACCTACCTAGATGTGTTTGTCACCATCATCGTCGACTTTATCAGGAAATGTGTTGAAGTCTCTGTACTAAACGGAATAATCTTGCTCGGAAGCTGGAAATCATGATTAAACTGACTGATACCGTTCAGGTCTGCAACATTCAAATCAGCCGACTCCATTCTTTACAAGAAATCGAGTTACGGCCTCTGGAAGGGCCTCATCGATGCCAAAAAGACTATACTATACCAGACAAACAACGAGTGTCATTCCAGCCGTCAGTCGTGGCAGGGCTTGCATCCTATACCGGACTATAAAACGAGGTTTGGCAGCATTACCGGCAACAGCATCCTTACCCAAAGAGGTTAACACATTCTTTACACTTTGAAAACGGGAAAGGATTGGAATGCTACCACCCAACCCGTGGCCTGAAATGTAGCTGAATACAGAGTCGTCGTTGCAGATATAAGACCTGTCGTCCGGAGGATGATAACACGGATAACATATGGGCCGAATATTCTCCCAGGCCGTGAATTTAACTCCTGTGCAGATCAACAGTTCGGTGCATTTACAAATATTTCGCCCCTCCCTGTTTCAGTCCCATTTAAGCGACGCAGTGTAAAACATATACATTCTGTATACATCGCGGTTTATAAGGCAACGGGTTTGTCCGTAACAAGTATTGTCTCTGAGAATTGATAAAGATACACAGTCAACCTTTTCTTACTTGCTGTATATGTCTTCACAACTGTTGCCAAAATAGTAATTTTGAAAATTTTGTTATAATCTTTCACAGACATTCACATTAAATATTGTGTTTACACATAAGTGGGTTATTTATATTATTCAATGTTCCTCAATAGCAGCTGGGGTTTGCTTCGGGTGCTCCGATTTCCTACCATAGTCCAAAGACGGACTAGCCAGCTGGTTAATTAATTTCAAATTGTAAAATATTCTGTGATTAGACTTGGGTTTAATAGGTCTGTTGCTGGGCGACCAGACCCACGGCCGGAAGGACACAGTAACGCTAAAGAAACAGCTAAATAAGTGTCCACCCCCTTCTTTGCATTTACTACTTGATAAATTCCGCTGCTACGTGGACCTCTGCCTTCTGCATTCAGATTAAATATCTACTTTTCCTCTGCTTCATTTTTCGATATTTTTACATTCGATTCTACATTAGAATTTTGTCGAGACATTGAATTGTCTATTAGGTTAGTTGCAATAAAATGGCCACATAAAGCTTTCGGCCATCATTCTGATCGGTAGTATGTATGATGAATGATTAGTTATTGCCCAGTTATGCCGTTCGGTGCTTTTGGTGGCCTGTTCCGATATTCCGATTTTATGGAGAATACAATAAATAGGAGATTACCCGAACAAATAACGCCGGCTGTCTCGCTTTCCTTAGAGCAGTTAGGGTGAGCTAAGATTCTCCATTCACACTTCCAAGGGTCGCCCTCCGTACCATTACAATGAGCTTCTGCTTGGAAAACGGACCATTGCCCTTGTCCAAATTGTGAATTCCCTGATGCAGATACGGCGTCACCACAGCCGGCGAAGTTGCACACAGTCTCTGCTTCATTCATACCCCAATTACGACCACAGAAGATGACGAAATTAGGTAAGTAGCTGCTTATCTCCACTCGCCCTGCACAAGGGCTGCCTCCACCTGACAGCATTAAGTGTTGCCCATCTGTAGTATAAAAACAAGAATGCATAGAGTTAGTCCTCCACAGATACTGCTAAATTGAAACATGGTTCAACACACTCATAGAAGAAGTTCAGTTAGCTGACGGAAATATATCACCTTTATAAATAACACGTAACAATAAAAGATGAAAAGGCTACAAAACATATGGTGTTCAGTTCTGGTCGCCTCACTATAGGAAGGATGCGGGAGCATTGGAAAGGGTACAGAGGAGATTTACCCGGACGCTGCCCGGTTTAGAATGTATTCATTATGATCAGAGATTAAGGGAGCTAGGGCTTTACTCTTTGGAGAGAAGGAGGATGAGAGGAGACATGATAGAGATGTAAAAGATAATTAGGGGAATAGATAGAGTGGATAGCCAGCGTCTCTTCCCCAGATCATCACTGTTGAATACAAGCGAACATGGCGTTAAGGTAAGGTGTGGGAAGTTGAAGGGAGGTATTAGAGGAAGTTGTTTTACTCAGAGAGTGGTTGGTGCGTGGAATGCACTGCCTGAGACATGGTCGAGGCAGATACAATAGTGAAGTTTGAGACACTACCAGACAGGTACATGAAGGAATTTAAGGTGGGGACTTATATGGGAGGCAGAGTTTGAGGGCCGGCACAACATTGTGGGCCGAAGGGCCTGTACTGGGCTGTAACAGATGAACAGAATTTCCTCATTCGTCAAAGCGAGTGGGCTCCACCAAACCGTGGCTGATCTATGGCCTCTCTCAAAGTCATTCTCCTGCCTTGTCCTGTTATCTCTGACGCCCTAGCTAACATAAGACCTACCAACTTCTGCTTTAAGTACAGAGAATGGCATGTACTCTGCAGTCACCTGTGACAATCAATTCCACAGGTTCATCGCAATTCGGCTAAAAAGAAATCCTCTTCATCGCTGTTCCAAATCGACGTGTCTCTGCTCTAAGGCTGTGCCCTCTGGTCCAGGCTCCCCCATGAGAGGAAACATCCTCTACCTATCCACTCTGTATGTGTCTTTCATAATTCGATCTTTTTCAATGAGATCCCTCCTCATTATTCTAAATTCTAACGAATACAGACCGAGAACCAAGAAACATTCCTCGTTATTATGATTGTCAACCTACTCTGGGCGCTCTTCTACGTCAGCACATTCGGCATTAGATTAGCGGCAGAAAACTGCTCGAAACCCCTCATCTAAGGTCTGACAAATACTTTATAAAGCCTCAGCATTGAACTCTTGCTTCTATAATTTAGCGCTCGTGAAATTAATGCCAGTATTGCATTTGCCTTCAGAAATGCTCAGAGATTAAGGGAGCAAGGGATTTACTCTTTGGAGAGAAGGGGGATGAAAGGAGACATGATAGAGTTGTATAAGATAATACGAGGAATAGATAGAGTGTATCGCCAGCTCCTCTTCCCCAGGGCACCACTGCTCAATACAAGAGGACATGGCTTTAAGGTAAGGGGTGGGAAGTTCAAGAGGGGGTATTAGAGGAAGGTTTTTTTACTCAGAGAGTGGTTGGTGTGTGGAATGCACTGGCTGAGTCAGTGGCGGAGGTAGAAACACTAATGAAGTTTAAGAGACTACTAGACAGGTATATGGAGGAATTTAAGGTGGGGGGTTATATGGGAGGCAGGATTTGAGGGTCGGCACAACATTGTGGGCCGAAGGGTCTGTATTACGCTGTACTATTCTATGTTCTATGCTCTAAATGCAAGCGATTAAAAGAGGATGGGAGAACTACAGTCCTTCCGAGTCTAATCAGTTTCCAATATCTATGGCTCAGTACTGATTACCTTAAGAGCATAGATATAAGATAATAATTGGACCTTTTCGTCCATCGAGTCTGCATCGCAATTTCATCCAGTCTGATCCAATTTCCATTTCAGTCCTAATCTCTTGCCTCCTCCCTGCTTCTCTCCCTGCCCACAGTAATTAGGAATCATCAACCTCTGCCTTAAATAAGCCCTTTGACTTTGCTTCCACAGCCGGTGTGGCAGCACATTCCACAAACGTACCACTCACTGGCTAAAAAATATCTCCACATGTTCGTTCAAAAAATGACGCCACTCGAAACCGTGGCTGTGTGATCTGGTCTTACATTTGCCCACCATAGAAACTATACGCTCTACATCCACAGTTTACAGGCTTTTCAACATTCGATAGGACACATTATGTCTCCCGTTCTTCTGAAATTCATTGACAAAAGGCCCAGAGCCATTGCACGCCCTTTATATGACTATCCTTTCAATCCGGGATTTTTTTTCTTTTATGAGCCTCCTTTCAACCCTCACCAATGTCAGCATATCTTTCCTTAGATAAAGGGCCCAGAACTGTTCACAATACTCTAAGTGAGACGTCACCAGTGTCTTATTGTCACGTACCCCGTGACGGGTTAAAGAACCAGCAGAAATGGAAATCACTCTGGAGTCCGGTATTGATATCAACTAATGGTATTTATTAGTAACTGCACATTACTGTAATATAAAATGAGATATATAAAACCGGTTAGCAATGATTAGATATGTATAAGTGTGGAAATATCTGAAAACCAAGCTTCTTCAAGTCTAGGGACAAATAGAGATTCGTACGATAATCAGTAAAGTTCAGTGAAGTTCGTGGTATGGAGTTGAGTGGTGATAGAGAGACAGAGTGAGAGAAAGAGAGAGAGAGAGAGAGAGAGAGAGAGAGAGAGAGAGAGAGAGAGAGAGAGAGAGAGAGAGTTGAGTCTTCAGGTGAGCTGACGCGTTCGGTCTTCCCATTGACCTCCGAAATCCTTTTAATGTCACCCACTGTGACCCTGTGACCACCACAAAGGGGACCGTTCTTCTGTGGTGGAGTTATCAACCGAGGCGAGGGTTACACACACTAATAACTCCCCACCGGTCACACGCTTTTCACACTGCGAGAGGTACTGATCGATCCGCCTGATCGATCCTCCAACAACCCAACTTTTCTCTGGGCACAACAGAACTCATTCAGTGTCCAAATTTATATGTCTGTCAGTCTGTCTTCTGGCCTTCTATTTATCTCACCGTGCTGAACACCAGCTGTCCATCAAGTAGCTCCTCCCTTCTCTCTCTCCGTAAGAACACAGAAGCTGTTAATGTCCTTGCAAAGTAGAAATATGCTGCAGAGAAAGCATAACACCATCTCAAAGCAGCGCCTCTCTCTCTGTCTTAATAACAAGGCGTCTGGTGATGAACAACTCTCCCTCTCTCTTTTCAAAAGTACAGTCCATAGGGTTAATTCTGGTCCCCGTCACACTTATCAATTTTCAACATTACATCCTTGCTTTGACATGATGGTCCTCTAGAAATGAATGCCAAATCGCATGTGTCTACCTCATTACGAATCAACTTGCAAAATAGCCTTCATGGTATCCTGCGCAGGCACTCACAAATTCATTTGCGCCTCGGTATCTTTGTATTTCTCTCCATTTAATGATGGTCAATCATGTAAATTCTTCTAGAAAGGTCCATGATAATACAATTGATGCAACTGTATTACACCTACCATTTCTTTGCCCTTTCTCTTCATCTGTCTAAGTCCTTCTGTAGCTACTGTACTTCCTAAAAGTTACCTTCCCCTCCACCAGAAAAGTATCCATTTAACCCACGCTTTGCCTCTTGCCAATCAGCCACTGTTTTATCTGCGCTGGTATCTTTCCTGTAACGCCATGAGTTAATTAATGGTTCGGCAATCCCATGTATGGCAAATTGTCAAAGGCCTTATGAAAAATTAAACATCTACTGATCCACTGTGTGTATGACATCGTTCACTGATTCTCCGTTCTGTATCCTGCTAGGCATTTTTTTTTCCAAGAATATCAACAGATTTGCCAGGCAGAGTTTTCTCTGAAGGAGATCATGTTGACTGCAGTCAATTTTATCATGTGCCTTCAAGTACTAGGAATTGATATCCTAACAGATTGTGGCGGTAATTCAAGCCAAATCGCTGGAACTTCAGAGCATTGTGTTATCCCCATGCTGCCGTGCTGCTCAAATGACTTATTTTAGTTTCCCTCTGTTCGTTCTTTAATGCTAATATTCTTCTTCTTCTCAGTAATTTTGTTCTGGTATATATTCCGTCTATTTATTTTTTGTTTATGTTGACTTTGACTTCTCGTTTCAGCCACGGTTGTGGCAATAAGGAACACTTCTTGTTCTTTGGGATGTACATAACCTGCATCTTCAGAAGTGTTTCCAGGAATTCCAACCATTGCATCCCTGTCGTATTCAATTTTGGCCAGCTTCTCTCTCTTGCCGCATCTGATTACTTTTAATTCACTGTAATACTGATACAACTGAAATCAGGTTCTCTTTCTCAGATTCCGAGGTGAATTCCATCATATGATGATCTCTACGCCTAAACCTCCCTTTACCGTGAACTGTTTAATAAAATCCATTTTATTGTATAACACCCAGTTCGGGACAAATGCCCCGCCTGTGGCGTCAAACGCGAGCTGCTCTAAAAAGTCGCCTTTTCTACTGCTACCTAATTTCCCCAAGCGACCTGCATTTTAAAATCCCCCATGACTATCGCAACATTGCCCTTTTGACATACATTTTCTATCTCCAGTAGTAATTTGTAGCCCACGTCCTGACCACTGTTCAGGGTATTTTTACCGTTGCAATTCCTAAGCTCTACCCGCAACTATTCAAAACATTCCGACCCTATGCCAGCATTTCTCATGATCTGATTTCCGCTTTGACCAGCAGAGCCAAACAAACCCCTCTGCCTACCTGCCTACCTACTCTTGGATATAATGTGTACAGCTGGACACTAATCTGTTAGCTGTGATCTTCTGTCAGCTCGGACTCAGTGATGCCCACAACGTCATACATGCCAGTCTGCCACTGTTCTATTAGTTTATCTACCTTATTCCATAGAGAACTCCCATTGAGATATAACACCTTCAGACCCATATTCATTCTTTCCTATTTTGTCTGCCATTTTAATTGTAACTCATCATTTTTTTCTGCAATTTGCCCTACGATCAGTCTCTCCTTGCTTGCAGACTGATTACGTATTGCCTCTGTTTCTTACCCAGTTCCCGATCTTCAGCACTATCACAGGAAAATTAGTTTAAAACATCCGGGAAACGATTCCAGCAAACGTGCCCGCAAGTATGTTGATCCTTCTCTAGTTCAGTCTTAACCCGCCCCTTTTGCACAGGTCGTCCGTTCTGAAGAAGAAATCCCAATGATCCATAATTGAGCCTCTGTCCCCTCCCCTAATCCCGCGGCCTAATCCTGCGAAATTGTGCTATTCTTACCGTTATTGGCGCGTTTTTACGGCCAGCAATCCAGAAATAAGTACCTTGCAAGTACTGTTTTTCATTTTACTATCAAGCTCTCTAAAATTTATGCTCTAAACTTTCTCCTTGTTTCTATATTTGTTTTATTAAGAAGCAGGACATCTGGCTGCTCATCCTCATCCTTTAGGTCGCCTGAAACCCATCTATGACATCTCAGATCCAGACTCCTGGGAACATCCGAGAGTCTCTATCGAGCCCAAATAATCTCGTTTATATTCTTCTCTCTCTGGAATCTCCTCTCTCAACTGCACTCCTCCTCATCTGTCATCGCTTCTGAACCACAGCAACACACTCATTGCCCAGACCCTGTACTGCGGCTCTCTGCTTGGGGATCTTCTCCCGTACAGTATCTAAATTGTTATAGTTATCGTTCAGGGGAATTTCTGTGGATCATGTTGTTCCGTTGTTTAAAAAAGGATTGAAAAGTAATCCGGCAAATTATAGGCCGGTGAGTTTAACGTCAGTAGTAGGTAAGTTATTGGATGGCGTACTAAGAGACAGAATCTACAAGCATTTGGATAGACTGGGACTTATTAGGGAGAGTCAACATGGCTTTGTGCGTGGTAGGTCATGTTTGACCAATCTATTGGAGTTTTTCGAGAAGGTTACCAGGAAAGTGGATGAAGGGAAGGCAATGGATATTGTCTACATGGACTTCTGTAAGGCCTTTGACAATGTCCCGCATGGGAGGTTAGTTAGGAAAATTCAGTCGCTAGGTATACATGGAGAGGTGGTAAATTGTATTAGACGTTGGCTCAATGGAAGAAGCCTGCGAGTGTTGGTAGAGGATTGCTTCTCAGAGTGGATGTCTGTGACTAGCGGTGTGCCACAGGGTTCAGTGCTGTGTCCATTGTTATTTATCATCTATGTCAATGATCTGGATCATAATGTGGAAAATTGGATCAGCAAGTTTGCTGATAATACAAAGATTGCAGGTGTAGTAGACAGTGAGGAAGGTTTTCAGAGCCTGCAGAGGAACTTGGACCAGCTGGAAAAATGGGCTGAAAAATGGCAGATGGAGTTTAATGCTAACCAGTGTGAGGTATTGCACGTTGGAAGGACAAACCAACGTACAACATATAGGGTTACTGGGTAAGGCACTGAGGAGTGCAGTGGAATAGAGGATTCTGGGAATACAGATACAAAATTCCCTAAAAGTGTCGTCACAGGTAGATAGGGTCGTAAAGAGAGCTTTTGGTTCATTGGCCTGTATTAATCAAACTATTGAGTATAGGAGCTGGACTGTTATGATGAGATTGTATAAGGCATTGCTGAGGCCGAATCTGGAGTATTGTGTTCAGTTTTGGTCACCAAATTACAGGAAGGATATAAATAAGGTTGAAAGAGTGCAGAGAAGGTTTACAAGGATGTTGCCGGGACTTGAGAAACTCAGTTACAGAGAAAGTTTGAATAGGTTATGACTTTATTCCCTGGAGTTTAGAAGAAGGAGGTGAGATTTGATAGAGGTATATAAAATTATGATGGGTATAGATAGAGTGAATGCAAGCAGGCTTTTTCCACTGAGGCAAGCGGAGAAAAAAAAACAGAGGACGTGGGTTAAGGGTGGCGGGGGGGGAGTTTAAAGGGAACATTAGGGTGGGCTTCTCCATACAGAGAGTGGTGGGAGTATGGACTGAGCTGCCAGACGAGGTGGTAAATGCAGGTTATTTTTGAACATTTAAGATAAATTGGACAAATACATGGATGGGAGGTGTATGGAAGGATATGGCCCGTGTGCAGGTCAGTGGGACTAGGCAGAAAAATGGTTCGGCACAGCCAAGAAGGGCCAAAAGGCCTGTTTCTGTGCTGTAGTTTCTATGCTTTCTATGGTTTCTATGGGATGTATTTTCCCTTCCTGCAACTGAGAGTCTTCCACGTAACTGTCTCCGGTTGCCTGGGGGCGATAACCTCTCTGTATCTCCTCTCAATCACCTCTTTATTCTCCCGCATAAGCCGGTCTTGGAGCTGCAGCTGCTGTTCCTCGATACGACCTCAGAGAGCTTCAGCTTGCATCACCTGGTACAGATCTGTTTATCCCGAAGACTAGAGCTCACCCAAAATTCCCACCTCTAAAACACAGTAAAAAGCACTGCTCATGTTTCCATTCACAGCACTGTCCTTAAAGACCAGGAATGAAGAATTTGGAGCAAAAATTGAAACTTGCCAGGTACTTTACCTCGCCGTAGCCGATGTCGAGAATACGATGAGCTGAAGACACCCTAAGTTCTGCCACGCTTACAAGAATGACCGATCCACTTCTGCTTACGTTTTTTTGGTAACTTCAGGAAATATATTTAAGACAAGGTTCGGTAGATTTTTCATACAAGAGGAATAAAGGGCTATGATGAAAAGACAGGTAGTTAGAGAAGGACCGGGGCCAGATCAGCGGTGACTTTACTGAAGGGCGGAACCGGCTCGATGAGCCAGACGGCCTAATGCTGCTTCTACTTCTTATACTCTTATCCTTGTTCGAGTGATTACAACTGAGCGAATAGCCGCAGTCCATCTCTGGAAAAGCTGTTGCAAATTTTCCCCATTTTTATCTTGAGAACGGACCTGATTTAAAAGATAACTCTGTTCTCGTATTCTCACTTAGCGATTAGTGTCAGTCTAACTTCCAAAAACCTGCATGAAGTACTGCCTTAGTAATCTTGATGGTCGAAGATTCAATGGTCCTGTGCCGCCGCCCCCGTCAACTCCACCCCCACCCACCTCCCCAGGCCTCTGTTGTTTCTGGATATGAACCAGCTATGGGGATCTATGTGCCCAACTATTCAGCAAGTACACGAGATGCGACAGATGGTAAGCTACCTCAAGTCGGCAGTGCATGTTATTTGAATGTGTGTGACTCATCAGCAAACTGGACTCCAAATGAAATACTGCTTCATCGTTAAACAGAGAAACATGCAAGCGCCGCAGACCATGAACTACCAGACTTCTTTTTGGCTTCTGCATCAGTTCATATTTTCAAAAAGTTGTGAATTTAAATATATATGAAAATCAAAATTTTATCATTTATATTTGATCCATAAGACATTGTAGCAAAATTCGTCCATACAGCCTACAATGGCTCCGCCATGCTATTATAGCTGATTTATCATCTCTCTCTACCCCATTCTTGAACATTCCCCCCATAACCTAACTAATCAAGATCCAATCAACCACATTGCGTCATTAGGTTTAAATATACCCAATGACTCGGTCCCCAAGGACGCCTGTGGCGACGAGTTTCATAAATTCACCACACCCAACTGGAAAAAAAAAATATATATCTTCATTTCTGTTTGAAGGAAAGTCATTGCATTCTAAGGCTGTGCCCTCTGGTCCTAGAGCCGCCCAAGTATGACGGATGCTTCTCAAATCCATTGGATAAAGTTGAATTTAAATAGATTGAATTTTGATAATAAAATCCTTAACCATTTTTCATATTCTTAATGGATTGCATACGATCGTTGTCAGTGTTTGCTTGTGGATCCATAGAGAAGGCGATTTCTTATCACAACTGCGGAATAATAGCACGGGTTTATGCATCTTGGGATTGAAAAGGGGATGGAGGATAAACCAGGAGTCAGAGAATGATTTGTTTGACCTTGTCTGACCAATCGCTCTACTTCGTTGGATTGCTTACTTTCGCCAACACCCGACTGCTAACACTGGAAAGATTCCCGCAGTATCCAGACCTTCATTCTAACACCATCGGTGCCCCAGAACAGTTCGAGTATCGTATTACCAAGGGGAGTAGGCAGACGGAGCAAACATGTCAGCAAAATCGATCAGTTCGATTCCAGATGGCTCCGCTTTAAATATGTCATTTTCTTCAAATGCGGCTTTTTAATGGCTTAGGTGAAATTTGCGGAAGCAGTAAACTGAGCCACGGACTAACAGGCGGACCATAAAATATTAGAGAAACATCATCCCCATTGGAAAAAAAAAGTCACCAAAACATATTATTATTGCAAAACATAGAAAATGGAACATACTGTTGAAAGTCTGCAGCGCATTACAGGCCGTTCAGCCCACAGTGTTTTACACCATGTAACCTGCTCTGGAAGCAGCGTAGAGTGCCCCTATCACAGTTTTATTCTATCTATTTATCTATCTATCTATCTATCTATCTATCTATCTATCTATCTATTTATTTATTTATTTATCTATCTATCTATCTATCTATTTATTTATTTATTTATTTATTTATTTATTTATTTATTTATTTATTTATTTATTTATTTATCTATTTATCTATCTATCTATTTATTTATTTATGTATTTATCTATTTATTTATTTATTTATCTATTTATCTATCTATTTATTTATTTATTCTTAAATTTCAGCCCCAGGTACCTATCTAAGTGTTCCTTAAAAAAAAAGTCCCTGTTGTATCTGTCTCTATACTGTTGCTGGCACTGCATTCCACGCACCCACAACCCTCTGTGTGAACAACTTTTCACCTACATCCCCTTTGTATCTACCTCCAAGCACTGTAAAACTACGCCCTGTGAAAAAGCCTCATGTTATCCACTTGATCAATGCCTCTATCAGGTCACCCCTCATCCTCCTTCGCTCCAAGAAAAAAAAGGCCAACTTCACTCAGCCTATTCTCATAAGGCATGCTCTCCAATCCAGGCAACGTTCATATAAATTTCCTCTGAACTCTCCCCATAGTATCTAAATACTTCCTTTAGTGAGGTGACGAGAACAAAACGTCGTTCGCTTAGTGGGGTCTAACGAATGTCTTGTATTGCTGTAACATTACCTCAAGGCTATTGAACTCAGTCCTACAGTTGATGAATGCCAACACACCTTGCACCTCCTTAATAGCACTATCAACCAGCGGTGGAGGTCTGAGGGTCCTGTGGAACCGGACCCCAACATCTTGCTGATCCTCCACACTATCAGGCGTCTTACCATTCACATTATACTCTGTCTTCAAATTTAACCTACCGAAATGAACTACTTCACACTTATCTGAGTTGAACTTCGTCGCCCATTTCTCAGCCCAGTTCTGCATCCTATCGATGTCCCACTGTAACATCTGACAACCCTACAGACTATGGAAAATATACCGAATTGTTCTGTCATCAGGGAACTTACTAACCCACCCTTCTATTTCCTTATCCGTGTCATTTATTAAAATCAGAATGAGGAGGGGTTCCAGAACAGATCCCTGCGGAACATCACGGATCATGGAAACTCCAGGCTGAGTACAGACCATCCACAAACACCCACGCCTTCCGTAGTTAAGTCAATAATGAATCAACAAATAAAGGTTTCTGAATGAGTGTGGCAAGGAGAAACTTATAACATCTCTTCCTAAAATACATACACACTACATCCACTGCTCCACCTTCATCAGTATGTTTTGTTACATTGTCAAGTAATTAAATCAGGTTGGTAAGGCATGACCTGCCCCAGACAAAGCCATGCTGACTATTTCTAATCAGATTATGACCTTCCAAGTGTTCATAAAGCCTCTTTCTCAAGATCTTCTCAACAGCTTGCCTATCACTGAAGTAAGACTCACTGGTATATAATTTCCAGGGTTAACTCTACTCCCTTTTTTTGGAAAATGGAAGAAGGTTTGCAGCCGTCCAATCCTCTGATACTTCTGTCGTCCCTATTGTTGATGTAAACTGCTTCGCGTGAGGCTCAACACTCTGCTCCCTCGCTTACATTCCTACAGTAGCCTGGGGTATATCTCGTCCGGCCCCGGCTACTTATCCATCTTAATGTCTTTCAAAAGCTCCAGCTCCTGTTTCGTTATTACTATACCCTCAACCGTTTCAGTCCGAAGTAAGTCATCTCCATTATTGCCAAGTTCCTTTTCAGTGGTGAATACTGAAGCAAAACTTTCAAAAAGTACCTTCACTACCTTCTCCGGCTTCACGCATATGTTTCCACTGGCACTCATAATTGGTCCTATTCTCACACGGCCCATCCTCTTGCTCTTCACATACTTGTAGAATGCCTCGTAGTCTTCCTTAGTCCTGCTCACCAATGTATTTTCATGGCTCCTTCTAGCTCCCCGTAATTGCATTCTTGTGCTTGGTCCTGCCACCTTTGTAATGTTGTCGAGTTCTAATAGTACCTATTTTATTGAACTTTTTGGAAGCTTTTAATTTTATATTAACTAGATTTTCTAAATCCTTTGAACACCCAGGTTCTTTCCCCCACCATTCATCGCCTGCCTCAATAGAACTCACCGATGCTGAACGCCATGAAAATCTTACCTGAATATCTGCTGCATTTCTGCTGTGCATTCTCTTGAGAATATCTCCTCCAGTTTATACTAGCAAGTTCCTGCCTAATGTCATCATACTTCCCTCTACCCCAATTAATGTCTTCCCAGATTTTTTGCCCATATTTCCTTCCAGGGGTATAGTAAACGAGATAGAGTTGTGATCACTACCTCCAAATGCTCTCTCACTGAGAGATCTAACACCTGACCGGGTTCATTTCCCAATATCAGATCAATTAGCACCTCTCCCCCAGTTGACTTATCTACCTATAACGTCAAGAAAACTACCTAAAATCGCCTCACATACTACACACTATCTAAACTCCTCGCAGTAATTAGATGCCAGTAAATTTTAGGAAAACAAAAATCACCCAACGCAACAAGAGCTCAGCAAGTCCGATAGCATCTATGAAAATGAATGAACAGTTGACGTTTCGCGCCAAGAGAATTCATTGGGACTAGAAACAAAGTGGGAGACAACAGAATATAAAATGTTGGTGAGGGGAAGAAGGATATCTAGAAGCTGACAACTGCACAGAAATATCAAACGGCTGCAGAAGAAGAAATCTGGCAGGGCCATAAGAGAACAGGAAAGAGGAGAGGACCTAAGAGGAAATGATTGGCAGTGCCAAATAGGTGGGAAAAAAGAACAGAAGGGTAGTGTTTCTGATATTCTGATATTGGGATTTTTTTTTTTCTGCCGGAAGGAGAAATAAGCACTCATGTCTTCAGATTGGAGACTAACCAAACGGAATATTAGGTGTTGCTCATCCAGCTCTGCACTCTGACTTTGGTCTCATCGTCGAACGAGAGGAGGCCATGAATCTACATATCAGAAAGGGAATTGGAATCAGAATTTAAATACTTGGCCATAGATAAGTTTCGGTTTCGATGGATCGAGCGGAAGTGCTGGAAGATTGGGTCCCCCAATTTTCGACGGGTTTCACCAATGTAGAGCAGGCCGCACCGGGAGGACTGGCCACAAGAGACAACCAGAGCAGATTCGCTGAAATGTTATAACAGGAAAGAGGAGAGGACCTAAGAGAAAATGATAGGCAGTTCAATATAGGTTGGAAAACGAAGAGAAGCGTAGTGTTTCTGATATTCTGATATTGGGATTTTTTTCTACCGGAAGGAGAAATACGCATTCATGTCTTCAGATTGGAGACTAACCAAATGGAATATAAGGTGTTGCTCATCCAGCTCTGCACCCTCAGGCTGGTCTCATCGTCGGACGAGAGGAGGCCATGAAGCTACAGATCGGAAAGGGAATTGGAATCAGAATTTAAAATCTTGGCGATAGAGAAGTTTCGGTCTCGATGGATCGAGCGGAAGTGCTCGACGATTGGGTCCCCCAGTTTTCGACGGGTTTCACCAATATAGAGGAGGCCGCACCAGGAGGGCTGACCACAAGAGACTACCACAGCAGATTCGCAGAAGTGCTATCTCTGGTATGGTTATTTGTGTGCAAAATGATAAAGTGGAATACGTTTCCTATATGCATCAGATGGCATACTCTCAGATTGAGCTACATCTATTTCTGAAAGAGATGAGGAGGAATTGTTTGAGCCAAAGAAGACTATAAAGGCCAAGTCAGTGAGTATATTTAAAGTGGAGGGTGATGTGTTCTTGATTAATCAGGGATCTAATGTTATGGAAGATGGTAGAAAATGGGTTTTAAGAGCGATAATAAATCGGCCATATTCGAATAGTGATGCAGACTGGTTGCACTGATTGAACTAACACTGTTCATTGTGTCCTGGCCAACTGAATGAAGGCAGAGACTTCTGAAAGGTAGAGGAGAGGTTGACCTAAGTACCAGCACTAATCAACGGGTAAACAAAGACAAACGTTAACAAAATTCCAATTAAATGTCAAAGGTCCACTCCCAAAAGTCAATTCTAGCAGCTTTATTTTGCTGTGTTGTATGGAATTATGAATGGAATTTATCTCATAGTCTGCATCATTCATTTCGTGAACTTCGATTTGGTTGATTCCCATATCTACATAGCCCTTAAATCCAAGAATCAAAGTTAGTGAACGATAATATTTTTAAAAAATGCAGAACCCAAATACCTTTACAAATGATGTATCCGATCGCCCCAGATTGACAGTCCTCCTGGTTCAAAACAGTGAACGAACACTCCGACAATGATGTCTCTGTCCCATTGCACTGAAGCTTACTCAGCAGGGCAGCTGCGTCTTCGGACGCAATAGGTCTGAGTGCTAAAGTGTCGTAAGACCCACATCCAGTCTCTCGACAGTATATTTCTCCAAAAGCTGCTTTCCATTGACTGCTGCAGACGGGCAACCACTGACTTCCATATTTAATTTGCAAATCTCCAATGCAAGGTGCGCCAGGGCCCGCAACTCGGACTTCTCCGAAATCTTAATGAAAGAGATAATGATTAATGGTGTAGTCTCAGACCAAGAAAAACAAAATCAAAGCATGTCTGAAAAACAATAAGCAGTTAATACATTAAATGTGCAAAAGCAATTATGAACATTTCAGCAGTACAAAATCTGCTTCAACATCCGTGAAAATTACCACTCGTAGTGAAAATTCCAGGCCTTATACTGTATATAGGGCAAAGTATACCTTCAGTACACCCTTTGGCGAGATGTGGCATCTGCGTAGCACCCAGAATCAGGATCTCCTGAAGCTATGGCAGAAGGTGGTGAATGATCGTATACATAGATTGTGCATATCGCAAGTCCTGGTTATACGACCGCTCGACCATCGAGGCCAGTTATAAAATATCTGAGATCATTAACAATGGTTAGGGTTGCCGTCTTGTAAAGACACGCTCAGAGGAAGGCAATAGAAAATCCCGTCTGTAGAAACATTTGTCAAGAACATTCATGGTCATTAATAAGACCATGTTCGCCCACGTCATACGACATGGTACAGAATGATGATGCTGATATTGTATGTCTGTGTGTTCGAATACAGAAAACTGGATTCTGTGTACATATATCTACTGATGCTTCTGGACACATCTTCAGTGATGTTCCTGGAATCATCAGGTGTTTCGGGTCTTTCAACTTCATACCCCCTCCTCCAGGTGTCCCAGCCGGGGCTGATCAGACCCCAGCTTGTGTCCAGATGGCTAGTTACTTATGACGCCATAGCTCCCCTGTTTTGAGCCACAGCCATCTCGAGGACCTCTCTGCCGCATCGGTGCTACCTCGGAATTCAGCCGCTGCAACAGATTATTTATTCTGCCCTTCGAGGATGTCATGATTATTCTTTGAAGTAATAATCAGAATAACGCAGTGCTTGTGAAACGCCCAGGTTAATATCTCCAGAAAATAGTTAACACATATACTACTTATTTCACGTCGTAGACGCTTCCTGATCTGCGGAACTGCTTCAATATTTTATGTGTTGCATTTGGCATTTCTATATCGGCAGAATCGCTTGTGTTTGTTGAATTGCTAGGACCATCAATAGTACTATAAGGCAATAAGGATAATGTTTCCATGTTCTGAAACCGTAGCAAGATCTTCTGCAGCGGATTGTACCCAAATTGGGGAACGGGGGCACAGTCTTTAAAGTAACAATCCGAAATAAACAGATACTTGTGTAAGTTCCTTTTCAAAATCTCCAGAAATAATGAACAAAATGTAACAGAACAGCCCCCCCCCCCAAAATCGGTTACAATGACCTTATTAATCCGTAGAGTTTCCAACAGAAAATAAATCTGATTTCCAAGCATCATCCTTTGAAGTTTATTTTCTACTCGTATATTCTTTGCAGCAAACATAAACACGAGAGATTCCAGAATACTAGACCCACATTCATGCAGGAATTCAGAAGGGCAGGCGGCATCAACAAAATAGAAAAAAAGAGTCGACGTTTCCAGTCGATATCCGTCATCACTCCAAAGACATCGACTGTTTATTCCAGTCCATAGAAGCCGCCTCATTCAGGATTCTCAACCGTAGTCTGTTTTATAGTGTGCTTATTCGAACTCTGACACGGTGTTTTTGCTTTATTTTTCCCTCGTTGTGAAATTTTCGATATAGATTATTCTTTTGTTTGCAACATCTATGTCCATTCTCAAAGAGACAACAGAGGCATGCTGACCCAATAAATCGAGGTTGCCCTCCGATCCACTCACCATTTCTACTCGCCAGCATACTTGATAATTTACTAACAACATTCTTCCTTTTCTTCCCTGTTGCAACGTTAAAATGCTGGCCTCTTGCAAACAGCACTGTGGGTACGAAAATAACTCCAAACCTGCAGCGGTTGAAGAAAGCAGCTTGCATACACGTTCTAGGATGAACAGACTACAGAAATTTAAATGTTTACTGATCATGCGAAGGCCACTTCCGCTGAATTCATATTAAAACATTCATTTGTTCATTCACCGCAACACGCACAAAAAGCTGGAAGAGCTTCGTAGGTCATCTTAAGGGATTAAATAGTTTTCGTTTCAGCCTGAATCCTTCATCAGCACTGCCAATGAAGTGTCCTGGCCAAAAGTGTCCACTGTGTATTATTTTCGATGGATCCTGTCTGACCTGCTGAGCTGCTCTGGTACTTGGTGTGTTAAGATCAATTTTCAGCATCGGCAGAATCTTATGTTTATGATTCTTTCATTCGCCGGATAGATAGTACGAACCACAATCCTCCGTTAAAGCACCATTTTTTTTTCTGGAAACTCTGCGAAGTAAGCTTCAATGGGCTCATCGCCATCGAACGTAACGTCAAGCAGCTTCGAATGAAACTATTGTGGGTTAATGGGGAACAGTCTGTTTAATATAATATGGAACTATGGCTGGAAAAAAAATACTCATTGTGCGCTCGAATGAAATACGTAGGGAAACAATAAAATGAAAACGCATATTCATGGAGCCCGTCTTTTTCTCTCTCCACAGATGCACTAGAGAATTTTAGTTTTGTGCGTGTTATCATTTCAGGATTCCATTAAATACTCCGGCTTTCTTATTACTGAAACCGATTCCCACAGAAAAGCAATTGCTTCTACGAATAATATTGAGATTTGTTTTCATATATTTTCATTTTAGAAACTTTTGAATAGCGCTGTGCTTTGCTAATTAGGGCAGCCTAGAGTCGGTGAAGTGCGTTTTCCGGTTGTTACCCGTGCTGAAGGTGGTGAAGGAATCGTCTGTCTCTTCTATAAAATAACATGATTCGCTTCTCTATAGGTTAAATATGGGGATTACAGAAATTATGGCAAACAGGAAATATTCTCAAGAAGGGTATGATTGATTTTACAGATGGTTACAAGTTCCGTAAAACATCGTGGTCTAAAAAGCCCGTGCGCTGCTGTAGTGTTTCGGTTTCTCTGTTTTATAACTGGGAAAGGACGCTACATTGCATGGAAATCCATATGAATACACTAAAGAATTCAGATGCTAAAACCTGCAGAGGGAGCACGATGCTAAAGGAGCTCATATGCCTGAAGAAACTGTTTGAGTTCCGACAGCAATTTGTTTTTAGTTTTACTCGTGGCAGGAGGCAATTTTCATATAATTCATTCACACACACACACACACACACACACACACACACACACACACACACACACACACACCTTTGATGATTTGATGTCCCTTTTACAAGTATGGTCAGCTTCATTTATATTCATACAGCGCAGAACAGGATCTGAAAGACGAATTAGATCTAAAAATGGCGTTGGAAATGCCCGCCGAGAATCTGAAAAGGTATCTCGATATCTTGTTATTACAGAATAATTCATTGCATTTGTAATTCCGACATTATCTACTAAATCCTTATACAATTTGGTTGGAAGGGCAAACTGTTAAATTCGTGAATTGCAATGAAATCATTCTTTGATTAACATTCTGTTCAAGAAACTAGAATGCAGATTTATACAATTGACGGCGGAAGATAATTGTAAACTAACTTCAACGATAGAACATCAACATAAACATAAAATGCCCCGTGAGGAATCAAAGACTGCATTAGCTGCTGATTTCGATCAATATTTGCAAACGATCTGTTCTTTCTAGCTGTTCCGGCAAATATAAGTTTTAATCCTCGTCAGCAGAAAGGACATGGGGAAAAATCCTGGATCACTGCACAGAACAAGAAAAGTGCAATAACCTTTATGTACATAGACGCCTGATTTTTTTTTTGAGCAACGAACAACGACCGAATCATGCTCGTTAACCTGAGAGTGAGAGACAAATATAAGATTTTAAAGTCACTGAACAATGCTGATGAGTTATGTGACTGATTCCTGCAGACAAAGTCAAATGGTAACACATCGATCCATTGTATCTCTGTTGTTACAATCCACTCCAAAGAAAATTAAACTGAGGCAATGTTCTTTATCGGTATGCTCCACACTGCTGAATATTTCTGCATCCTAAACAATAAAATTACAACTTTTCTGTCGGAAAGAGTACAAACAATTCAGCGGTAGTCAAACCTCTGAAACAGTTCATATATTTCAACATATTGAATTGAGAACAGTTGGTGAGAGCAGAAAATAAAGTGACTTACACCTTGGAATGTGCAGGATTAATACGAGTATCCACAGAATCTTCATTTCACTTTCTTGCACGTACATGAAGAAGAACTTCACCAAGAGGTCTTTGGAAGTAGAGCGGTTCCGTTTGCTACTTGATTCAACAGAGAATGTCTCTGTTAAGTCGTTTGAAGAACACTCTTAAACAGGTGGAAACGAGAGGTGGAAGCGTTTCTACAGATTACCAGAATCGACACACCAGTAGCAAACGTTGTTACCATTTTAGGCAGCAAAACTTGCAACAGGAATCTCTGAAGGGGTGTGGCTGAGTCCGTTCTCAATGCCCCGGTTCTCAAAGTGTTGCTAATCGTTCACGTTTAAATGCGACATTTATTTCATCAGCTTAATTTCAACTGATGACGATGCCCTCGCTTTTATCCATTTCAAAGCTAACCATTTCTGATGGTATTATGGTCATCATATTAAAAAAAATGCTTAAATAAGTCCAGACCTCCAGTTCCATTTCTAGCTTCTGTACAGCAAATGTCCAGAACTTTTTTTTTCTGAAATTCTGCGTCCTTGCTGCAATGTCCTCTCTGTGTTTTGGGAAGCACAATTGTCCATGATTGCAGAACTCCGGCACCTGCAGCTAGATATTTGCAAGTTTTGTTAATAACTGTCCCTGCCTTTTTTATCCAGAATTTTAAATTGCAGCACTGAGCATCTAGGTACGTAAAACGCCCTAATGCTTCGAGGTAATTTAAAAAAATATATATATAGATTTTCTGTCTTTGGACGTAAAGTCGTATAGCACAAAAAAAAAGCCCTTCATAATATTGTCACTAGGCACTTCAGAATATCGTAACCATTAATGAACCATTCACAAAATCCAACATTCAAGCACTGCTCGATGGTCTTCAGCCATTGACAATTCAAGGGCTCATTATACTGTGAGTAGCCACTTTCAACAAGATTCTGATCTTCTTTTCAGATTCCAACTATAATCACAGTTCGAAGTATAACGTTCTGAGTAAATTACTAATCAAAGTATATATCTGGCAACATACCAAACCATGAGGTTGATTTTCCTGCAGACATTCATAGGAGATGCAGTGCAATACCATGGAGTCAATAACAATCGCACAGTGAAAACAATCAACACGTGCAAAATCCGGCGAACCGTGCGAAAGCAATTAATTCAAATACTCGAACTATAATCTAAATACATCAAAAATGTATATTTGCCTAGATAATGGTAGAACATTAAACATAATGAAAAGTGCATTAGAGTTAAATGAGTTTTAAACACGGCAAAAGTATGCAATGCACCGATGGATGAAAATGAAACATATCAACATCTAAGATATCAACAAACAAAATCGATCATTGTGCGATGAAGGAAAAACTGTTGACCGAAGTTCCTTCAAGGTTTGTGACAATCTGCAAAGAGGGATCAATACTAAATGAGAATAACAAAGTGAATAAGCATTTTGGTTATCCAGATATTGACGTATTCTCTTGATCGGTTTGAAACCCATCAAGAAAATTTACAAAGCAAAGTAAGAACTGAAATGACATTTCTTTATAAAACACTCTATGCATTGTAACACGCTTACATTTACACTACACAAAACAGAAGGAAGAAAATGAATAACATACATAAAAATGCACAATAATCAGTTAAAACTTCAAAGGATATGTTTTCAGGATTCTGCACTCCGTACAAGGAGTGGACGGAGAGGAGCGGTTGCACTTGATCTGGTATTGGGAAATGAACCTGGACAGATGTCAGATATCTCAGTGGGAGAGCATTTTGGTGATAGTGCAGACATTTCTATTTCTTTACCATATCATTGGAGAGGGATAGGAACAGACAAGTTAGAAAGACATTTAATGGCAGTAAAGGGAACTGTAAGGCTATCACGTGGGAACGCCGAATCATATGTTGGGAACAGATGTTCTCAAGGATATATGCGGCAGAAATGTGTTAGATGTTCAGAGGATATTTACGTGGAGTTCTGCATGGTTACAGTCTAATCAGAGAGGGAAAAGATGGAAGAGTACAGGAATGTGGTGTACAAAGGCTGTTGTAAATCCAGTCAAGAAGAAAATAAAACCTTGTAAAGAGATCAAAGAACGAGGTAATAACAGGCATCTTCAAGATTATTATGTGTGTGCCTGGCTACACCTATACACCAGGATTATCCTATTTGGACTGAGAAAAAAAAATATAATCCTAAATGCGCAGTAAATATCGAACACATCAGTTCAATCCATTGATAGTGTGATCACTATTTTGGTTATGAAACGGAGTGAAATTATGCCGCCGTATCGAGCTTGATGGTTGAGCGGTAATCGCTCTTCGTGCACACTGGGTTGTGGTTCCTGAGATTACTGGAACCCTTCCTGATAGACTTTGCCATTTTGTTCGTCCGTATGTCTGCGTTGCTCTACACACACTGTTCATGATTAGTTATCTTGCTCAGTCATCTTAACTTACACAGCAGCGGTTCTCAAGAGTAGTCGGTTATCTGTACATCTCCTTGCTTCTCAGGAAGTATCGCAGAAAACAGTCTGCAGCACATGCTGTTCTATTTTTATGCATAAAGTCGATGAGACTTTTCTCAATCGAAATCTGCTCTGGGATATGTGGCCTCAGCGTATGTGTTGGATTGAAGTCAGTTACTGATTTTGTAATGGGTTGGAACAGTAATGTGACTGTGGATTTAAACACAGAGAGAGAAAGAGGGAGAGAGAGAGACGGGGAATACAAGAGACGGGGCGGGGGGGGGGGGGATTACAGTTACTCTCGCAGTCTTCGCAAGACTTGGAACTACGAACTGCCGGGGCAAGTCTGCTCCAGAATGCGTGAAGTCTAATGCTTACCCATTACTCAAAAGATTTGGTTAATCCACGACACTGGGCATAAAGAATGTATGACTGACACTTCGTATAATCCATAGGAGTGATTTTTTGAGATAGCCTGTTGGACCACTTGTGTGTTACACTTGCCTAGATATGTTGTGTGGTAAACACTTAAAGTCGATATTCCTGTGACCAGTTGCTTTTGGTGATATGTGGATTTGGTGGTATGTGGATTTCGAACGACTCGACGGACAAGATCCTTGGCGACTTTTATTTTGTTTTACATGCGTAGAACCTGTCGTGACACGCTGTCTGTCTTTATTCCACTCTGAATTACAAAATCTCTGTCCAATCATCATTTATTCTGTGGATTACTGAGCCATACTAATTTGGCTTATATTAAAACCATTACTGTTTAATAAATATTCCTAAGATTGATATTTACACCCATACCCATAACACTGTTAGTTTTTGTTTATCTCGTTAAGTTACTATACTATAAGTAGATATTAATACATAACGTGGTTTTAATATAAAAACCGGACTCGGTGTGAAATCTCTTGCTGCTGATTTGGTTATATACCGTTACAGTTTGTAACAAAATTGGGGGCTCGTCCGCGGTATGAACAAGAATGGAGCATATCGATTGGTTGATTATCGATGTTATCGGCTACTTCTCTTTTGATTTACTTCTGTATGGTAATCAGTAGCAATGGATGTAGGACATTTCTAGCATTTGCAGCCCCTGAGGCATTGGGGAAAGCCAAAAAAGATGCATTGTTGGTGAGCTGAACCTTACTGAGAAGAAGCGTGCTAAGAGAAAGCCAGTGATTCCGAGGAACATAGTTCAGCACTGCTTATCTACGAAGGAGTTTGATGAAGAGGTGTTGAAGAGGTATCTTCTAAGTAGAGAGGAGATCCAGTTACGAAAGGAACAAAATAAGTTTGTTAGACTTAAATTAGAAACGGAGTAAAAAGAACAACAGAGGGAAGAAGCAGAAAGACAGAGCCGGTTTGATACCAGAGAAATCGAGAAACGGAAGGAATAAACAAGATAATGAGAGGAATCGATAGAGTAGATACCCAGCGCCTCTTCCCCAGGGCACCATTGCTCAATACAAGAGGACATGGCTTTAAGGGAAGGGGTGGGAACTTCAAGGGGGATATTAGAGGAAGGTTTTTTTACTCAGAGTGTGGTTGATGCGTGGAATACACTGCCTGGAGTCAGTGGTGGAGGCAGATACACTAGTAAAGTTTAAGAGACTACTAGACAGGTATATGGAGGAATTTAAGGTGGGGGGTTATATGAGAGGAAGGGTTTGAGCGTCGGCACAACATTGTGGGCTGAAGGGCCTGTAATGTGCTGTACTATTCTATGTTCTGTGAAAAGCTCAACAGGCTTGTTCCGTCCTATCAATTGAAGATGCAGCTAATTATGAGGCCGTGAAGCAGGCTGTGCTTAAAACCAATCAATTGCTTCCAGAAGCCTACAAGCAAAGGTTTAGAAACTTGAAGAAATCAGTGGAATGCGATGTGACACGCTGTCTTCCTTTATTCCACTCAGAATTACAATTTGAAATATAGGGGTTAAGGTTCGAGAGGCAAACTTCTGGTTCTAGGGAAACGGTTGTACCGTTTACTGCCAGGCAGGGGGTTAAATTGGTCCCCCCATTTGATGAGTCTGTGGTGGATAAATACTTCCAGCATTTTGAGAAAATGGCTCAGAGTGAACAGTGGCAAAAAAAGGGTTGACTTCTTCATTTGCAAAGTGTAATTAAAGGACAGGGTAGAGAGGGTCGTTAAGAAAGCTTATTGGGTTTTAGCTTTCATAAGTCGAAGGACAGAGTTTAAGAGTCGCGATGTAATGATGCAGATCTATAAAAGTCTGGTTAGGCCACACTTGGAGTACTGTGTCCAGTTCTGGTCCCCTCACTATAGGAAAGATGTGTAAGCATTGGAAAGGGTACAGAGGAGATTTACCAGGATGCTGCCTAGTTTCGAGAGTATGCATTACGATCAGAGATTAAGGGAGCTGGGCTTTACACTTTGGAGCGAAGGAAGATGAGAGGAGACATGATAGAGGTGTACAAGGTATTAAAAGGAATATAGCGCCTCTTTACCAGGGCACCACTGCTCAATACAAGAGAACATCGCTTTTTGGTAAGGGGTAGGAAGTTCAAGGGGGCTATTAGAGGAAGTTTTTTTTTACTCATAGAGTGGTTGGTGCGTTGAATGCACTGCCTGAGTCAGTGGTGGAGGCAGATACACTAGTAAAGTTTAGGAGACTGCTAGATACGTATATGGAGGAATTTAAGGTGGGGTGTTATATGGGAGGCAGGGTTTGAGGGTCGGCACAACATTGTGGGTCGAAGGACCTGCAATGTGCTGTACTATTCTGTGTTCTATGAGAAGCTCATCAGGCTTGTTCCGCCCCATCAATTGAAGATGCAGTTAACTAAGACGCCGTGAAGCAGGCTGTACCTAACACCCATCAATTGGTTCCAGAAGCCTACAAGCAAAGGTTTAGAAACTTGAAGAAATCTGTGAACCAGACTTATGTGGAATTTGCTTAAGAAAAGTCGGTATTCTTTGATCGATGGTGTACGTCCAAAAATAGGGATGGTACTTTTAACAACTTGAAAGAGTTGGTTTTAATTGAAGAATATAAAAAGTGCGTCCCTAATGATATAAAGGCATAGTCAGATGAAAAAGATGCTGCCACGGTTACCCCAAGTAAGTCCTTCAAAAAGAGTAGCATGGACAGTCCGGGTAAAGCAGAAATTAAATTTAGGTCTAGTGACAAAGGAAAGCATGAAGAGAAGTAAGTGCAGGAGAAATATTTTGGTCGTACTTGTCACTATTGTAGGAAAGTTGGTCATGTTATAGCGAACAGTTTCCTTCTGAAGAGGAACAAGAAGGGAAATGAGGCAGTTCCAGATGCCTGTGTTCATCATGTTGAAATGGCAATAAACCCACAGTGGTCTGAACATTCTGATGAAGCTCTGTCAAAGACTAAGATGTCTGACCAGGTTAGGGAAGAATTCGATCATGTGTCAGTGTAGGAAGTGGCAACCCCAGTACCAGTGAAAATTCCTCCGGATACTGGGGCTTCTTAGTCATTCTTGTTAGTCAGTGTTTTAGAGTTTAGTGATGAGATTATCATTGGTGAGGTAAATATTATTCAAGCCACTGGGGATAACCTTGTTTCTGTACCTCTGCACAAAGTAATCTTGTGTTCAGTGTTAGTTTCAGGACCAGTTCAGATAGAACTACCGTCCAGTTTACCGCTTAAAGGTTTTTCTTTGTTGTTTGGAAATGACCTTGCAGGTGGTAACGTTGTTCCTGCTGTGCAGCTAAAAAATAAGCCAATCACTGATGATTCAAAAATGGATTCTAACATTTATACCTCCTTCGCAGTAACTCGAAGTATGAGTAAGAAGTCAGTAAATACAGATAGTTCTGTACAGCATGGTTCTGTTATCCACTATAGCCAAAATCGGGATCAGGTTTTGATGACGTGTCAGGGAGTTTTCTGCCTTCAGTGCTTCACCAGGATCCAGGTATAAAGCCTGAATAGAAGGATTTATCTCTTTCTAGAAAGGAGTTTATAACAGATCAGCGCAGAGACCCTGAGACAGAAGATTTAAAATAACAAGCTCTCTCAGAGGATGAGATTAAGAAAGTGCCAGTTGAGCATTATATTAAGGATGGAGTGTTAATGAGGAAGTTGAGACCACGTGATGTTTCTGCTAGTGAGGAATGGGCAATTGTTCACTAGGTTGTAGTTCCTAAAGTTTATAGGAATGATTTTCTAACTTTGGTCCATAGTATGCCCTTGGGTGGTCATCTAGGTGTGAATAAAACTATAAACAAGGTTACCAAACAATTGTTCTGGCCTAGCTTGAGGAAAGATGTTGCAACGTTTTGCAGGACTTGCCGCACTTGTCAGGTTGCGGGCAAACCTAATCAGGTCACTTCAGTGGCCGCATTGCAGCTTATTCCTGCATTTGGTGACCGCTTTTCCGAACTTATTGTGGATTGTTTTGCCCCATTCCCGAAGACTAAAGGGGGACATCAGTATTTGCTAACTATCACGTGTACAGCATCAAGATGTTCCGAGGTAATATCTCTCCGAAATAACAAAGCCAAAACTGTGTCGAAGGATCTCACAAGGTTTTTTTTTCTCCACTTTATTTGGTTTCCCTAAAGAAATTCAGTCTGATCAAGGAAGTAATTTTACATCTGGATTATTCCAGCAGATAATCTATGAATTGGGAGCCAAGCAGATTACGTCGTCTGCGCACCATCCAGAATCATTCGGGACTTTAGAAAGATACCATTCTACCCTCAAAACAATCATTTAGACCCACTGTATTGAAAATAAAAAGTATTGGGATGAGAGAGGTCATTTGTTTTAATTTATTAAGGAAATCAATACAAGAATCACTGGGCTTTAGTCCATTTGAACTTGTATTTGTTCATGGAGTTCGAGGACGTGGCTGAGGACGAGCCCACGTGCAGGATACAGGCACGAAGATTGGGTCGCGAGGCGCAAGCACGGTCGCAAACATGGAACAGGTATCTAGGCGAGTTTTTTACCCAGAGACAAAGTTTACGACGATTTTTCAGGGATTGTTGCGCAACGTAGAGCTGACCGTCTGAAGGCATCAGCAAACTAAGCTCACACACACTAGAATTGACCAACGAACTGACGAAGCATGGCGGTGACGCCAGTGTTTTTCTCCCGTGTTCGCTAATGAGAGCCGGGTGTGCTGTAATTAACTGGTAATAATTGGGAATCAGCCGAAAGGAATTAAGGCACAATCAATGATATAATAGCAAGATTCGGAATTGCCAGACGGCACCATTATAGTATCCCTCCGACCCCACATCCGGTGCCTACAGGCGAGTTCCCAGGCTTGTCCAGATGGTCCGGATGGAAGTTCTGGATGAGGGAACGGTCCAGAATGAAGTAGTGGGTAACCCAGGAACACTCGTCTGTGCCGCACACTTCCCAATCGATCAGGTATTGCAGACCCCTGCCCGACGGCCTTCCAGTAGCGGCGGGACGGTGTATGCCGGCTGGTGGTCGGTCGGAGAACACAAGGGAGAATGGAAACTGGTTTTAATTCGGAAACGTGAAAAGCAGGGAGGCTGTGCATCGACATAGGTAACTTAAGTCGGACTGCTGTGCGGTTGATGATATTCCGAATTCGAAATGTCCCAGGAAGCGACGAGCGATTTTCTTCGTCTCGTTTCTGAGAGGAATGTCTCTCAGACATACCTTCTGCCCAAGCCGATACCCAGGCGCCGGCGTCGGATGTCGATCGGCAATCCTCCTCTTGCGATCAGATGATCGGAGCAGGGCCGTATGTATGTCCTCCCAAACACTGCGGCACCGATCAATGGCCTGAACAGACGGCACCTCAATCTCCTCTTCTTGAACGGGGAACTGCGGGGGTTGGGACCCAATGGAGCATTTGAAAGCAGACCTCCCGGCAGTACTAACCAGAGAATTTTGGCTGCACTCTACTCACGTGAGGTGGTCACTGAAGCTCACGGGTTGTTGGTTATTATGCAACGTAGCGCCGCTTACAAATCCTGATTGACCCGTTCCGTTTACCAGTTCGTCTTCTGATGGAAGCTGGATGACAGACTAATGGAGACACCCAGGACTTGACGGAGTAATTTGATACCTGCGAGACGAATTGGGGACCTCGATGGGAGATGCTGTCCGCAGGAATTCCGTGAAGGCGGAAGAGGTGGCGGACGAGAAGGTCTGCCGTCTCCTGAGCAAAAGGGAATTTAGGGAGGGCTACAAATGGAACCGACTTAGAGAACCGGTCTACCACGGTGAGTACGGTTTCCGTGTGAATGGAGTAGACCGGTGACGAAATCTAGGGCGAGGTGCGACTAAGGACTACCAGGGACAGGTATGGGACGAAGTAATCCAGCATGTGGCCGGTGGGAGGCTATTCCGCGGGCACAGATGGAACATGCAGAGACATAGTAACTGATATCCACATCCATGGAAGGCCACCAAAAGTGTCTTTACAGGAGAGTCAGTGTCCGATCACTCCCGGGGTGGCAAGAGAAACAAGATGTGTGCCCCCACTGGAGAACCTGAGAACTGACGGAATTGGGCACCAAAAGGCGATCGGGAGCTCCATTGCCGGGGTCAATTTCATCCCGTTGGGCCTCTTTTACTATGGATTCAATCTCTCAATTGTGAGTTGCCACTACACGGGACGGTGGGAAGATGGTCTCTGGGCTGGAATTGTCATCCTTGGAATTGTATTGGCTGGAGGGTCCGTCAGGTTTCCTGTTCTTGGCCAAAGACGGTAAGTGAAGGAAAACTTGAATCGACAAAAAAATCATGGCCAACCGGCCTGGTGGGAGTTCAATCGTTTGGCGGTCTGAATATATCCCAACTGCTTATGATCAGTCCAAACAATAAACCGGTGTTCCGCCCCCTCCAGTTCGTGCCTCCAATCCTCCAAAGCCAGCTTGACCGGCTTTAGCTCCCGTCGACTGGCAGTAGCCTTTCAACCAGGGATATCCTACTACTATATGGGCTTGAGGAGAATGGATCTGATGAAATCGTACCTTCTCTCGATGGTTTCCGGACAGAATCAGGATCAAGGCTGGCATACAGTGGGTGACCCGAGCCAGTAGCTTTCCGTCCAGCGCCCGGGCCTCCAGAGGAGTACTTAACGGTTCCCGAGGAATTCCGGCCTGAGAGGCTAGGTGCTCGTCCATCAGATTTCCCTCGGCACTGGAATGTACCAAGGCGGATAAGGACGGGGACTGCTGTTGATTGTTCAATGTAGCCGGGATCTGCATCCGGGTTTGGGGAACTGAAGGGAGTGTCGTCTGACTCAGCAGATCAGTAGGAGCGAAACCTCTGCGAGAAACGGAAGGAGGAGAGAGTTTAACGCTGGTTGAAGATGGTAAAACTGATCGTGGGGTGACCTGAATTGTGGGGCGACCGGTTTTCTCTGTCAGACTCTCCCGAATTCCATTATCTAGCCTGATGGCGAGAGAGACCAAGGAGTCCAAGCGGTTCGCGTCTACCCACGCCGCTAATTCATCTTTTATTTTGTCACAGAGACCCTGTCGAAACACTTATTGTCGTGTCTCGTCATTCCATCAAGAGGCGGCCGCTAACTTACGGACTCGATCGAGTATTCAGCTGCACCCCCCGAGCCCTGACAGAGAGTGAGTAAGCGCTTTGCACTATCCTTACCGCTAATAGGCTGTTCAAAAATCTTCCTCATTTCGGAGACGAAGGTGGAGAAGGAGGAGAAGATCTCTGGCTGGTTGTCCAAGATCGCGATGGCCCATGCTCTGGCATCTCCGCGCAACAGCTCCATGATGTACGCAATTTCAGACCTATCCGTGGTGTACGTAAGTGGCTGTTCCTTAAAACGAGAGAGCATTGTAGTAAGAAAGCCCGGCACTTTCCTAGGTCAGCAGAGTAGTGTTCCGGGTCGGGGACGTACGGCTGTCCAGGTAACTGCGTGGCCGACCCAGGGGAACAGCCATCCCAGGCTGTGCGTTTTAGTCACACTGGGTTCTTGGAAGGGATGGAGTAAGGGGAGCGGATACCCGGTCAACCTGCTCAGTGACCTTCTTTCCATCCTCGGACAGGGCACGAAGATTTTCCATGACTTCTCTAGGCAGTTGATTGTGTACGCCCAGCAGGGAGCCCTTGCTGACGAGGACCTGTCGTACCGTGTTCGCGGGCGCTGGGTTGATTCTTGTCCAGTTCGTTCTGTTGCAATGACGTGGCTAGAAACGAATCGAAGTGCAGGACACAGGCACGGAGGACAGGGTCGCGAGGCGCTAGCAGAATCGCGAACGTGGAATAGGTATCAAGAACAGTCTTTACACGGAGACAAGGTTTCCGTCGACTTTCCAGGGAATGGTGCGGACTTAGAACTGACAGTCCTCAGGAATCAGTAAACGAGGTTTACACACACTAGAATTTACCAACGAACTAGCGAAGCATAGCCCTGACGCCAGAGTTCGGATCCTATGTTGGCTAATGGGAACCAGGTGTGCTGTAATTAATGGAACTAGCAATAATTGGGAATCAGCCGACAGGAATTAATGCACAATCAATGAGACAATAGCATGATTTTGAATTTCCAGAAAGGACAATGACACATTCATCCATTGAAAGGAAGAGTGGATTAATGAGGACAAGCATACCAATTTGTTCGACTATGTTTTGAAATTTTTAGACAGATTACATAAAGCCCGTAGTTTAGCAAAGGAAAAGTTTGTGTAAAGACAAAGTGAAATGCTGCTATGATAAACTGGCTCGTGATTCCAGGCGGGAGATAAACCCCTTTTGTTATTGCCAGTCCAGACGAACCGACTTCAGGCGAAATACCACGGACCTTATGCAATAGTGTCTGAAATAGATGATTTGTCAAAACACCAGAGCGACGTAACCCATCTCATCTGTGTCATGGAAACATGTCGAAACTATATCATGAAAAACAAGTAGCAGTTCTGACCGGTGTTGTCAATAACGCTGAGTCTGGGAACCCTGGGAACGAATTAATTGACCCATCAGAGGCTTATCATAAACCAAACATTGTTTCAGCTAGATTAATGATCTCGAGTATGTTGAATTTGATTGATGAGAAATTGGCCCACGTACAGCCGTAGCATTGCCTGGAGATGAAAGAGTTAAAAATCATGAAATTTAGGGATTTACTTCCTGATGTCCCGAAGCAAACGAAAATAGTCTCACATGATGTCGATGTCGGGGATTCTAAAGCGATGAAACAACATGTCTATTGCATGAATACAGAAAAATGTAAACTTCTTGAACATGAAATTGTGTATATGCTGAGAAGTGATATCATGAGGCCTTCAACATAATTTGGAGCTCACCTTGTGCTATGATGGTATTAGGTTTTCCACTAATTATTGAAAGGTGAATGCTGTAACAAAAACAGATGCTTATCCTATCCCAAATGCGGATGATTGCACAGACAAGGTGTCATGGTCCGGTCCGTGAAGCCGGCATTCTGGGTCACGGCCCGGTCCATCGTTGCTTATTCCAGGTTTTCCACATTTCCCTTGCGCTGTTGTGTGCCTTAATTGAGGCACATGATCCCCATTCAGGGCTGGCAACATAAAAAGCTCCTGGTTTCAGCTTGAGTTGCTGGACTGTCCCTTCCCTTCCCCTTCCTTCTTTAGTCCTCGGCTGCTACTTTTGCCAGAAGCCTCGCCTGCTACCTCCGCCTGAGTCTTGCCTGATACCTTTGCCTGAAGCATTGCATGCTACCTCGCTTGTGCCCACGCCTCCACTAGGTAGGTCCCGCAGTTTGCTGCTACCTTCTGCTGCGAACCGTCTCTGTGTCCATGCCTTCGCTAGGTAGGTCCGGCCGTTTGCCGCTACCTTGTTTTCAACTCCGTCTCTGTGCCCATGCCTTCGCTAGGTGGGTCCGGCCGTTTGCCGCTACCCAGTTTTTAACTCCGTCTTTGTGCCCATGCCTTCGCTGGGTGGGTCAGGAAGCTTGCTGCTACCTTGTGTTAGGAACCGTCTCTGTGCCCATGCCTTCGCTGGGAAAATCCGGCCTTTTGCCACTACACAGTGTTGGGAACCGTCTCTGTATCCACGCCTTCGCTACGTAGCTCCGGCCGTTTGCCACACCTTGAGTTGGGAATTGTTTCTGTGTCCACGCATTCGCTAGGTAGGTCCGGTCGTCTGCAGCTTCCTTGTGTTAGGAACCGTGTCTTTGTGCCGTACCCTTGGATGTGTAGGTCCTCCGTTTGTCCTTACCTTCACTAAATTTCTGTCTGTCAGTGTTCTGTGTATGAGTTCTGGCCCTAGACCTGCTCCCTAGGAGGTGTCCTGACCCAGTGTAGAGCCCCGGCCCCAAGTCCTGTTCCCAGGGAGGGATCCCTCTGTGTTGCAATTTCCTGTTCTCTCTCGACTACGGCTCTGCATTCTTGTCTCCCTCGACCAAGTCATGGCTTCGTGTTCTTGTTCTGTCCATGTGCCTCGCCCGGCCAGCAGTACCTCGTCCAGCCCGGTGCTGCGTTTCCCTTGTCCAGTCCTGTTGTGACTCCTCGTCCTGTAGCCACGTCTTGTCCTCGGGTAGGTGCGGGTTCCGAGCCGATTCAACACCTAGGTTCCGGGTCCCTGTTTAGTCTCTGCTTCGGAATTCTTGTCTAGGTTCCTATTTCTTAGTTCCGCGTCCAGCTCTCGCTACCCTAGACTAGCCTGAGTCAAGGTCGTGCAGACTAGCCTGGTCCAATGCCTATGTCTTGTCCGGCGTTGTTTTGCCCCCACTTCCCTTGCTTGCTTGACTCACCTAGTCCAGTTCCTAGTACTTTAGTGTCTGTGTCTTGCATTGGGGTCCGTTGCCAGCGCCCCTTTCTGACAGAACAGTCCCAGCAAATATGGACGCAGCAACAGAGACACTGTCATTTTACTGTTGCCAGCAGGTTTTTCCTTCTGTTAAACACTCTCCCGACCGCCCCTGTCGTTCTTACTCCGGGAGAGGCTGTTCGGCCGCATGGAGGCTGCCATAGAATAGGGGGGTGGGGCGTGTACTGTAAAGGTTCGGTGCGTGAACACCGCATTCTGGTTCATGGTCCGGTCCATCGTTCCTTCTTCAAGGTTTTCCAGTTTCCCCTTGTCCTGCTGTCTGCCTTAAATGTGAAACATGATTCCCATATTCGGTTAGCGACATAAACAGCTCCTGATTTCATCTTGAGTTGCTGGACTTTTCCCTTTCCTTCCCCTTCTTTCTGTGGCCCTCGCCTGAAGCCTCGCGTGCTGCCTCACCTGAAACCTCGCCTAAAATCTTTGCCTGAAGCCTTGCCTGCTATGTCATAACGGGGCCGCTTAGAGCGGACCCAAATGCAAGGCATAGACACTGAAGTACAAGGAACAGAACTAGCTGTGTCAAGAAAGCAAGGGAAGTTTAGGACGAAACGATGCTGGACGTTTACTTAGGCCCTGGACGAGACCAGGATGCAGGGCCTAGTCTAGGCCATGGACAGGAAACACGGAACCCGGCCAAGGAACTAGGAAGTTGAAGCCTGGACTAGTGACATGGAACTCCGAAACCAGAGCCTGGACAAGGACCCAGAACGTGGGCCTTGGTTGGGACTCGAAACCGGGGTCTTGACTTGGAACCAGAACCCGGGTCCAGACTAGGACTCGGGACTAGGAACTTGGCAAGGACAGGACGAGGCTACAGAACAGGACGTGGCTACAAAACAGAACGAGACACATGGACAGGCTAAGAACACAAAGCCTTGAGTTGGATAGGACGAGGTTCTTGGACGTGGCTTGGACAGGACGAAGTTCTTTGACGTGGCCTGAACAGGGCGAGGTTGTTGGACGTGGCCTGGACAGGACGAAATTCTTGGACGTGGCCTGGACAGGACGAGAGACTGCTGGAGAGGACGAGGTTCTTGGACGTGGCCTGGATAGGACGAGGTTCTTGGACGTGGCCTGGATAGGACGAGAGACTGCTGGACAGAACGAGAGAACTCCAGCACCGGGCTGGGCGAGGTACTCCGGAGCTGGGCGAGGCAACTGGACAAGACGAGACCCATGGACAGGATGTGTCCAAAACTGCCCACAGTTCTTCGAGTGAGGTCTTACCAGCGCCTTATAGAGCCTCAACATCACATCTCTGCTCCTATACTCTATTCCCCAAGAAATGGATGCCAACACTGCATTTGCCTTCCTCACTACTGACTCAAACTGGAAATTAACCTGAAAAAGTATCCTGCACAAGAACTCCCAAGTCCCGTTGCATTTCGGAACTTTGAATTCTGTCCTCTTTTAATGAATAGTCTGCCAGTTTATTTCTTATACCAAGTTGCATAACCATACACTTTCCAACATTGTATTTCATTTGCCACTTCTTTGCCCATGCTTCCAATCTATACAAGTCTGTCTTCAGACTCTCTGTTTCGCCAGCACTAGCAGCCCCTCCACCTAGCTTTGTATCATCAGCAAACTTAACCACACAGCCATCCATTCTATAATCCAAATCGTTGATGTACAATGTAAAAAGAAGCGGCTCCAGCACGGTCCCCTGTGGAACACCACTGGTAATCGGCAGCCGACCAGAATAGCATCCCTTTATCCCCACACTCTGTTTCCCGCCAAACAACCAACACCCTGTCCACGTATGTAACTTCCCCGTATTCCATGGTCTCTTATCCTGTTAAGCAACCTCATGTGTGGCAGCTTGCCAAAGGCCTCCTGAAAATCCAAATATACAACATCCACTGCATCTCCCTTGTCTAGCTTCCTTGTAATTTCCTGAAAAATTTAAATAGGTTTGTCGGGCAGGATTTTCCTTTAAGGAAACCATGCTGAGTTCTGCCTGATTGTCATATGACTCCAGGCACTCCGTAATCTCATCCTTAACAATCGACTCCCACAACCACCGATGTCAAGCTAACAGGTCCATATTTTTTTTTTTTTTTGCTTCCTTGCCCCCTTCTTAAATAGCAGAGTGACATTTGCAATCTTCCAGTCCTCCGGAACCGTGCCTGAATCTATTGTCTTTTGGAAAATCATTGCTAATTCCTCCGCAATCTCCACAGCTGGCAGGGATGACAGCAGAACAGTAATGGCTGGAATTTCTCGAAGCAACTCGGAATGTATAGAACTTATACATCCCAAGGAGGAAGAAGTATTCTGAAGGAATGATGTCATAAGAGTGGCTAGTAAGGTAAGTCAAAGCCAACAGAATGTCAAAGAGACGGTATATAATATAGCAATAGGTTGGGAAGCTTTAAAAACCTACAGAAGGCAAATACAAAAATGTAATTAAAAAGGAAAAGATGGAATACCTAAGTAAGCTAGCCAATAATATTAAATACGATACAAAATGTTTCTTCAGATACATAAAGTGTAATGCAGATAGTGGATATGATACCAATAAAATGGTTGCTGGAGAGGTAGTAACGGGAAGAGCGAAATGACGATTGATTTGAATATGTGGAGGACAGTAACAGTATGGTGGAAGTATGAGATTCAGAAGTGTGTGATCTTACTATTACTATGAGAGGAATCTTGGAAAATTGAAATCACCTGGAGCATATGAGTTAAACTGCAGAGTGCTGAAATAGTTAGCTGCATAGATCGCTGAGGCATTAGCAATGATCTTTCAAGAATCACTCGATTGTGGAATGGTTCCGGAAAGATGGAAAATTGCAAATTGCACTCAACTTTTTAGGAATGCATTAGAGGCTGCAAAAATGAAACTATATGCCAGTTAATCCGATCTCAGCGGCGGGAAAAGATGCTGGAATCCATCATTAAAGATGAGGTCTCGAGGAACTTGGAGGCACGTGATAAAAAGTGCGTAATCAACAAGGATCCACAACAGAAAATCCTTCAGGAAAAAAAATTGTTGGAATTCGTTGAAGAAATAAAAAGCAAAATAGACAAAGGAAAATCGGTTAATTTGTAGTTGGGTTTTCAGAAGCCCATTGACAAGGTGCCACACATGCGGCTGCTTAACAAGCTGCGAACACGTGGTATTACTGGAAAGATTCTTGCATGGATAAGGTAATGGATGACCGGCAGGAGGCATAAAGTGGCAATGAAGGCTGGCTGCTGCTGACATTTGGAGTTGCATGGGGTTCTGTGTCGTGTCCGATGATTTTCCGTCATATATCAGTGATTTGGATGATGGAATTGATGGCCTCGCTTCAAAGTCTGCAGATGATATGAAGATGTGTGGCGGGGCTGGAAGTAGGGAGGCTACAAAATGACTAAAACAGATTAGGAAAATGGGTAAAGAAGCGGCAGATGGAGTACTTTCTCAGGATGTGAATGGTCATGCACTTTGATAGAGGAAAGAAAAGGGTAGACTATTTTGTAAATGAAGACAACATACAAAGAGAAATCGATGTGCAAAGTGAGTTAGGAGACCTTGTGCACGATTCACAAAAGGCTATTATGCAGGTTGAGAAGTTGATAAAGTTGGCATATACAATGTTAACGTCCGATTGAAGAGGACTAGAATATAAAAGTAAGGAAGTAATGCTAAGACTTTCTATACCTCTGGTGAGGTGCTACTGGGAGCATTGTGCCCACTTTTGGGTCCCTTATCTTCGAACCAATGTGCTGAAACTGGAGAGGGACAAAGAAGGTTCACGAAAACGTTTGAATTGTTTTGTCATGTGAGGTAGTTTGATGGCGCCGGTGCTGTATTCACTGGAATTCAGCAGAATGAAGGGCGATTTCATTGAAAACTATCTAATAGTAAAACTCCTTGATAGAGTATATATGGAGGCAATATTTCCTGCAGTGGAAGATTCTGAAACCAGAGGGCACAGCCTCAGCACAGAGCGAAGTCCTTTTGGAAAGGAGATAAGGACGGATTTCTTCAGCCAGAGAGTGGTGAATCTCTGCAATTCTTTGCCACAGTCAGCTGTGGAAGCCGTCTTTATTTATATTTAAGGGAGTTGTTATAGATTCTGGATTGTTAAGGTCATAATGAGTGGGCAGGAGATTGGGGCTGAGAGGAAAATAGGGTCCGCCATGATGTAATGGCGGTCCAGAGACGACTGGCTAATTAGCTGAATTCTGTTCCTATATCTTATGTTCTTGTGGTCTTAGTCGAGCACAACCCCAAAATCGGATTTTATATGTTTCAATAAGATCCCCCCTCAGTCTTCTAAATTCCAACGAGTATAAGCCTAGTTGATCCAACCTTTCATCATATGAAAGTCCTGCTATCCCAGGAATCAATCTGGTGAAGCTTCTTTGTACTCCCTCTATGGCAAGGATGTCTTTCCGCAGATTAGGAGACCAAAACTGCACACAATAATCCAGGTGTGGTCTCAGCAAGGCATTGTACAACTGCAGTAGTACCTCCCTGCTCCTGTACTCGAATCCTCTTGCTATGAATGCCAGCATGGCATTTGCCTTTTACATCGCCTGCTGTACCTGCATGCCCACTTTCAATGACTGGTGTATAATGACACCCAGGTCTCGTTGCACCTCCCCTTTTCCTAATCGGCCACCGTTCAAAAAATAATCTGTTTTCCTGTTTTTGACATCAAAGTGGGTAACCTCACATTTATCCACATTAAAATGCATCTGCAACAACTGGGGTCCCAGCACTGAGCCTTGCGGACCCAACTAGTCACTGGCTGCCATTCTGAAAAGGTCCCGTTTATTCCCACTCTTTGCTTCTTGTCTGCCAATCAATTTTTTGTCTACGACAATACCTTCCCCCGAATACCGTGTGCTTTAAGTTTGCCCACTAATCTCCTGTGTGGGACCTTGTCAAGAGCCTTTTG